>NC_060123.1:288931931-289267764 GCF_021461395.2 Schistocerca americana | reverse complement strand
CTACCGAACGTGACGTGTAAATAAGTTAAATAAAAAGTTCTCGAGTCATACGACTGGCAGTTGAAAGACCAGAAATTTTCACCATCCGAAAAGACTGGATGGGGTGGCCGCGGAACGCCGGCCGGCCATTGGCTGCAATTGAGAATTCGGTCAGCAAATGACAAGGCCGAGACGGTAGAAAATTTTTGCAGTCTGTAACTAATGTGTGCAACCAGGAGATTCTTTTCTGAAAGGAGGCCGAGAGACGGTCATCTGGTGAGACTATGAGAGAGCACTCAGGAACAGTGAAGAGACGGGGATGAGACAGAAAGTTGACCATCAGGAGAGGTGTCGACCCATTATCTACTCAGTCACCAGACACTGAATCAGATCCCTATTTCCACGCCATCGTTTACCGTCACGGTGTTACTTATTCTTTTCCCACTCAATGTTGAATAGATTTACTAGTGATCCAGTGATTGGATCTTCGGGCATGTGACTGCACATTGCAATTTTCCTAGTCTAACATCTGTCTCCAATTACTGCGATAATACTACTTCGGTGACGCGATTACCGCGTACAGTAGCCCTGGAAGCGGAGGCACACGAATGCCGCGTCAGCCGCCGAGCGTGTAACCTTAAGAGGGTCATTCAGTGCAGAAGCCAGCCCTGGCCGTCTCCTCAACGTTGCTGATCAAGGAAGATAAATGCTGCAGTATATCATATCAATTCTTCGCCCCATCACATCGAGATTTTCGACGCGTCGGGCCAACCTGCTTCTGCCACACGCTCCTTTACGCAATGACTGACTACACTGAATGATGAGATGGTTCATTCCATCCTCCCACTTGCCATTTACTGAATCCGTGCCTATTCCTAGGTCAAATGACCCTGAGATTTATGTTTGTATTAATGATGTGGTAATAAACGCACGGTCGACGAAACAAAACTGTCCGCATGTCCTGATAAGTTCGAGTGCCCTCGGTTGTGTAGAGCTCGTATCATTAGTAATGCCAGACACACTGGCAACTGCGGCTGCACAACATGCAACACACTTTCACCAATCTTTTTCTAACGACTTTACTTATAGACCTTCAAGATTTTCTGAAATTGTCTCTAATGACTGCATATTATCTTATATTTGATGGTGCATAAGTTCGTAACGTTTATTGTTTTGTATGTTGGCATCCCGTTTACTATGTCTTTATTTATGGATTGTCATATTATATTTGGAGCTCACTGTTGGTATTTCTGTTTATATGGTTCAAATGGCTCTGAGCACTATGGGACTCAACTGCTGTGGTCATAAGTCCCCTAGAACTTAGAACTACTTAAACCTAAATAACCTAAGGACATCACACACATCCATGCCCGAGGCAGGATTCGAACCTGCGACCGTAGCGGTCGTGCGGTTCCAGACTGTAGCGCCTTTAACTGCTCGGCCACTCCGGCCGGCTGTGTTTATATATTGTCGTTTTGTCATCTGGAGATAATAAATAGGGCTGTACACGCAAGAAAATAGAGAGCTACGTGGCGAAATCGGAATACTTCCGGCACATACTTCTGTATCAGTTATTCTTCTGTTTCAGTTCAATACAGGGGTGACAGCAGCGGAGAAAGCCAGAAACATTTACGAATTGTACGAGGATATGCCACTGGACAGGGCACAGCTAAAAAATGTCTTTCTCGTATTAAGGAGTGCCATTTCGATGTTAGTGACACATTCACACACGCACACACACACACACACACACACACACACACACTACGTTCAGGAAGACATTTGAAACGCATTAATCCACAATAATGAACGTCAGTGTACTCGAGAACTGTCACATGTGATGAACTGCAATCACTCCATCATCGTGCGACATTTGCATGCAATGGCAAAGATTCAAAATTCGAGTGTATGGGTTCCGCAAGCTCCAAGTCGAAACCAAAAAATTCAATGGGCGGTCATATTTGCATCTCTCTTTGCTCGGCATCAATTGGCTCCGTCCATTCCTATCCTGTATCGTTAATGGTGACGAGAAAAGGTGTCCTTATGTTAACAAAACGTAAAGAAAGGTACGGTTGAGCCCAAACAAAGCAGAAACTTCCCGTACAAAGAGCTGCGCGCGTCCACAGTAATGTTCTGGGTCTGCCGGAACAGCAAAGCTGTGGTGTACTTCGAACTGCTTCGCCGAGTGTAACCATCACTGCTGACATTTACCGTCGACAAATGAGACGTCTGCATATAAAATCCAAGAACAACGACCAGGAACGCTGCGTGAAGTGATCCCACTCCACGACAGCGCTATACAGGAGCTGGGTTCGGAAGTCTCCGCATTCCACCCTATTCACCTCATCTTGCGCTCTCAGGCATTCATCTTTCCCTCTCTCTGTCGAACAGCCTTCAAGAAAATTAGTTTCCGGATGTAAATGGACTCCAAAGACGACTTGACAAGTTCTTTGCCTCAGAGCCACGTGATTTCTACAGTCGTGGATTCAAAAAAAATTTCCTGCGTTGGAAGACTGTTTTACATAGTTAAAGAGAATATATCGTTGGCACTGACGACTAAAGTCTCTTATGTGTATCTGTAATGTTAATTGTGCTATGGAAAAACGCTGTGAACTTATGCATCAATCCAATATACACTGAAGTGCCAAAGAAACTGGTCTAGTCATGTGTATTCAAATACAGGGATAAGTAAACAGCCAGAATACGGCGTTGCGGTCGGCAACGCCTGTATCAGACAACTAGTGCCTGCCACAGTTGTTAGATCGGTTACTGATGCTCTGTAATGGTGTGGGGGCTGTGCAGTTGGAGTGATATGTGACCCCTGATACGTTTAGATACGACTTTGACAGGTGACACGTACGTAAGTATCCTGTCTGCTGCTGAAGAATGTCGATATGTGGAAATAGCACACTAGTTACGGTAAAATTTGTTTTCTAACGCGACTGGTGTACTGTGTCTTCACACCGGCAATCTTGTTATTACTGAAGCCATTCATGTCCATTGTGCATTCCGAACGACTAGGGAAATTACAGCAAGACAATGCGACATGACGCAGACCTAGAATTGCTACAGATTTGCTCCAGGAACAGTCTTTTGAGTTTAAACACATCCGCTTGAGCACATCTGGGGTGCCTTGCAACATGCTGTTCAGGAGAGATCTCCACCCATCGTACTCTCACAGATTTATGGACAGCCCTGCAGGATTCTGCTTCAGGCATTAGTCAAGTCCATGCCACGTCGTATTGTACCACTTCTGCGTGCGCGCGGTGGCGTTACACGATATTATGCACCTGCCCAGTTTCTTTCTCTGTTCAGTGTGTATTACACTTCTACCAGTTTGAAACGCCAAGATGCTGCAGATTCGAATTAACAGATAAATTTAAACTTCTCCAGTTACTTGGTAGCCGTGTGACTGCGTTCGAGGCTTTGCGATCATACTGAAGCAATTATGGTTCAGGTCCTATTGATGTAATACAATTCTTTACATTCTATTGTTTGATAATGCGTTGCAAGCGTAACACGAACGTAACAGAGGTATGCTGAAAATGATAACACACGGCGCCACAATCTGGTGTATGATAAATTTTTATTTACTGCCTTGATGGTTCGGATAGGCAAAACATGAGAGACAATATTCTGGCACTCGCGCAATATGATGGACTCAGTGAGCATTAAACGGCACCCATGTGCGGCGTTCGGTCTTCCCATGCCCTGAATTAGGTAATTCGGT
Organism: Schistocerca americana; assembly: GCF_021461395.2. Taxonomy (NCBI): domain Eukaryota; kingdom Metazoa; phylum Arthropoda; class Insecta; order Orthoptera; family Acrididae; genus Schistocerca; species Schistocerca americana. The sequence continues at coordinate 289,264,055 of NC_060123.1, read as the reverse complement.
GTCATGAAACGGGAGTAATCGGCCTGCTTCGATGGTCGGGCTTCGGAAAGGTGTCGACGCTTCAGCAAGACAAAGTGTGACCGCCCTATGGAACCTCCATTTTTCATTTCTGTCCAACTCAAGAAAGAGATAAATTTCTCTGGACGCTCACAAAACGATTCACAACCGCTTAACGGATGCTGGCTTTAGAGCACGTAGGGCTGCTTAATAGGCCATTCCTGATGGGCACAAACTTTATGCGGTTGCCTTCGTTGAATTAAATGGTGACTGTGACTGATTCCATGTCATCAGCATAGCATAGCGATGGAAATGTTACCGATGATGGTGCCACTAAAGCGGAGTTACTAAAGACAGTTTTCCTTAATTACTTCACGAAAGAAAACGAAGCAAATGTTCCAGGATTCGAAACTAGACTAGCTGTTAGCATGAATGACATTAATGTAGATATCTTAGGTAATGCGAAATCACTCAAATCACTTAAGAAAGGCAAGTCTTCCGGTCCAGATGGTATACCAGTCAGATTCCTCTCAGAGTATGCAGACACAATAGCGCCTTTCTTAGCAATCATATACAACCGCACGCTTGACGAAAGGTCTGTTCCTAAAGACCGGAAAGTAGCACAGGTCACACCAATATTCAAGAAAGGAAACAGGACTAACCCATTGATTTACAGACCCATATCACTGACCTCAATTTGCAGTAGGATTTTGGAGCATATACTATAATCGAACATTATGAATCACCTTGAAGAAAATGACTTATTGGTACATAACCAACACGGATTCAGAAAATATCGTTCTTGTGCAACAAGTAATGAGTGCTGTTGACAAAGGATCTCATATCGATTCCATTTTCCTATATTTCCAGAAGACTTTTGATACCGTTCCTGGCAAGCGACTATTAATCAAATTGCGTGCATATGGAGTATCGTCTCAGTAGTGTGACTGGATTCGTGATTTCCTCTCAGAGAGGACACTGTACGTAGTGATAGACAGTAAATCATCGAGTAGAACAGAAGTGATATCTGGCATTCTGCAAGGTAGTGTCATAGGCCCTCTGCTGTTCCTGGTTTAAATAAATGATCTAGGTGATAATCTGAGCAGTCCCCTAAGATTGTTTTCAGATGATGCTGTAATTTACCGTCTAGTAAAATCATCAGGCGATCAATTCCAATCACAAAATGGTCTAGAGAGAATTTCTGTATTGTTGCAAAAAGTGACAATTGGCACTAAAGAAAGAAAAGTACGAGGTCATCCACATGGGTACTGAAGGAAATCCTATAAATTTTGGGTATACGATAAGTCTCACAAATCTAAGGGCTGTCAATTCGACTAAATGCCTAGGAATCACAATAACGAAAAACTTAAATTGGAACGACCACACAGATAATATTGTGGGGAAGGCGAAACAAAGACTGCGCTTTGTTGGCAGAACACTTAGAAGATGCGACAAATCCACTAAAGAGATAGCCTACATTGTAGTTGTCGGCCCTCTGCTGGAATATTGCTGAGCAGTATGCGATCCTTACCAGGCATTATTGACGGAGGACATCGAAAAAGTGCAAAGAAGTGCAGCTCGTTTCTTGTTATCGCGCAATAGGGGTGAGAGTGTCACTGATATGATACGGGAGTTGGGGTGGCAGTCACTGAAACAAAGGCGGTTCTCTTTGCAGCGAGATCTGTTTACGAAATTTAAATCACCGACTTTCTCTTCCGAATGCGTAAATATTTTGTTGACACCCACCTATGTAGGGATAAATGATCATCATAATAAAATAAGAGAAATCAGAGCTCGAACGGAAAGATTTAGGTGTTCCTTTTTCCCACGCGCCATTAGAGAGTGGAATGGTAGAGAAGTAGTATGAAAATGGTTCGATGAACCCTCTGCCAGATGTCGATGAGTGAATACTTAGCTCGGTGAATGACGGTCCGATGACGGCCTAAAAGCCACTGAGAGCATGTTACGATCCACAGTACGTGGTGAAACATTCGCGTGTTGGCCGCATCACAGTCTCAGGGTACCGTTGCATGTCGTCAGATGAAGCACGGATACTTCATTTAATATATGGTCATCTCGCCGCGCATCAGTATGAGCATGTCATGAAACTCATGAAACATACTACGGTGTCGAGTGTGAGGATGCGGTAACCAAATGGAATGATCCAGTTCTAAGAGGACCACTCAGCGATACACACTAGTCTAATCTTTGAGCAATGGTCTTCACAACAGGCTCACGTCGATCTGATGGAATGACTTTTTCGAACACCGGTCGCAAACCCCATCCAAGATTTGTGGGCTAAAATGAAGAGTCACATAAATATACAATGGCAGACACCGGCCTCACGCACCTACTGTTGAATACAGGGAGAGTCTCGCGGACGGTGTGACGTATTTCCATAGGCTGACTGCCTGCATCACTCGTCGGATGAGGCTGGTAATTGACTCCAGCGGTGAATGGGCCTCATACTAGCCTCATTCCTGATGTCAAACTTTCCTCATTTCACATTACTGCCCTTTGTATTACAATATTTGATGTAACTTAATGTTTGTTAATAGAAAACCTAATTAGTATGATGTTTGTTAATAGAAAACCTAATTAATATGATTTAAATTTTGTTCATTAAAATCGTGCTACTTAAAATGCAAATGTGCAAAAAGCACACAGAAATCAATGTTAATCGAAAGAGAAATGGTGTCTTAATATGAGAGAGCCAGAGAAAGCAATATTGACCAGTATGAAAACAGGTAGAACTTAAATTTTTTATATTCCTTTCTTTACTGCCTCTCCGACATTCTCTGCATTTATTGTGGAAAATAACTGCAGTGAGGGCATACAAAAGCTCATTTTCAACTCAACATTCATCGAGATCCAAAGGGCGGTATTCCGTGCACTGTCCCATCTCTCTCTGTTAATCTTCAGAAAAGCGACCACTTCATAATACGCATTCAGTGCCTTCTTCTTCTTCAGGTTGTATATCTGAAGCATTGTTCTAAATCAAGCTGGTATCATACTCAGAACGACTGGAAGATTATATTTCGCTTACCTTTTTCTTTTGCCAACGGCCTTGCCGCAGTGGTAACACCGGTTCCCACCAGATCACCGAAGTTAAGCGCTGTCGGACTGGGCTAGCACTTGGATGGGTGACCATCGGTCTACCTGGCGCTGTTGGCAAGCGGGGTGCACTCAGCCCTTGTGAGGCAAACTGAGGAGCTACTTGATTGCGGGGTGCACTCAGCCCTTGTGAGGCAAATTGAGGAGCTACTTGATTGAGAAGTAGCGGCTCCGGTCTCGGAAACTGACATACGGCCGGGAGAGCGGTGTGCTGACCACGTGCCCCTCCATATCCGCATCCAATGACGCCTATGAGCTGAGGATGACACGGCGGCCAGGCGGCACCGTTGGGCCTTCATGGCCTGTTCGGGAGGAGTTTAGTTTAGTTTTTTTACCTTTGTCTTTTTCAAGAACAAAACTTTTGCTTATGTCGCCTTTCATTCCGCAACAGCTTTCTTTTCTTCGAATTGTTTCAAATATCCTCTATGTGGAGACGATGTTTTCCACACGGATTTAGAGTATAGTGATTTTACTAAATCTGGTGGCCCTTAATGTGGCATGCTAATTTTGGGAGCTGGCCAGATACAACTTGGTCTCACATTCACTCTGTTGTTTTCATCTTGTATGTAAAACTCCTGAGGTATTGCAAAATTCATCGTCTCTACGTATACGTCTGTTACAAGGGATGAGTCTCGTTTTCTGGCGTCTGTAGTTTCATTTCCGCGGACCACCAAAATTATTGAGCTCCGTTTTCCTTTAAAATTATGGAGAATCGAACTCTAATTTCCGTTCGGAAACATGTTTTACTCTTATCCTGTCCATAGGATGGTTGTGCAGTTTCGTAACTGCTCATCCCTTTCGTACCATTATACACGTCCAACCGGATTTTAATAAATGTTGTCCGACATAATCTAAACATCTTAAGCAGACACATTACGTTAAATAGTTGAGCTTGAATAGTTCTACTTCAAGACCAAAATTTATGAGCTCATAGTTAAACATTTATTCATCTTACTCAATTTTATCTTAATGATTATTTCTGCTGAATCCGCTTTATCGTTCTGTTTGCTACCTCTGGGGATAATTTTATGCTTATAGACAAAATTTTCTCTTGGCAAACTTAATTTTAACCTCATTGTTGTCGAAATTGAGAGTGATAATGGATTTCAGTATTCATGAAAAAAAGGGCAAATGGGTTGCTGTTGAGCTTGGCCATTACATTTGCAAGCGTTATTTGAAAAAGAAAAGAAAAAATAAATAGAACGTATACTATTACGAGCTTCTTTGGGGTCAAAGAAGTGAATAATTATTCGATTGGTTACACTCACCCACATTTACAATACGTGCGTCATCAAAGACAAAATTTTGAAAGATATCTGACTGATCTAAAATCCCATACTCCTCAGAATAATATCTTGTCACTTCCATAAATTGAATGCCTTTATCTTCAGTCGGTTTGCATTTCTTCATACTTCTAAATTCTTACACATTCCGCACTGCTTGCAGAACGTCATAATTTTCATTGATATTTACTTATTTTTCTGAATCGTGTGTAGAGGTATACTAAAATAGAAAATATCTAGGAATGTTTCTACAATTTTCTTTCCTATTAGTCACTGTGCTATCTGACATCTTAACAGTTGAAAGATTATGTCCGCTCAATTTATGTAAACTGTTTGTTTTTTAGAATTCCTATCGATTCTTCTATAAAATTTTCGTTAAATATCCGGCACTGTCTCTTAGAAATTTCGGAGAAGTTTTGAGCGATTCACCACATTTTAACGTGTTTCTAGGTACACCGGGCGAAACATTAATCAACCGCAGAACCAGTAGCCCTAGTACATTGTAACACCTCATCTAACATAGATAAGGCTTCAAAAGGCGAGAAAGAGCGGCCACAAGTGTGTACAGTTACATCACCCATTGGTGACATGATGCAATAGCGCTACCATGTGTGTAGACTTCTTCGTTGTTACGTTTCACCTGTTCTTCCAAAAGTTCCCAGACATTTTCGGCGGAACTAAGTATGGATGATTATAGGACTAGTAAACCTGCGATTTTGTGCTTCCGAATTTTCCAAACCGGAAGTGTTTGCATATAGCCGTGTCAACATAAATGTTTCTCTTCTTGGAGGACGGGGTTTACAACAACATACTTATCATGAAGACACAGAAGGAAGATGAACACTTGGACACACAGAATGTTGAAATAAATATCGTTCTCGATTCCACGTTTTGGTCCAGTAAATAACCCCAAAACGTCACAGAACCAAGTTAGACTTGAATTGAACCCTCCAGATGCTGTAGGTTAAACGCCTCAATAGGCTGTAGGTTCATTCGGCGACTTGCAACTTGTGACACAGGCAAAATCGTGTCCTGTCGGACTACGGCACACGCCCCCACATTCAGTTCCTGTGTTCGTTGTCTCATTGAAGATGTGACTTAGAAATTTGTAACGTCAGTCACTAGCCGACAAGGGTACATCTAGAACCGGGATGCAACAGTTTTGTATTTATAAATAATGAATTTGGTAAGAAGGCGTCAGTCTTTGTGCAGCCGCTCGAGCAACAGCATTGGACCGCTCACACAGAAGATGCCACGATATTATAGATGGAGAAGGCGAACCCGCCCGACAGTTTGTAAAACAATCGATAATACTGCTATTACTACCAAGAAATATGTTGGCGCACAAGTAATTCTGCATCGTCCTTCAGTGTTTTGTGGTCGTGTTCTGAACTTTACGCTTACGAATAATGATGCCACCCAGAACGGCAATGGCTGAGTTACCGACGCTCTAATAAGTGATCCTAAAGTAGAAAGAGTACCAGGGCTCGAATCATTTAACAGTCGTGACGTCATTGCCTATCGGACATTTCAGATCTGTAAGGTGTACAACAGAGACATGGGTAAATCGTATTACATGTCCACCATGCCGTTGGTTATCAGGATCAGGAATCATCGTAAAATAAATGAATCTGAATCCGTGTCAGTATGGGTCAAAGGTGTTGATAACTGTAAGAAAATAAAACTAGTTGGTGATCTCATTGATTATTACAGAAATTAATTACAGTTATCCTTTTACTGTGGTTTAAAATACCCTTGTGCCACTTACCCAACTCCGAATTTCATTGCATGCATTTTTCTTTGTAATTTTTGCTTGAAAACTTGTAGAAAATGATCTGCATTCACCGACAGCAGTACGTTCTGTCGATTATGATATCGATTATCGTAGACAAAGCATGACAGTATCCTCCAATCCGTCTTGGTTAGTAACTTTTGTCACACCTGTCCTTATTCCATTTTACTATGGCTACGAGGGGTCAACTGTACCTTGTACGCATACTGAGAAGTCCACGTTGATACGTCAGTAAATCGAGGGGATTCGTTCGTGGTGTGTTCATGGGGACGTCGAAACAAGATAGCTCCTTTCTTTCTGTACTTCTCTACGTCGATCTTTCTCACGCCGCTGATTCCGTACAACTGAATCGAATACACACACCACTTTGCTGCCGTGACTTAGGTTATCGGTGGAAAATCTTACGAATATTTATCTGTTACAAGTTCTTCATCACCTCAGCGGTGACTAGTATTTTCTACGATGATTATGTTATCGTATTTTATTGCTGTGATAAGTAGTTCCTCTAAGAGGCTTTCAGTACACTGGCATTCTTCATGCATTCATTATCTCTGTTGTTTGCCAAACTAGCTTTGTTGCGTAGTTGGTCACCTGTATGTATCAGAGTTTTCTTCATTTTCTATGATGCTCAACACTGAGTTTCATTTAACCTGATATGTTACGTTGTTGCTATTTAAACTGTTACTATCTTAATTTCTGACATCGTGTCTGATTAGTTTCTTTCTCTCCAACTTTGTTTTTTAATTTTGAAATTGCACATTATTATCTTATGAATATTCCGATTCTGCAATGATTAAGAATCTCCTTAGCCTCTAAATTGTCTTCATTTTTGAAAAAATATACTAAGTACCAAAATTAGTTACACCTCGTGTTTTCCAAATCCATTTTCTATTTAGTTTCTTACGGGAAAGGGCCTAAAGGTCAACAAGGCGTTGTTCTCAATATGCTCACCCATGCTTAACTTTCTCTTTAAAATTAGTCTTTTTATCGTGTAGAGCATACTTACTGTCATTTATTGGTTTTTGTAAGTCTTTGGGGAAGTCTTCTTCCAACACACGTACATACAATTGAATGATATCCATTGTATATTTTCTGGTTATATTTAAAACCGTTTGTGGTATGCTGTGTAGGAGACCTTCGATATCAGTAGTGATAAGATTAATTTTCTTGTTTACTACTAAGATTGAAGTTCAATATTTTACAAGCTCTGTTCCACAGTGATACATTATACAGTGTATTGCAGAAATGTTGCAACCAACTTCGAGGACGTTCTGAGAAACAAATCGAGGACATGAACCAGTGACCCGAAATCTCATCCATAGAAGTGCACAGTGCTGAAGTTGTGCCTGAAGGGACTCTCTCAGAACAAAAAAGTGTGTAAAAATGTAGTGTAGCAGATAATATCGTTACTACAGTACAGACTACGTAAATTAAAGAACATATATCACATAGAAATTACGTGTCCTCTCCTGATAAATTGTTCATCAGTGCAACATAAACATAAAATTTTATACTCTTTCTTCCGCATCTTTGCTGAATTAATGAATCCTTGCAGGCACGTGTTTACTTTCCTCATTTGTTCTCTTTATTGAGCGACTTGAATAGCTAGCAGTTCCTGGAACCCTCTTCAGTATAGTTTCTGATGAAATGTTTACGTTCTAGTTTGCTTTTATGACGAATTAAATAGCACTGCGTATAATTAAATATGCCTGGTTCTGAGGAAATTGGTATGCAGCTATGGTGTGAGAAGACTGCGATGCTATGTAGTAAGGAGACAGCAGTGAGAACGCGTGAATCATACAGGTCAGAAGGTGACCTGTAAACTGAGGCAGCAAGACCCTTCAAATCAAAGGAATGCAGTCGTTCATAACGGAGGACGAGAATGCATGCCTTTCTGCGCTGAGGCCATAGTATTTTGCTCGATCTCTACCAGTAGCGGTGCCGGTCTCCCGCATCGTCCCCTACGTTCCTCGGAGTATGGGCCCTCATCATCTACCAGTAGCTCAAAGGCCTCTGGCTGGATCAGTTATATATAACCAGATCGTTCTCCGTAATATTTTTCAAGTTACGATTGATGATCATCTCTCAGTACTTAAAAATGATTACCTTAGCCAGTTTTTAAATATTTATAGGTTCATCAAGAGTTTGTTAACAACTTTTAGGAAACAGATATTGCTGACATGTCCTCCTGCTCTTTCTCTGTCCATCCTCTTCTCCCCCTCTCTGTCCACATACTCATCTCTCCTCTCTCTACCCATCTACTCCTCCTTTTCCCTCCATCCATTACCTCTTCCCACATCTCTGTTTGCCCAAGTCCTCCTCCCTGATCTTCCTATCGGTCTCATCCTCCCCTCTCTCTCTCTCTCTGTATATGCCTTTCTACCGCATCCTCTCTCTATCCTCCCCCTAAGACACTCAGTGCCTAAAAGGCATGCCGATTTTAGTCACACAACAAACCTTTGAACCATGGCAGCCTCACGTCAGTGGTAGGAAACTCTATTTTGGCCAGACCGTATCTCTGCCTGTGTGGGATACAGGAGGCTCTGAACGCCTCCCCCCTCCCCCTCTCCTCTACAGATTCCAACAAGGCATGCAGGATGTGAACAAACCTGGACCAAGTAGTTGCGGGTAGATGCTGGACATGGGTAGATGCTGGACATGGGCAGATTATCCTGTTTCCAGTTTTGGTATGTATAAGTATAGAAACTCTCCATGGAAAGGTCTCAGTGATGGTGGCAGATAAAACAGGCCACTACTATTCCCATGCAACACGCCTTTTGTCCCAGGCAGTCTCTATGGAAGGGGTTGAATAAACACAATTTTGACCTGTCTCCAGTCCTAATTGAGATAGGAGGCTATAATCCCCACAGTGCTGACTCCTGAAGTTTGTGTGAAAAATGTTGTTGAAATCGATTCACGGCTGTGGGGGGAGATCTCAGACTTACATAGACACACACAGGCTGTTTTATATCTTTCACCTCACACCCTTACTCCCTTCCACCTATGTTCCCAACCACACAACCTTTTCATGGGCTGACTGCCTCCATCCATACTCCACATGCTTCCTGAACATCACTCTCCTCCCTCCTCTCTCTTTGTATCTCCTCCTTTCTAATCTCTCTGTCAATCTCTTCCTACAACTCTCTCTTTGTCTGTATCCCCCACTCCCTCTTTCAGTCTGTCTCCTCCACTGCACTCTCTCTCTCTCTCTCTCTCTCGCTCTCTCTCTCTTCATCTCTTACCCCCCCCCCCCCCCCGCCCATCCTCCTATCAAACTCTCTCTGTCTTCTCCTGCTACCTATCAGTCTGTCCAACTCTTCCTCCTTGTCATTCTTACTGTCTGTCTGTCTCATCCTGCGCCCTATTCTCTCATTGTCCATCTTCTACTCTCACATCTCTTTTCTGTTTATTTCCTCCCGGTCCACTACCCTGTGAATCTCATCCTGTCAACCTCTCCTTTCCTATCTCCTCCTGCCCCCACTCTCTGTCTCTCCATCCCACCTCTCCCAATTCTATACCTCCTGCCCCCACTCCCTATCCATCTAATCTTGCTCCCTCTCCCTATCATTTTCCTCTCCCTCCTAGCTCTTTATCCATATTCTCCTGCTCCTAGCTCTGTCAGCCTCATCCACATCCTCATCCTCCTCCTCCTCCCCTTGCTCCTCCTATTCCCTCTCTACATATTTCTCCTCCATTCGCTATTTCTTTCAGCCCCTCTGTCTGCACCTTGACATTTCTCTCTAAATCCATTCCTTCCTGCCCCCTGCCCATGCGAAAGTAAGCGTTAATGGCTTGCTCCTGCCACATGTGTTCGGAGATAAGAACCAAGCTCAAAACGTTTTACTCCAACAGCTGTAGTTATTGTCCTGCATATGAAGTAAATGCTTATGTAATGTTGTTCAGTACAGTGCCCTCAGTCAGCAATATAAGTGTGGGACAGGGATATGCTACTTCAGTTTACATCGAGTCATTTTAAGAAAGAGCTTGGCAATACCTGTCCACTGATCAGTATGTGGTTCATTCCCTCTGGCCTCAATGCATGGCCTGATTTGGTTGGGTAGAGTTTCATAAAAACTTTCATTTCCCTCCCTGAGGGAAGCTGGTCCACAACGCTTGTATCCATGATCTCCCTGATTGGACACAATCTGGTCTCATAGACATTCTAACTAGGACAGATCTCGGTTTCGTCCTAGGCATGAGAGCGTTTCAGCGTCGTGCACATGGCTCATGCAGATACTTGTCACGTGTGGACCACCATCGTCATGTTGAAAAATGGCACCAGAAAACTATAGCACGTGAGTTAACACATGAGGATGCAGGATGTCCACGACATACCGTTGTGGCATCAGAGTTATCTCAACCAATACCAGTTTTGACTTGAAGTAACTTTATGGCTTCACACACTGTGGCGCTAAACTTAACACCGCTGTGCCCCTCCAAAACATTCGAAGAGCGGAACCTCTCTCCAATCGCCGACATACTCATTGAGAATGGGCGTCTGACATACTAAACACAGTGCGACGCCATTCATCATCAGTCTTTGCCTCCCTGCCACGAAGGTGTTAAATGTCAGCCTACAGCTGGGACGGTAAGGCCTATTTCACGTGCTCCTGCACCCCAGCTAGTGGCGCGGGATAATACAGAATGTGGCACGGGTCCACAGCATTTTCTCGAATGGCAAGCATAGATCTGAAGGGGTCTCTATCTGCTTGGTGCACAATATCGAGATCGTCGACAACGAACTTGCCTGTCCGTAATTTTTCTTTCACTCTAATTTCCAGTCACTGTAACATCAGAATGCCCTACATAGCTGGATGTTGTACCATTAGATCAAAGAGTCAAATGGAGACCTACAATAAGGCAAGACCCTTTTCAACGTCTGCCAGGGTGTGAAGACGCTGCATTGCACAAGTGTGCTGCGCCTCTGTGTCCTTCCCAGTGGTCAATCAACATATGACGCCGTTCACTCCCTTCATGTGCATTAACAGGCCAGGTAACGACACCAAACCAGTCTGTTGCCCATGATACCGGTCAAGGACAATTACAACTCTAATCATTTACGTACCCACAAATGATGTGTAAGTGTATGAAGTTACATTTACACGTCTTCCAGCCGCTTCAGTTTTTTTTTTTTTTTTTCAAGCAGTGTTTATGCACACTACATTTGTGACACTCCGTGAGTGTTGAGAAATAACTGTCAAAATGGCATGATTGTAGAACTTGCTTGGATACACAACTGCATATCAGCACTACCACACGATGTAGGTAGCAGTATTGCGGTCTACATTCCATTTATGGAGAAGTATTGAGCAGCAGGTTCCTCATTCAGAAATCACATTTCAATTATGGTTGACTGTGAGTAGTTGCGAAAACTTCATCGTTTCAGAAGTGTAAGAGTTCTGCGTACAGCGTCATGATCAAATGTGCCAAGCGTCTGGCATGATAGGATGGGAGTCGTTGAGTACACAACACGATTATTTTTCGACTGGTTTAATATTGGCTTCTATTATTTTGCCAGTCTTATAACATTATGTCCACCTTCGTAAGTGAGTAGTCATCAAGGCAGGCTAGCATGCGGAGGATCTATGTTCGATTTCCGATACCGCCATTAATTTTTCCTTCGTGGTAGGACTGGAAATCAGTGGAATCAACCTCGTGGGGCCAATTGAGGAGTTACTTGACTAACAAGTGGCGGCCGCAGGTCGCGAAAACTGACAACGGCCAGGAGAGCGGTGTGTTGACCCACGCTCCTCCATACTGCGTCCAGTGATACCATTGGAAGATTCCACTGCAACGAAACACGCCTTTGTTTTAAGGGTGTCTATCTCGTATTCTATATAGTGTCCGTGACACTCTCGCCCCTATATCGCGATAATACAAAGCATGCTGCTCTTCTTTGAACGTCGACATGACATGGTACAGGCTGTGGGATAGACGCCATTAAAACAAAGGCGTTTCTCGTTGCAGCGGAATCTTCTCACGAAATTTCAATCACCATCTTTCTGCTTTTAATGCGAAAGTAATTTGTTGACGCCGAACTACATAGGGAGGAACGATAATCATAATGATATAATGGAAAGCAGAGCTCTTACGGAAGATATAGGCGTTCGATTTTTCCACTCGGTGTTCGAGATTGGAGTGATAAAGCAAGACATGTTTCAGCACTTTTTGTACTATCTTCAGTGGGTTATTTTTTATTTTCTTACTTACATGATGCTATTGCACATTTATGTTGGTTGTTAGTCTGCTACCCTGTCGATCAACCCTCTGCCAGGCACTTAAGTATGATTAGCAGAGTATCCATGGGGATGTGTATTTAGATAACACGGAGGTCGGTGGTACCGATGTACCCGTCAAGTCCTGTGGACGAAGTTACTTCCATGATGTTATTTCATTTCAGCGTAACAATTGAACCCAACACCTTCTACACTGAAGCGCCGAAAAAACTGGTGTAGGCATGCGTATTCAAATACAGAGTCATGTAAACAGGCGGAATACAGCGCTGCAGTCGGCAACGCCTATATAAGAGAAAAAGTGTCAGGCGCAGTTGTTAGATCTGTTACTACTGCTACAAGGGCACGTTATCAAGATTTAAGCGAGTTTGAAAGTGATACAGTCGGCGCACGAGCGATGGAACACAGCGTCTCTGAGGTAGCGATGAAGTGGGGATTTTCACATACGACCATTTCACGTGTGTACCGTGTAGATCAGGAATCGGGAAAAACATCAAATTTCGGACATCGCTGATGCTGAAAAAGATCCTGCAGGAACGGGACTAATGACGACTGAAGAGAATAGTTCAACGTGACAGAAACGTAACTCTTCCGCAAATAGCTGCAGGTTTCAATGCTAGGCCATCAACAAGTGTCAGCGTGCCAATCATTATACGAAACATCATCGATGTGGGACTACTATTGTCCTTTACTGATCCTTAAGATGCAACGTTAACTTTTCCAGCATGCCGTACCAGATGTGTCACAAATCTGCCCTTTTGCTTATCAATGTTTATAAAGAATAACTTACTCCATTTTATTTATCTTTCATGAACAGTGATTTAATTTCGAAATGTAATACTAGGTATTACTGACTATAATTGCAGCATCGTGTTCGAAATACACGGAGAAAAATAATTTTACGTGACGTCATACTGCTTGCTAACGTTCGTAATTTTTGAAGATATTATTATTTATACTGTCCAGTCACATGTTTATAGCATGGTCAGTGATACGATTCGCTGATGACATTGCTATCCTGAGTGAAAGTGAAGAAGAATTAAAAGATCTGCTGAACGGAATGAACAGTCTAATGACTACACCGTATGGTTTGAGAGTAAATCGGAGAAAGACGAAGGTAATGAGAAGTAGTAGAAATGAGAACAGCGAGAAACTTAACATCAGGATTGATGGTCACGAAGTCAATGAAGTTAAGGAATTTTGCTACCTAGGCAGTAAAATAACCAATGACGGACGGAGCAAGGAGGACATCAAAAGCAGACTCGCTATGGCAAAAAAGGCATTTCTTGCTAAAAGAAGTCTACTAATATCAAATACCGGCCTCAATTTGAGGAAGAAATTTCTGAGGATGTACGTCTGGAGTACAGCATTGTTTGGTAGTGAAACATGGACTGTGGGAAAACCGGAACAGAAGAGAATAGAAGCATTTGAGATGTGGTGCTATAGACGAATGTTGAAAATTAGGTGGACTGATAAGGTAAGGAATGAGGAGGTTCTACGCAGAATCGGAGAGGAAAGAAATATGTGGAAAACACTGATAAGGAGAAGGGACAGGATGATAGGACATCTGCTCAGACATGAGGGAATGACTTCCATGGTACTAGAGGCAGCTGTAGAGGGGCAAAAACTGTAGAGGAAGACAGAGATTGGAATACGTCAAGCAAATAATTGAGGACGTAGGTTGCAAGTGCTACTCTAAGATGAAGAGATTAGCACAGGAAAGGAATTCGTGGCGGGCCGCATCAAACCAGACTGATGACCAAAAAAAAAAAAAAAAAAAAAAAAAAAAAAAAAAAAAAAAAAAAGGAGATAGTTTCCTTTAATATGCACTTCTCACGAGAAATGAATTGTATTTGGACACTGTATCTTTAATCCGCAAACAATCATATTTCGTATTGTGGAGGGTTATTGCTATTTGGTGCTGTTCATAATCCGGTTGTGGGCAGTTTGCTAAATGTGTTCTTCTTTGTAATACTGTATTATCGCTCCGTTATATTCGAATCGGTAGGAAGCACGTATATGAGAATTTAACTTTGGAATACGCCTAATGTACGGTCCACGTCACGATTGCCAACGCGACCGAAAAATCGGCCATTGTCATTACTTCAGTCCCGAATTCATACAGTCAGAATGGTAAAGTACAGAACGTCTTCATCAGCAGTTTAAATGGATAGATTTTCAGAAAACACTTGCTGACTTCCTACATTACGCCCTCTACACGTACTTTCACTACTGAAGTTTAATGTCTGAGTCACGGACTGGTCAAAAGCTTATGTGGATACACTGAAATTCATTTAAATAACAAACCGATCCTGTCTAAGAACCTGTGTGCTTTTCACGTAAGTAAAATTCATAAACATAGACTGACCCTTTGGCAAGAGTGTGTTTTTGTATTCGAAAAGTAGTTTACACTCTGCTAGTGCGTATTCCGCCTACTCGGCACGATAAAAATTTGGACGATGAGCAAATCCCCTAGTAAAAACATCGTTGTAGAACAGCGAGATAGTGTAGATATTTTCTAATATTCCAGGCAGCCTTTTGACCATCAGATGCTACCGTATGTGGTAATCAATAATGAAAATGATGAAAAGTAGTATTACATTATTAGTAGTCCGTTCAACAATATAATTGTGCATTGGTGTATCGTAGTTAGTTTTCATAGAACAAATTAGAGGACGTTGCATTTAAATGGTGGTATTAAATCACATGGCAACGCTTACTAAGGTATTGGGATCCTATGGGATCTGAGCAGCATAAAAGTAACATCGACACGGAGTTGAATGAAATAAAGTTAGATCAAGGAAGAAGGAGTCGTAAACGAACAGAAGAGTTAAATTGTTTCAAATTGCATGGAAAATGAACAACATTGTGTTAATCTAGGACCTCCAGGCCCAATGACAACGTTCTGTCAGCCTTGGAAGATGTTGATCGCCCAGCCATGGACCACTATAAACTTCATTTAGCATTTCACACCAGCGATTATCCAATTTCTTGTTGGTGTAATTTCCTTTCAACAGAGCACTATGTCTCGAACGCGGTTAATCTGTCATTTTGCGCTAGTTGCCCATTTCCTGTCCAAATGGCTCTGAGCACTATGGGACTTAACTTCTGAAGTCATCAGTCCCCTAGAACTTAGAACTACTTAAACCTAACCAACCTAAAGACATCACACACATCCATGCACGATGAAGGATTCGAACCTGTGACCGTAGCGGTCGCGCGGTTTCAAACTGTAACACTTAGAGCCGCTCAGCCACCCCGGCCGGCTCCAGTCTCGGAAAGACCCCTGTAATCATGAGGGACTTTCCGAAGAAGTTCGTGTGCCCATTTATCCAAACCTTCCTCAAATTATTGTGCCTGGAAACTAATACTGGGACCTTACAAACGATCTCTACCTTTGCGCAGTGTAACTGAGATGTTCTCTACTTTGTAATACTCTTTCAGACGTCTTAGCTACTTCGTATTTTTCTAGTGCAGAGGAAGTAGGTTGCGTTAACTCTTCCATCCTTTGCATCCTATTTTAGAAAATGAAAATTTTTCTGATACAGATGCATGCAGTGAACCGTCTTGATGACAGTGTCATACTCCTAGTATGATTTCTTGTGTCTATGGAACAGTATTTCTTTTTATATACGTCGTGAGTGGTCTTATACGCGGTTTGCGCTTCCCTGGTTTTGCTATTAAGGCCTCATTATACGTATAGGCTCTTCCGCAGGATAATTCACCAGGGTGATTAATTGAAAATCTTCTCATAAATTGGCGTGATTTTACTTTAATGTCTTACATTACATCCACATTTTCGAGGGATGATTGTGATCTTGACTATTGAGTTACTTCCTTCAGAGGATTAATATGGCCGGCCGGGGTGGCCGAGAGGTTCTAGGTGCTACAGTCTGGAACCGCGCGACCGCTACGGTCGCAGGTTCGAATCCTACATGGTTTATTATAGTTTCAAAATCTTATGCCTTCCGAGCCCAGTCATCGGAAATACTAGACTGTACATTTCCACTTTGTTGTCCTTAGCACCAACCCTCAATGGTTAAAGCACCACCCTGGTATTCCATACACTACACCTTTATATACATAGGAAATGCTTGCTCATTATGTGCTAATAGTGTGAGAGCATATTCCCTGGGAGACAAAGTTACGGTATTTTGGAAGTTAGACAAAACGGAAGGTGCTGACTTAAGCTGTGTTATTAAACGGTAAACAGGAAACCACTTGCATAAAGTAACGAAAATTGACTTTCAGGTAGACGTCCAGAATGCATGTCACCAAACAACATGTCTTTAAGGCGGCTGCAGTTCTTCAAGTATAAGAGCAATTCCTAATCACTTCTAACACTGGACTTGAAACACATATACATGACGTGATTTGAAGCAGTATACAAAAAATGAAATAGATACCTCTTTTTAGAGAACACTGAACCTCACCGTTAACGCAGAAGTGGTGTTTTCTTCTTTTAAAGCGGAAGGGCGCTTTACTCGGAGTTAGGCAACCTATACCACTGTCGTGCTTGTTAATGAGAACTGATATCCTGGCTGATTGCTCGTCACACTATCTGTATGACCGATTACTGACTTGCTAACCAACAGATAACCACGATCACATTTTGATTCATATGTGCATAAGTAATAATTTATTAACTAGTTGATAGTGAAGAGG
Source organism: Schistocerca americana (assembly GCF_021461395.2). Classification (NCBI taxonomy): domain Eukaryota; kingdom Metazoa; phylum Arthropoda; class Insecta; order Orthoptera; family Acrididae; genus Schistocerca; species Schistocerca americana. The sequence continues at coordinate 289,246,971 of NC_060123.1, read as the reverse complement.
ACATCAAAAAACTAAACACGTTTCAAATATTAGCATTTTCTTTGCCCACAAAGAGCATAGAGATCGCACTGGTACGTTGAAAAGTGGGTAATGCCGCCAAATTTATCATTAGGTGTTACTGTGTCACTGATTACAGCATATCATGTGCTATTACGCTACAAGATAAATAAGAAGGTTTGCGCGTGTGTTTAATGAAGAGGTAAAGAAACAAATCGTTGTGTTTGAGTCGAAAACGTAACTTGTTACATCTATGGGAAAAGTACACAGAACTCATAAAACTGTGAAGATGTTATCGTCCATTGAAAGATGCCGAGGAAATTATCTAATGATGCCATACAATATAGCACTTCGGTGGTGTTCTCTCTTTCAGCGAAAAGTTAAATATTAGGAATGAAAATGTGGAATGAAATCAAATTATCCTACGGTATTATTAGCAGAGCCACTCTGGATTTGTTTCATCATCTGACGCTAGTCTTTCAATCTGACGTCACTTCGGCGATTTGCACGTCTTTGTGATGAAACAATTAGGATAACACAAACGCACAATCCCCTAGCAAAGCAAATCTGCTATCCGGCTTGGAATGGAACTCAGGATCACGAGATCCAGAGGCAGTGATGCTAAACACTAAACAACGAGATGTGGGAACTGAAGCGTGAGATAGCCTGTTATCTAACGCTGAAAATGTATGAACTTCTGCTAGAGTGTTGCATACCCATAAGGTTCATCAATTTTGTATGACAGTAGCAAAAAAAAAGGGGGAGTGCAAAGTGTACGAGATATTGCAGAGAGACTGGAATTCAAACAGAGGTAAAATAAAAAAGGGAAAATCGTAAATACCATTCCCTGCAGTGTTTTATGGACGCAAATATGTGCATTCCATTGCAAATCATGCATTATGATTCCGACTATCCCGAATATGAGGCAGTTAAATATTAGTTTACAAACTGACCTCAAAATTAAGAACATGCTCTGTTTTCTGAAAACTAATTTTCTACTACTTTGTACCCTTAGATTGAGAACTATGCAATACATAAACGTCAGATTCTGAGAAGAGTTTTTCAGATCTGAGCGAACAATTGCGCATTGAACTTAATATTTTTCACAATAAAGGTTGGCAGCCAAAAACAGTTGCAGGATAGTTAACAGTTGCTGCTGCAGCCATGTTTAAAATCTTGAACTTAATATATTTAGTGAATTTGATTTTCTCCTCAAAGTCAATGGTTACCAGAATTTTAAATCTCGTACCAATTGATTTTTGCAGTACTGATGGTCCGAGATTTCTTTAGGTTCAGACAATACCTGCAAAATTCCGTGTTTCCATACATCAAGTTTCCGTCTGAAACTGTTTCTTCTATTTTTTACGTATACGCTACCCAAATACCTCGAAAACTAATGTTGCAGTCATAGGGGCATCGATCCATGTCACCTCTTTGTATAACTTTCATCAAAATCTGTTGAGATGTATTTGGTACTAAAATTCATCCCCAGCGTAAGAACCAAGTAATGAAATTGGTTGGCTTTTTGAATTGCTTGGTTGATGCTCAGAACGTCCTATTTGTGTGTGTAATAGTAATGCGTTTGTTCTTATTGATGTATCAAGGCAGTCCACTCTATTACGCACACTACCTGGTTCATGTGTTTCTATCTTCCAGTTTGGTAGCTACAAGGAACACGATAAAAGAAATGCAGGCAAGTCAGAGTTTAAAATGTTTTGGACTCTGAGGCCATTAAACAAGACGGAGTGCAACATTGGAATGATAGGCGGATGAGAAATAAAATCCACTGTGTCCTTGTAAAGGAGCCATAACTTTGTTCTCCCTAAGCGATTTATGGAACCTAGGCAAATACATATGTTGATGGATGGAGTAAGATTAAACTGCCGTTGTCCTGAATTGAGGTCCAGAGTCTTAACACTGGGGCACCCCGTTCAGTAAGGACCATAGAGACGCAAACCAAGATGTACAGTGGAACTGATAAAGATTAATTTACACAACTACTTAAAATGTGGAAATCAGTTTGTCTTGTAACCATGGCTACGACAGCCAAGTCCTCATAGTTAGTAACAGGGGAAGACATCGCGAGCATAAGAAGGGAAAAGATATGAGGCAATTATCCAGTACTGAGCACCAGAACATGACAACTGGTTTATATAAAATTTCAAATGCTTCCAGACACGTAGGTGTAAATACTTTCCACCGGTGGCGCCACAGATACCCCAGCCCGCTTAAGAAATAGCGTGTAAGCCATAAATACCATTTCACAGCGAGAGCAAGAGAGGGATGACAGAGAGAGACTCTGGAAGTGGCACACATACGTCATGAAGAGCTGGTAGCAGGTCCAGGACATGATTTTACAACAGACGCCTCACCCACTACAGTCAGCTTCTGAAAAACAGTACATAGTTAAAGCCGAAGACTTCCGCCACAAGAAGTCATCCACATTCTGCCAACGGCCTTGTCAAAGAGGACGGAGGAGTGGACAGAGGTTCAGGGCATTCTCTTGTCCTTGCGGTTTGAAACTGCTCCTGAAGTCAGAAGAACTAGCAATGATCAATGGCATGGGGATGCAGAAAGCAATGGAAGCCAATGCATTAAATGCGCTCAACATGTATCCACAGGACGTGTGACCTGCAATTGAAGAAAGTTTCGTGATGATCTCTCCATTGCAAAAGATTCCGTAGTAGACGCCATTCGGATCTCCGGTAGGTGACTGCCAAAGAGGACGTAAAAACGAGAAACAGACTGAATAACCAACAGAAGGCCAACGTTCTACGAGACGGGGTGTAGAACGTCAGAAGCTTGAACATGGTATGGAAGCTAAAAAAATATGAAAGCGGAAAGGCAAAGGCTCAATCTACACATAGTAGGGGTCAGTGAACTGAAATGGGAGGATGACAAGGACTTCTGGTCAGATGAGCACAGGATAACTTCAACAGCAGCAGAAAATGGTGTAACGGGAGTAAGATTCGTTGTGAATAGGAAGGTAGAGAAGAGAGTGTCTTACCGTGAACACTTCAGTGATACGGTTGTTCTTATCAGAACTGACAGCAAACCAACACCAACAACCATCGTTCAGGCATACATACCGACGTGGCAAGCTGAATATTAAAATATACAGAAAGAATATGAGGATAATGTAAGACTAAACAGTTCATAATTGAAGATGAAAATCTAATAGCCATGGGGGACTGAAATGCAGTTGTAGGGGAAGGAGTAGAAGGAAAAGTTACAAGAGAATATTGGCTTGGAACAAGTACTGAGAGAGGAGAAAGACTAATTGAGTTTTGTAATAAATTTCAGCTCGTAATAGCGAATACTCTGTTCAGAAATCACAAGAGGAGGAGGTATACTAGGAAAACGTCTGGTGATACTGGAAGATTTCAGTTAGATTACATCATGGTCAGAGATTCTGCAATCAGATACTGGATTGTAAGGCGTACCCAGGAGCAGATATAGGCTCAGATCAATGAAGAGTAGGCTGAAGTTCTAGAGATTAGTCAGCAAAAGTCAATAAGCAAAGAAATGGGATACGGAAGTACTAAAGAATGACGAGATGCGCTTGAGGTTTTCTAAGGCCGTAGATACAGCAATAATAAACAGCTCAATAGGCAGTACAGTTGAAGAGGAAAAGAGGAATGGCCATTTTTAAAGGGCAATCACAGATGCTGGAAAGAAAAACATAGGCATAAAGAAGGTAACTGCAAATAAACCATGGGTAACAGAAGAAATAATTCAGTCGATCGATGAAGGAGGGAGGACAAAAATGTTTAGGGAAATTTAGGAATACAGAAATGCAAGTCACTGAGGAATGAAATAAGTAGGTACTACAGGAAAGGTAAGACGAAAATGCTGCGTGATAAATGTGAAGAAATCGAAAAAGAAATGATCATCGGAAGGACTTAGCACATAGGAAAGTCAAAATAATCTTTTTTTAAATTAAAAGCAAGTATGGTGATATTAAGAGTGCAACGGGAATCTCACTGTTAAATGTAGAGTAGAGAGCGGATAGGTGGAAACAGTACACTGAAGGCCTTCATGAAGGGGAAGATTTGTCTGATGTGATAGAAGAAGAAGAAGCAGGAGTCGATTTAGAAGAGTTTGGTGATCCAGTATTGGAATCAGAATTTAAAGCAGCTTTGGAGGACTTAAGATCGAGTAAGGCAGAAGGGATAAATAACATTCCATCAGAGTTACTAAAATCAATAGGAGTAGTGACAACAAAATCACTATTCACGTTGGTGTGTAAAGTACATACCATCTGACATTGGGAAAAACATCATCCACAATATTCCGATGACTCCAAGAGCTGACAAGTGCAATAGTAATCGCATAATCGCACAATAAGTATAACAGCTAATCCTTGCAAGTTGCCGACAAGAATAATATACAGGAAGGTGGAACACAAAATTGGTAATGTGTTAGTTGGCGATCAGGCTGACTTCAGGGAAGCTACAGGCATTAGAGGTGCAATTCTTACGTTGGGGTTGATGGTGGAAGCAAACTAAAGTAATATTAAGACTCATTCATAAGAACTGTTGACCTGGAGAAAGCGTTCGACAATATCAAATGGTGCAAGATGTTCGAAATCCCTAGAAAAATAAGGGTAAGCTATACGGAGAGACGGGTAACGTATGGTATGTACGAGTACAAGAGCGAAGAAAGAATAATACGAGTTGGCGACGAAAAACGAACACCTGGGATTAAAACGGTGTAAGACAGGGATATAGTCATTCACCCCTACTGTTCAATCTGTACTTCGAAGAAGGAATGATGGAGATAAAAGAGAGGTTCAAGTGTGGGATTAAAATTCAAGGTAAAAGGATATCAGTGATACGATTCGCTGACGACATTGCCATCTTGAGTGAAAGTAAAGAAGAAGTAAATGATATGCTGAATCGAATGAGTACAGAACATGGATTGAGAGTAAATCGAAGAGAACCGAAAGTAACGAAAAGTAGTAGAAATGTTAACAGCGAAAACTTACCGTCAGGATTGATGGTCACGAAGCTGATGAAGTTCTGGAATTCTGCTACATACCTAGCAAAATATCCGATGACGGACGGCGCAGGGAGGACATCAAAAGCAGACTAGCACTGGCGAAAAGGGGATTCCTGGCCAGGAGAAATCTACTAGTTCCAAACGTACGCCTTGATTTGAGGAAGAAATTTGTAAAAATGTACGTCTGGAGCACAGCATTGTACGGTAGTGAAACATGGATTGTAGGAAAATAGGAGAATCGAAGCTTTTGTGGTGTAGTGCCACAGACGAATGTAGAAAATTAGGTGGACTGATAAGGTAAGCAATAAGGAGGTTCTGAAGGAGGTTCTGCGCAGAATCGGACAGGAAAGGAATATGTGGGGAAACCCTGAGAAGAGGAAGTGACAGGATTAAAGAACATCTGTTAAGACAGCAGCGATTTACTTCTGTGGTACTGGAGGGAGCTGTAGAGGTTAAATACTGTCAAAGATGACAGAGATTGGAATACATCCAGCAAATAACTGAGGACGTAGGTTGCAAGTGCTACTCTGAGATGAAGAGTTTGGCACAGGAGAGGAATTCATGGCGGGCCGCATCAGACCATTCACAAGACTGATGACAAAAAAAAATTGAGTCAGTGAGATGGCCAGGCCCCTTAAACATTACACCAAGTCGGGCCCTGATGGGGACGAAGGGAAGTTTCACTAAAATGCGGATGCAGGCGCTCCCAAGGGAGAGTAACGGCAGCTAGAGCAGACAGGTGCAGAGAACAGATAGGACACGCTGGTCTTACTGAGAGTGGAGAGATAGCAGTACTGGCAGAAACAGCGGAATTTAGCCGAGCAGGGCTGAGCAGAGCTACTAGTAGTAGTTAGCAACAGCAGATGGAGTCCTAGCTGGGTAGCTGAAGACACCTGCGTGTCATGTCATAGGTGCAGACCCAGTTAGTACTGACAGGTTCTTTTAATAGACGAAACAGAGCTAGTCAGTCACTGTCTTTGTGAGAAGGTATGGTGTCTGTGTATATTGCTCGTTTACAGCAAATGTATACTAGGGTGAAGGTATTCTCTAAATAAAATCTAAGCCGTAAAACACTCATTACGTTCGCCATTCAGTAGTAATTCCAATCATTATCTTTTACAATAAGGTTATTTTAACAATACAGTCAGGTGAATACACTCTCTTACTTAAGCCAACCGACTACTTCCCTTGCTACCCAAATCCTGTCATCCAATCCCAAGCAATACTCTCGTTTGGGAAGCTAGAATTTGTTGATCCCCAGAACAGCAATATTAGTCGAAAACTAAACTCTGTATCTCTAATTCGTGAACATCCACACAAGAATTACTTCATCTGACTGTATCAACATGTTTGTGAGACTGTTTCAAACGTGATGAAGGCTGTAAATCAACAGCGCATTAGCAGCAGGGTGTGCTTTTGGCATCCGCCGTGGCTGCCCATTTCTTACCAAGGTTACACACCCTGCAGCACACGTGGCGGCACTAACGCCACTGAGAGTGTCCAAATTCCAAACTCCAGCGCCACACACAAATTGCAGAGAAAAAGAATTTCTGGACTTGCGTACCAGCGTCCTGCCATGAACGGTGGCTGTCGTAATAACTCTCGGTGTGTGTCATAAAAGTTTTATGTGGCGCGACTCTGCGGCGTACTGGGGGAGCTTCCAGAATCAGGAAGAATATTCTGGTCCACCCGGGAAGTACAGAGCGGAAACGTAAAGAGAATAATAAGGTGGGACACTTTATTCCGTATAAATGTCTCATCAGCTGTGGCTCTATTTTTGTTTGACAATCATTTAAGCAAGTATATCTGTTTTGTTTGTGGCGAACATTTATTTAGATAACAGGGACAAAATAAAACAATTTTCCGTGTCAGTTTGACAACCACAACGGCTTTCGATAGGTGTTAGTCACATCTTTAAATTGTTTCAGTTATGTATGTATCATGCATTTATATTTCAGCGGAAACCAGTACCACAATGCATGTTGTGTTACACCGATTGAAAATTTGAGAGATTTTTGTTGAATGGCGAAATCTATGCTCATTTATTTGTATCTTTGGACGGCTAGACACTGCTTCTTTTCTAGTTACACTACCTCTGTACTAATTCCCTTTTACTGTCCCGTTCCGTAGTGAAACTGGCTGTGCGTGACAAGTGCTTATAATTGACAGCTTACTGGACAATCGACTCGGCCACTCCGGCCGGTTCTAGGAGCTACAGTCTGTAACCACGCGACCGCTACGGTCGCAGGTTCGAATCCTGCCTCGGGCATGGCTGTCTGTGCTGTCCTTAGGTTAGTTAGGTTTAAGTAGTTCTAAGTTCTAGGGTACTGATGACCTCAGAAGTTAAGTCTTCATTCATTCTTGATCTGACATTGTCATGAAGCAGCACCTCACATTTCTGTGAAAGTAGGTTAACTCAAAAGAGAATCTACTCCACAAAATAACAGGAAGCAACTAGTGAGTAAATGCATATAAGCTACACCATGCTTCAATTTCTGCTACTGCATATTATGCCCCTGCATTAAGACATAGCGATGAATCACTCTGTTTTCGATGGGGATCCGATAGACGTTTTTGGTTTTGGTGAATTCCTAAGGCGGTACCTCTCATCACGTGCAATGGCAACAGTGGAGCAAAGAGGAGGTGGTGTTACGGAAGGCCGGCCGGAGTGGCCGAGCGGTTCTAGGAGCTGCTGTGTGCGCTGTCCTTTGGTTAGTTAGGTTTAAGTAGTTCTAAGTTCTAGGGTACTGATGACCTCAGAAGTTAAGTCCCATAGTGCTCAGAGCCATTTGAACCATTTTTGTTACGGAAGTCTGTCTCTTTCGTGGTTAGGGTGCGGTGCCTTTATTGCGCTTAAGAAAACGCTAACTGCGGAACGTTATGTACATATTTCGCGATATTGTGGACTGTGTACAATTGAGGAACAGTTTGGATCGTCACTGATTGTGTCAGCATGACAACGCACCGTCATAAAGCAACATACGTTGTAACACTGCGCTATTGCACACGATACTCTTTAAAGCCTGTACTATGGTAAGTTGACGGGCTTCACCTTAAGAAAAAGGATTTTTGTATAGATTTTGACCGCGTGTACCTGAATGGAGGCAAATCAGACTTACACCCACTCAGTAATAACAATGATACGTCAAGCAATTCCGGAGTGCAACCACACGTTAGGACGGACAAGAAACAACAGAGCAGATGCTACCAAATTGTTAATAATACGGTCGCCAGCCTAATTAGGCATTAACTGAGTTTCTTCCCTGTACAAGTTGATGTACGTTCATACAAAACAATACGTAATAACACTGCATAATATGGTAAATTTTAGAACCAGAAAATCTACTGAACTAATAATTTCACTTTCTGTACTAATATGGACAAGCCATAAATACACAACAATACACTATAATGTTTACTACAAACTTCGTACTGTCTATTGATCTGATTAAAATCGGACATAGATTACCCTAGAAATAGCACTTTCGAAACACACATACAATGGCAATTTTGAAAACGATAAAACACTGATAAATTTTGGTTTTATATTGACTTTAAATTTGCTGCTCAAATCAGTTCAGTACACTTCAGAATTCAAATGAATAGAAAAGAAAAGGGGGGGGGGGACCCTGAAACTGTTATGATCACCGTATTGAAAATTTTGATTATTGAGATCATTAAGCACTCAAGATTTCCAATATATGAAATACTGCTCTTTTTGTCTTATTTCCTGCTCATTTAACTACCATTATTTTTGTCTCAAATTAATTAAACTTCATTACTAAACCAATTTCCACATTATCTTCCAGCTTTGTCAGACCTTTGTTATTTACCTATATATTCATTAACAACAAAGTTCTTTAAACATCATTCTAACATAGCTAGGTCTGCAGGTGATTATTATTAATATAAGCTTTAATTCTTAATTTCGGGACACTCGGATTGCACAACATGTGGTAAGGACCCTGTCTAGGTTAGTTGTGAGGATAGGACAGTTCCGGTAAAATTTAAGTTGTTATTGAACAGTATGGAACAAAAGTAACACTGGTCCAATCGAATACAGTACTAAAAAGTTCAACCTGTTCGTATCGATGCGGCGGTTGGCAGGTGGCGAGATGGCGAGGCACCGAGCACAGATACAATCACAGCAATGGCTCTTGATGTATCGGCACTTTGCTTCTTCTTAGCGTCGCAATACTTGTCTGTTTAGTGCCTATGGAATATTGCCATGCTGTATAGGCGTCGGAAACGGCACATCCGAGGCTCAACGAAATCACGTTTTCCAGGAGAGCCTCCTCGATCCAGAACGTGTTTCTCAGACCGATGCCCAACTCCGACTACTACTGCTTAGCCCGTTGTCCCGTACAGCGCCCGTGTGCATTTTCCCGCGCTCGCCTGCCATCCACCTTTTACCGCTCCCCTACAGACAGGGTATTCACCCGAGGTTTTGCATTCTACATATCCTAATACATTGCCTACGTATGGACCAGACGCACAATTACAACTTTGACATCTTACAATAGTTCCAACGTTTCTTACATTTCAATTCTGTTATAATATTGCTTGAAATTTGACATAAACATTAATATTCACATCGAAAGTTGTTTATAGTTTCCTTAACCTAATGGCATGAAACAAAAAAGAAATGAAATCAGAACATCGATTATACTAATCTATCGAAAATCAGAAAAAAATTATTATATGTACAATAGTACAGCGTTGTTGTTGTTACAACGTGAGGCAGTGGTTTGTGGATAATAACATTCCTGAAATGGACTCGCCTGCCCATCTTTGAGACAAGTTAGAACATCGACTTTTCTCGAGACTCCAACATCCTACATCAAAGTTTTCGCGGTTTCCACTGTAGATGAAGAATGATTTTCACTTCATCCAAAGTCATTCAGAGACCTCACTACAAGTGCCTCCAGCAGAGATGAAGCCGTCATAAAGGTGATGCGTGGACACAATCATATTAATATCTATTAATAGGTGGCTCGGTACCTTGTATCAGATAGCGCACTTCTAAACAGCACTTTCTAGAATGCATCAACTACGCACCTGTAGGTACGCAAACCACCTTGTTCGATCTCCGAGACACAACCCTCTTCGATTCCATGGGGATCAGGAAAGATTGCTAGAATGACCGTCCATGGGAACGCCGATCGAATTTAAAATCCATGGAGGAATGTAGCAGGTTTTGATGTCACCCATCGTGAATAGTCGAGTGTCACACGTCCTAATGGCTTAATGGAAGACGTGACGTAGTTGTCAACTTCTACATCTACATTGATACTCCACAAGCCACCCAACGGTGTGTGGCGGAGGGGCGTATGACAGTGGTATGGAAGAACAGTCAGTAGGACATAATATGGTGGAGAACTGCCAGCTCCTGTTTTGTGTGTGTGTGTGTGTGTGTGTGTGTGTGGTGCATACGAAGTAGTACCATCCTCGAGGCTGGATTTCTGGTCCAGGGATATACGATATCAGATGACGTTATCTTTGTTGAAGTGTAACCAGGAGCTTGGGCTCGAGGTTCTTATACGTTGCTTAGATGGTGGTTCATGAGGTTAGCTTGTTATTGAGGAGCCTCCATAACGGCACGAGGCACATCTGTCTGTGCCACTGTTCCAGAGTAACTAAACTGGTGTATTCAGGTGCCTCGTTGTCGATCGTTGTGCAGCAGTTTTGTCCAAGAGTGTCGAATCCTTTATATGGTCATTGATCATTAGCATTTGAAGTTCCATGTGTAGATTGGTAATTTTGGTCAATCATGAAGCACCCAGAAAGAACAATATGCATCTATTTTGAATAATGTGGAGTGGTTTAAGGTTAGTGGGGTTAGTGATTGCTAATTTGGAGCAACCATACAGTAATACAGGTAGGGCTGTTGCTTTCTATAAATGAAGTTTTTTACTACCATTCATCTGTCCACTAGCCAGTGTGGGGTTAGAGTTGGTACAGAACTTGGAGGAGTGGTATTCTCGTTGCATGGAAGAGCAGTGAACCCCAAATATTTCACCCTGTAGGGCCATGCTAGTTCAAGGTTCTGGTGGTTCAAATGGCTCTGAGCACTATGCGACTTAACTTCTGAGGTCATCAGTCGCCTAGAACTTAGAACTAATTAAACCTAAGGACATCACACACATCCATGCCCGAGGCAGGATTCGAACCTGCGACCGTAGCGGTCACGCGGTTCCAGACTGAAGCGCCTTTAACCGCACGGCCACACCGGCCGGCTTCAAGGTTCTGGAGGCCAAGTTTATCTCTCAGCTTGGAATGCTGGTGAGTGAACATGATAGCTGTAGGCTTGTCCACATTGAGGCATACATGATTTGCTGCAGCCCATTGCTCCTTTATTGTTAGATGACGTTGTAATATTCTGATGGCTGTAGTGATCCTCCTGCCACTAATAAACAGGGCACTAACGTTCGCAATCTGGACAAGGATAACTTGAGGCAGAATCGGTTGCTCGTTGATGTAGATGATGAAGAGACTCGGCAACAAGACTGATCGTTGCAGGAGACATTCTGTCAGTTCTCTGGTGACTGACTGCTGTTTGTCAAGTTTTACCATGATCTGTTGATTCTGGAGAAAGCTCCTAATCAAAATAATACAATAGCTCAGGATTTGTTAGAGATCTTGAAGCTTCAGCAGCAGCTTATCCCTCCAAATTCTGTCATAAGCCTTTTCTATGTCCAAGAATATGGCAGCTGTATATTTCGAGACATTTATATTTTAGGCTATGTATTCAGTGACTCGTAGAAGTGGGTGTTCACCAGACAGCAAACGCTGGAAAGCAAAGTAGTCGATGATGAAAGGTCTCAGATGGTTTACTATTAGTCTCTCCAGAATTTTCGATAATGTAGGCAAGAGATTGATCGGTCTGTAGCTGGCAGAGTAGCACAGATAGTTCTCTGGTTTATGGAGTGGGACGAGCGAGCTATCTTCCATGGGTCTCGGAAATATCCGATCCTCAGGAAATTGTTGTCTATCCTCGTATGTGACACCAGGGGTTTTCGTGGTATATGCTTAGGTTGTACATTGGTAATACTGCCTGGTCCAGGGACAGAGTGATTTCCCCGTCTCTAATAATCTTTGGAAAATCTGTAGATGTTGTTAGTGGCAGGTCACTGCTACGCTCTTCTCTCATTTCCCGAGAGCTACGGCAAATCGTCTCGGCATCTGCGTCGTTCTCCAGAACTTCAATTGTATTTTGGTCTTAATAAGTAGAAGAAAAATTTCTGCGTTCCCCAACGACTCATATATAAGACATTTCGGTCTCTGGAGTCGCCATGTAGACTATTTCGGAATATGGAGGTTTCGGACTCAGAACCGCTGATCACGTAATTGAAGCACTAGGGAGGCCATTTTGTCTTCCGAGATTTCCTCCCTGTGTCCTGCCGCCTTTCTTGGAGCGCCCTCGAGAGCCTCTTAGTCTGTCTACAGTCTTCTGAACCGCGGAAACGTTGCTAGCATCACCTCGCACTGCTTATGAATGCTTTGAGCTCCTGCAGTAGTGAGGAATAGGTGTTAAGATACGATGTATGGCGCTATACCATGATTGAAGCGCTTTGAAAAGCTCGTTTGAATTTACTGTAAGAACGGAGAGAGACTAATCAATCTGCACTGCGGCCGACGCACCTTCTGTAGGGCTGACATTGTTATTGAGCCACTGCTCGAACTGTTCCCAGTTGATAGTCGTTGTTGATGGCGTAGGTAGGTGTGCAAGAGCCTCTGATATAACTCCAAGTACAGAGTAACGGTCCGTTGTGAGATCGTTTAGATTTCGTAACTGAAGGTCCAGCCCTACGTTCTTTAGGAATGCGATGTACAAGACGGCTGGGCCGTGAGCAGGCTTTGACGGCCAAAAGTCATTGCCTCCAGTTGTTCCTGCAGTTGGCGCAGGCGGCGCCTATGGATTGTTGCGCCGCGTATTGGCATTTAGGTCACCGCGCAACAGCACCCTGCAGTAATAGGCAGAAATCGCTTGGAAGTTCTCCTTCTCAAATGGTGCCTGCGGACTCAGGTAGGTCGCCACCAGAGTAATAACACTGTAGGAAGACGAGATGGTGAACGTGCCAATAATGACGGTAGGGCGACTGAGGTATTAGCGGCACATTTGTTGATGAAAATTGCATTGCCGCCCTCACGACCATTTGCGCTGTCCATTCTATGGTCTACCACGACCTTCAGTTTAAAATTTTCGGTCGGACGAAGGTGTGTTTCAGTAATAATAAGAAAATCTCTGGTATCTGGTGTCGAACAATGAAGTCTTCTAATTGCTGTTTCTTTTTGAGTAGCCCATTATCATCAAAAAGGCAGAGTACGAAATCCTTAAATCTGACAGGTCTATGGCCCATGGCTAGAGGAAAAAATAGAGATGACGCCCCCGAACAGACCATCAACTTCAGTGGGGCGTTTGGCGCGTCCTTAAACTCTCGTAAAATGTCATTGATGATCGACATCCCTCAGCTGTAAGGTAGCGATGAAGTCCTTGAAGATACTGAAATTACCCTGAGTTCGGATAAACCTAACGAAGCTTGTTCTGTTGATATGGGAGTCGGTGGTTTTTCGTCTCTAGCTGGTTTGGCAGGCGTCGAAGTGGAGCCGGCTTGCCCAACGATGCAAAGTCGTTGTTGTTCGAGGATTTCAGTGATTCTGCAGCTTTAGTTGTTGGTTTTTCTCTTGCTTTCAGAGCTTTGCCTTGTGCAGCATAGGTCTCAAGGGCCTGATGGAAAGTAATACATCCTCCCAACTTTTCCGGGTGGTCGACACCGCAGCTTGTGCTCTTTTCTTTCTGAGTGAGAGGTTTCACACAGTTCTGTGTCTAGCGCATTCCACCACACCTAATGCATCTGGCAGGCAAGGCGCAGTAATTGGTAGTGCGAAAGAACATCAGGCACCGTTACCATTGTGACGAGCCCTCTCTTGCTCGTTGCGTTACGACTTTGGTCCTGGTGTCCAAAAGATGCATAACTAGTAAACAGAGACGCTAGTAGGCCCTGCTGGGAGAAAGACGCATTATATAATAGGCTGTGCCACTTGTCGATTGGTTTTGTTATCACTGCATTTGAAAAAAAATGTTCAAATGTGTGCGAAATCTTATGGGACTTAACAGCTAATGTCATCAGTCCCTAAGCTTACACACTACTTAACTTAAATTATCCTAAGGACAAACACACACACCCATGCCCGAGGGAGGACTCGAGCCTCCGCCGGGACCAGCTGCGCTGCATTTGAACTGCTGTACGTTCTCTTGTGGGAAACACCTGGGGTGCAGTTTCTTTTCCACATTTGTGGTGTGATTTCTACGGATAATGACTTGATGTCCAGTTTGAGCGCTTTTTCGACTGTCGGCTGGTGCATAAAGAAGGGGAACGTGGCCTGTTGGAAGAAGTGCAGCTGTTACCGTCAGTCAGTCAACGACTCAAACCAATATTTTATCGCGTCACTTTTCAATATTGCTTTTATGCGGGCGGTTACGTGTTTCTTAAGTTCCACATGCAGTGACAAATATTTTCAGGTATACTGATTTGTGATAGGCAGGATCTTCACTGACGGAAGATTAGGAGAGTGTGGTGAGCCCAGTTGAGTTATCTGAGAAGCGTCTTCTGTTGCAGATTGGGTCGTCACATCCATCTACTCGCTCTCTACAGGAGTGGTTCGAATTTGTTGGATACTGGTAGTGGTAGTTGTCTTCTGGAGGTGTCATCGGATTGTGTTAACTTTTTTCCCTTCAAGTTCATTTTCGGCGGACAGTTTGAAGTTGTTGGTCCTCATTGTTCTCAGTGGACTGAAAGGTTCCTGCATTGGTCGCTGGTACCGGACCGCACCTGCTGTCGTCATCAGAGGTGTCTTCATTGTCGAGATAGGTCTCCTTCATGGCGTGCCTGGCAGCCAAGTCCCGTGCTTGTTGGTCTCTTCTCTTCCTGTCTTCATCGGTGACTTTTTTTTATATGGGCCGACCGGATGAGGTCTAATGTTGATGGAGGATGGTTTGTAATCAGCGTGTTACTGTGGTCCTACGTGGAGAACAGTGTCACATCCCTGATCTGGACCTCTGCCTTGGAGGACGAGGGCTGATCACCCTCGGATGGGGACCTGGCCCTCCGTTGTCTAATCTTCTAGCCACGCTTACGTGTATCGAGTTTGTTGCCTGGTTCCTACTGGCATAGCTATGTCGGTCTTAAGCGGGGTGGGTGATGGAGCATGCCTCGCCGGACAGCGATCTGGCGACTCCTGCGCGGCCAAGATGGCTTCCTCGGCCGTACTCGTCTGTGCCCGCTCCATTCTTTCAGAGGAGGTCTGAATGACTTGCGAGAAGTGACATCGATTCTGCCATCTGACGGTCAAATTTGAACACTAAGCTGTAAATGCATTGTGTACGTATGTGGGTGTGGTGATGACTCTTTCTGCAGGACCTGACCATCATTTTGCAGGACAGTGCTCAAGCAGGTATAGTGCAAGCTCTTACTGGTTTGTTTGACTCATGGGGCTGTTAAGTGCTATAGCACCTACTGCACTCCCCTGACGTAAGCCCTCATGAGGTCAACTCGATTTCTTAACTAAAGGAACCACTACAAGCATTCGCTTCAGAACTGCTACAAATTCGTCGGCCAATAGACCGCGCCTCTCGAACTGTCAACACAGCTGGGACTGCTAAGAGTATTTTACGACTTCCACATCGCTGGCCACGGGTTATACACAAGGCTGGTGACTACTTTGAAGGTCAGTAAAACTTTGAAACACGTATCTATTTTGTAAGATCTGTAAATAAATAGTTGCCATTACTAATGTTCCAACCCTCGTAATTAAAGCGAAATATGTTTTTTTTATAATCGTACGTTCTGTCAAAGAGTAATGTACGGTACGATTTCGTGATTCCACCTCAATTTACTGATAAAGGCAGACCACTCACTAGCACTCCAACATCTGCATCAATCGGACGCCTTGATTTCACTGGCATCGATGATTCTCCACACGGTCCCGACTCAGCCTCATACGATTTTCTTCTGTTTACAAAACTTGAAGAACACCATGAAAAAGTTTCAAATACCTCTAAGCACTTTTAGACCTAACAGCTGATGTCTTCAGTCCCCTAGACTTAGAACTACTTAAACCTAACTAACCGAAAGACACCATACACATCCCTGCCCGTGGCAGGATTCGAACCTGTGACCGCAGCAGCAGCTTGGTTCCGGACTGAAGCGCCTACAATCGCTCGGCCACAGCAGTCGGCGAAGAACACCATCAAGGACATCACTTTCATATTGATGCAAGCAGAGGTGATGTTGTGGTTTCGACAACAAAGTTAAACATCCATCAGTATCGTCAGCAACAAACTTTTCTCTCGTTGAGAGAAATGTTGTCGTCGCCAGGGTGACTGTTGAGAAATCAGTATGTAGGCGTGAAGAATAAAAATGTGGATTTTTAATACCATTTGCTTTACTTAAAAAAAACTTTAAGAGTTTTCACATAAAAATTCGGAGGTTTTACTTTTTAGCACTCCCTCGTAGTTTAAAATTCTTGCGTCTGCCCCACCTCCTGACCAATCTATTACGCTTTCGGTCCTTATTAACAGTGGACTGCAGCTTGCTTTTTCAGGTATCCGCCAGAGGAAAAAAAACCTGCCGATGAATCAGTAATCGGGAAGGGGTTCGGTAAAGGAATGGCTATTCAGCCTTGCTGCCGTTCGGTAATGGATCTTTTCTGTTGTCGCCTTTTAGCAGCGGAGAGCGCTTTACAAAGCGGGATCTTTGAAAATACTGGTCACGTAGCTCCTTGGCTCTGGAGCAACTTCGGATGCTTCTAGAAGCAGTAAACATCCATTAGTAAACCTCTGCCAGTCACTGACACACAGGAAACATGAACAGAACGGCTCATATAATTTGCTCCTAATGAATTTTACCTCAGGTCGACGTCCTTATTGCAGTGTAAAATGTTGCCTATTCCTCATTACTTTTGATAAATCACCATGATTTCTGTTGACTCACTTAAAAGTGAGCCTTCGCAATGTGTCATCATCAGTTCTTACATTGAAGCCAAACGATAATTAAATTTCATTGAACCACGTTTCCGTCATTTTTGCTAAGTTTCTATGAAGTGCAATGGACGAAGACATCTTTTCATGTAAGAACAAAAGAGTGACCCTCTGTGTCGTATGACCTTGTTTCATTAAACATGATGCGTTTTATTACTTGATTATTTGCCCTAGACAGATACACTGCACTTTACGACGTAGATACAAATAATTTTATATAGTTGTTTACAGCAAATATGTAAAATTGTGTCATGGACTATCGATATAATAACTATATTTCAAAATAAAAGCTCAGAAAGAGGAAGGGAATAAGAGAATCAAAAAGTAAAGGAGCGGAAGAAAGATGAAGCAGCATTATGTAACATTCTTGGAATCGTTCATTCCGGTGCAAAGAACCGAGTGAGCACTAAAGACCAGCATACAGTTAATTCACGAAATTAAGGACGTAGAAATACGCACCTTCTCTAATATTATTTGACAATACTATGTTACATTGTTAGCAACACAGGAATAGGATTTCATGTAATCGTTTGCGTTGTGAGAAGGGACCAAATCTAATCATGAAAGTACAGATTCAGTTTCTTTTATTTGTTGTCGATACTATATTTTCCAACTGGTAGCTTGTGACTACTAAGGAGATTTTGGATCTAATTTAGCGTGCAGTGTGTTTTAACAGGACGGCGTTAATTTATCGTACGATTGAGTGGCAGTCATATATCTAAGGAAGGAATTGAGAGGATCCAACGAAGAATGATCTGATTCGTCTTGGAATTGTTCAATTGGCCTTGGCAGATGCAACAGGAGAAGTGTTTGCCATTGCGGAGATGTTTACTGTTGAAATTTCGAGAGTTTATGTTCGAAGAAGAGTCGGTCAACATAATTCTCTCCCCACGTATCATTCATGAATGGAATGGGGCAAGGGGCTGAAGGTAGTGCTAACAGAAGTACCCTCCACCACACACTGTAAAGCGGCGTGATAAGTATGGATGTAGATGCAGGAGTTTTGAATGAAGTTAATAAGCCGATAATATTCATTATTTGGACATTATTGTAGGATGTCACAATAGACGTTCATTAATATTACGTGAACGGTTTTTCAGGTCCGCTATAATTGGTTCCCATATGATAAAAAATGTATTAGATGTCAAAATCGGTTTTCTGCCAAAGCTTCCTATGTTCTCAGTTTGTAGAGTTCGTCTGCGCGGCTAATTCGGTTCAAAAAAATGGTTAAAATGGCTCTGAGCACTATGGGACTTAACATCTGAGGTCATCAGTTCCCTAGAACTTAGAACTACTTAAACCTAACTAACCTAAGGACATCACACACATCCATGCCCGATGCAGGATTCGAACCTGGGACCGTAGCGGCCGCGCAATTCCAGACTGAAGCGCCTAGAACCGCTCGGCCACACCGACCGACCGTTCATCACAGACAAAGTTATTTGCAGGAATGTATCACGGAAGTGTGACAAGACAACTCTTGTTCTGTATATACTGATCAAAAGGAACATTATGACCGCCTATCTAATAGCCGGTATGTCCACCTCTGGCACGGATACCAGCGGCAAAAAGTCGTGGCATTGAAGCAAGGAGGCCTGGGTATGTCGTTGGGGGGAGCTGGCGCCACAAATGCACACACATGCCACCGAATTCCCGTAAAATCTGGGGAGGGGGTGGTGAGCTCTGACGCTCGTTCAGTCATATCCCAGATGTGTTGAATCGGGTTCAGATGTGGCGAGTTGGGGGTGGGGGAGCAGCACATCGATTGGAACTCACTACTGTTTCCCTCGAATCACTCCATCGCACTCCTACCTTTGTGACATGGCGTATTATCTTGCTGAAAAATGCCACTGCCGTCGGGAAACATGATCGTCATGAAGGGGTCTACGTGGTCTGCAAAAAGCGTACGATACTCCTTGGCCGTCATGGTGCCTTGCACGAGATCCAATGGACTCCAGGACGCCAGCGTGAATGTTCCCCAAAGCGTAATAGAGCCGCCGCCAGCTTGTCTCCATTGCACCATGCAAGTGTCAGGGAGACGTTACCCTGGAATATGACGGATTCGCGCCCTCCCATCGGCATGGTGAAGAAGGTATCGAGATTCCTCAGACGATGCAACGCTCTGCTGCTGCGCGAAATTGCCGTACTGATGGTCCAGTACCCATTTCAGTCGTAGCTACCGATGTCATGATGTTACCGTTGGCATGTGCATGGGTGGCCGGATGCGGGGGGCCCATCGTTAGGAGTGTTCGTAGCACTGTGTGTGAAATACATTTTTGATTTGCTCAGAATTAAAGTTTGATGTTACTTGCCCACAGCTCGCCTTTTGTTCTCTTTTATCAATCCGCTACTCTGCCAAGTCCGACTTCTGTAATGACTAGTAGCTGCTCAACCCCACTACGTCTGGACGTGGTTTCACTTTGGTTTCGCCACTTACTGAAGTCATTCACCAGAGCACTCCTCTAACACTCGAAAAGTCATGCAGTTTCCGAAATGCCTGTACCGAGCCTCGGGGCCATCACAATCTGCACTCGGTCAAAATCGGATAGATTGTGCGCGCCTTCCCCATTCTACACACAGACAACCGGCCGTATGGCCGAGCGGTTCTAGACGCTTCAGTCTGCAGCCGCGCGACCACTACCGTCGCAGGTTCGAATCCTGCCTCGGGCATGGATGCGTGTGATGTCCTTAGGTTAGTTAGGTTTAAGTAGTTCTAAGTTCTAGGGGACTGATGACTTCAAATGTTAAGTCCCATTGTGCTCAGAGCCATTTGAACCATTTGAACTACACATAGACAGAACGCTCACTGATTTACATGCATCGTGAGTGTGTCTGACTAGCAGTCATTCCCCGCCAGGTGACACTGCTATCGCCTTGACGGATTTATACCGACAGTAGATCGGTGGTCATAACGCACTGGCTTATCAGTACATACATAAAGGACCTGACGGGCAGTGTGAGCCGCAATATGCCGCTGTCTGCTGATGGTACTGCCTGCACGGAAAGGTGTCGGTCGTTCACTGACTGTAGAAAGATACAGGATGACTTAGATAGGATTTACAGTTGATCTGATGAACTGCAACTTTCTTTACCGATAAGAGCCGGAAGGAGCACGTGAGGGCGGGAGCAATCAGGGTGAACTGGTTTCGCGTATCCCTATTGAGAAAATTAGGAAAACTGTCATTTATAGTTGCGTACAGAACGGTACTATTAGCGCCAACGTACATTTCTCGTGAGGAACCCGAAGACAAGAGAAACTTATATCGGAGTTCTAGTAGTGTAGATGTAGCCGCCTGCATCGCCACAATTTTTAACTTTGTAGAGCTGCCAACTGGTAGTCTTCGTTCGTCGTCTGCTTGTGCGCTGTGCACTTGGGTGCAGTGAGTTGTTTACGTAGGGTGTAACGGGTATAACTGCAAGCAATTTCTTAATGGGTTCCTTAGTATGTACACACATCAGCGTGGTGTTGTTTTTGTTCTGTGTCGACCAGTCTTTCCAAAAACACGCCACGTAATTCACTACCTGATCTTTTCTGCACAGTCGTAACTACACCTCTATTTGGACTATGCCTACCAATACATACAATCCGTTTTGCATCCGTGTGTCCACAATTCGTCACCTGACCTATTGCCGAGGTGAAAATAAGCATTAATGGCTTGCCCTTGCCACGTGTACTTGGAGGTACTCACCAACTTAAAAACATAGTCCCTACTACTTCTAATGGCCATAATTATTAGTCAGAAAATGACATAAATACTGATGTAATGTTGTTCAGTACACATTCCTCAATCACCAGTATAAATACCTGCACTTGTAGCCGTTATACTCTATGTATCAGCTTGCGCTATTCATTTTGTGACATTGATTATTAGTATTGACCTCAGAATTGTTTAATAGACACCAGAGCTAGGTCTCGTTTTCTTATTTCTTTGATTAATAGGGATAGGGAATCTGCTTTTTGTGTTTGGATGCAGCGGGAAGTGGCCAGAGTCCATAAACTACTGCAAGTTGTGTTGACCATGGTAGACTGGCTTCACGCAGCTGCCCTGGGCAGCATTGGCATTGGGGCACGTGAGACGAATGCTTTGGCATCTTCACAGCCAATACTCACCTTTGATAGAAGAGCAACTGAAACCGCTCAACACAGGAACGATCACTGAATCTGACGGGATCCTAGTTCGATTCTTCACACAGTATTCGAAAGAACGTGCCTCTTTTCTAGCAGGTCTACAGAAAAGGGATGAGTTCCTAAAGATTGAAAAGAAGCACAGATCATTCCCATTTTCGTGAATAGTTTTCGAACAGACGCACAAAACCGTAGGCCTCTATCTCTGGCATCTACATTATGACGTTGTATTATGACCTTTCTGGAGACTAAAAATCATCTCTGAAGGCACCGACATGGGTTCCGAAAACAACAATCCTGTGAAACCCAGCTCGCCCTGTTCGTCCACGAGACAGAGATCAGTAGAAACAGGCGCCCAGATAGACGCCATGTCCTTTGACTTAAGAAGAAGACACCTGATACAGTTCCGCACTGTCACCTAACGAACGAAATAAGAGCGTATGAAAAATCAGATCAACTGTGTGACTGGACTGAAAAGTTGGTAGGAAACAGAACACAGCATGTGGTTATGAACTGAGAGAAGTTACTTCGGATGGACCCCTGGGAACAGATACAGGAACATTACTTTTCACAGTACATACAAGTGACCTAACAGATAACGTCGAAAATTCCTTTAGCCTCTTCACGGGTGATGCTGTTGTATACGAGAAGTAGTACTAACTCTAGAAATCTCTAGCGGAATGCCGGAAAATCATCCGAGGATCAACATTAGTTTCAGGGAGTGGCAACAAACCCTCATCACAAACAAATGCAACGTATGGTGAATACGTAGACAGAAAGACTCTTTCTGTGTTTTCAAAATTGCATAAAAGTAATTGGAAGCGGTTTCTTCCATGATATATGTAGGTGTATCCGATCTGAAGTAGAACGATCACACCAAATTAATTGCGAGTAGTGCGGATGCCAGACTGTGTTTCATTGGAAGGATTCTCAAGAAATGGAAACCATCAACAAAGGAAATAGTTTACGAAACGCTCGTTCGACCAGTGCGTTATAGATGGAACTACAGAGAGAATAAGGTCCAAAGAACAGAAACATGTTCCGTGACAGGTTCACTTAGTAAGCACGAAAGAGTTATGGAGATGCTCAGCCAACATCTGTGGCAAATGCTGCAAGAGAGGCTTTTAGCAACACGATGTGGTGTACAGCTAAGGTTCCGAAAGCGTGCGTTCCCAGAAGAGTAAACGAATATATTGTTTCCTCCTAAGCATGTCCCGCGAAAAGGCCTTTCAGATCAAATTAGAGGGCTTCGAACCCACAGAGGCTTAAAAGCAATCGTTCTTCCCGCGAACCACACGCGTCTGGAACAGGGAAAGTGGGAAGTGACACTTATACAAAAATCATCCACCACCACACACCATCAGCTGGACTGCAGTGTATACTGTAGATATAGAGGCATATAGACAGTCACTTTTAGCTCGTTCTGTTTGCCAGTGGAACAGGGAAGAAAACGAATGTTAGTAGTACGAGGTACCCACCACCGTGCGCAATACGGTAGCTTGCGGAGTATACTCGTACGCGTTGATATGGATGAAATAATTACTAGTGTTATTTACGACCAAGAACCTTGCCACGACGAGGAAGTGGCTAGACACACCGAACGTCATGGCAGAGAACGTCCAAGGAGGTATCTTTTCATTGAATTGAGCAAGCTATAAAACGTTTAGAAAAAGAAGAAGGAATTCATGCATTTTATTTGCTGCTCTTAAAATGATTGCAAAATCCAGCGGCAAACTAAAACGTTTGTTAGCTCTGAATCAAAAGTAAATCATTACTGAAATTGTTGGTCTATTTCTAAGGTTGTTTTGAAATTTTCATACTACACTACAGGCGATTACAATTGCTATACCATTAAGATGACGTACTACAGACGCGAAATTTAACTTACACGAAGACGATGGTGTGATATGCAAATGATTAGCTTTTCAGAGCATTCACACAAGATTGGCGCCGGTGGCTGATGTGAGGAAAGTTTCCGACCGATTTCTCAAACACAAGCAGCAGTTGACCGGCGTTTCCTGGGGAAACGTTGTTGTGGTGCCTCGTGTAAGGAGGAGAAATGCGTACCACCACGTTTCCGACATTGATAAAGGTCGGATAGTAGCCTATCGCGATTGCAGTTTATCGTATCGCGACATTACTGCTCGCATTGGTCGAGATCCAATGACTGTTAGCAGAATATGGAATTGGTAGGTTCAGGAGTGTAATACGGAACGTCATACTGAATCCCAACGGTCTCTTATCACTAGCAGTCGAGATGGCAGGCATCTTATCCGCATGGCTGTAACGGATCGCGCAGCTACGTGTCGATCCCTAAGTCAACAGATGGGGACGTTTGCAAGACAACAACCATCTGCACGAACAGTTCGAGAACGTTTGCAGCATCATGGACTATCAGCTCCGAGATCATGGCTGCGGTTACCCCTGACGCTGCGTCACAGACAGGAGCATCTGTGATGGTGTACTCAACGACCAACCTGGGTACACAAAGGGCAAAACGTCATTTTTTTGGATGAATCCACGTTCTGTTTACAGCATCATGCTGGTCGCATCCGTCTTTGGCGACATCGCGGTGAACGCACATTGGAAGCATATATTCGTCTTCGCCATACTGGTGTGTCACCCGGCGTGATGATATGGGGTGCCATTGGTTACACGTCACGGTCACCTCTTGTTCGCACTGACGGCACTTTGAACAGTGGACGCTACATTTCAGACGTGTTACGACCCGTGGCTCTACCCTTCATTCGATCTCTGCGAAACCCTACAATTCAGCAGGATAATGCACGACCGCATGTTGCAGGTCTTGTACGGGCCTTTGTGGATACAGAAAATGTTCGACTGCTACCCTGGCCAGCACATTCTCCAGATCTCTCACCAACTGAAAACGTCTGGTCAATGGTGGCCGAGAAACTGACTCGTCACAATACGCCCGTGACTACTGTTGATGAACTGTGGTATCATGTTGAAGCTGTACGAGCAGCTGTACATGTACGCGACATCCAAGCTCTGTTTGACTCAATGCCCAGGCATATCAAGGCCGTTATTACGGCCAGAGGTGGTTATCCTGGGTACTGATTTCTCAGGATCTATGCACCCAATTTGCGTGAAAATAATCACATGTCAGTTCTAATAATACATATTTGTCAAATGAACACCCGTTTATCATCTGCATTTCTTCTTGGTGTAGCAATTTTAATGACCAGTAGTGTATGTTATGTAGTCAGTTCCGTCTATTATTCATAAAATCTTCGAAAGAAAAGAATTGGAAACAGTTTTGTGTTGCTTTGAGTTTTTACATCTTGATGTTCCTATGGACGCTTGCAGAGTATATTTTCGTAATTGATCATGTCGGATGAGTTGGTGTTCTGGTGTATATGCAGAGGACCTTACAGCCTGGACCTGTCTGCTTCGACTGTGCCATCTTTTGGTGAACCAGAACGGCGCACGGCTCTCGTTTACCTCTATTTGCCACTGGCGGTGATGCCACGTCCTCCCAGCCCCCTCTCCACCCCTATCCAAACTGCGCCACTCAGCTGGCGGCGGGGCTTTCAATTAATCGAATCGGGGCCCGGATCAAGTAGTTCGAGATAAATGAGCTGTGAAAGTCCTCAATAAGCAATAAAGTTACCGGCAGAGCTGTCGGATGGGTTCTCACACCACCGATCACATAGCGACGACTCTGTTTTACGAGGCAGTCCTTTTGGACTAATATTTCGCCAGCGATATACTCCTCACTTTTACGTCGATGAATTACATTCTTGTTTTAGTGTTTGCGAAACGACTCTAAAGTAACTTGGAGACTCTGAGCATACTGAATAACGGGCATTCAACTCTAGTTCATCTACTTCATCGCCTTTATTAACCATCTTGAAAACCGAGTATGCTGTCACTTCTGTACTATCTTGATGGTCTCCACCTTGGTTTCCTTCTTCTTTGGCCATTGACATTTATCTTCAAATAAAATGTCAGTATCGTTTGGAACCTATTACTCGATTTTCGTCTATAACCGAAAATATCCGGTCAAACCATACTATTAATAACTTTTTTTTTTTTAAGAACTAATTCTCATCTTCATTTTGCTATAGTTTCCTAAGAGGTTATATCAGATATTCCCTAATGAAATAACTTACTACCGACCTTACTCCATGCATGAATGAAGGTACTTAGAATCAGTAGTCGAAGTAGATTAAAATATCTGTAAGACTGCTGAAATTCTACAAGTATTAAGAGAGCTAGGAAAGTGGTAAGGGTATATCTATCAGATTTTTAAGCAGCTTACCGAGAAACGGAGAGTTACTTAGTTGCAATTACGTGGAGAACACGTGAAAGTAGAAAGCAAAACTTAAACATGAACAATTCCTACTAAAATTAAAAATTGAAATATTACCGACACTTAAAAAAAAATTATCTATCAAGAATTAGAATCAGATAGACGTTTGAAACACTACCTACTAGAATATTAATATCTTAAATAAATAATTATATACTGTCATTGATTACTGTATATTGCTTTTTATCCGAAATAAATAACAAGCGACACTCTTCGTAATTCACATTAATTTCGTAATTTTTGGTTTTTTATTTCAGTACTATATGGGCATTTTGGTGCTGTTTCGTCGTAACATCAAGCACAATTACTCGACACTTTACTTGCAAAATGCGCGTGCCACCATTTTCGAAAATCAAAATTGAGGCACCTTTTATCTACGACAGCGTGTCCAAAAAAGCTGACTGGACAAGAAAAGCAAGCCAGGAAGTCTCACTATTGCTTCACAGTGCGGGATTTTTGTTTTGGTTTTCAGACTAAAATGTTCATCGGAGAAAAACGCTAGCCGGCCGGGGGCCAGTGTGCTCAGATGTTCTCAGACAGTGTCTAGGTCTGCACATGATCCCGATCTGTGGCCCCAGTGCCAGCCTCTTACTTCGAGATGAAGACCGTTGACAGTACAAGGTGATGCAACCGGTCAGCTACTCTTGGCTTAGACTCCAGAAGCTAGAGGCCTCCTCCTGAGCAGAAGATTATATGTGGACTACCCAGCGTCTCCATTCTACTGAGGCACCTACTGAATTAGTATCTCCTTAGGGTGTCCACTTTGTTGGTGGAACTTGTATTCGAGTCCAGATTGGTAGCTGCTGGCTATTCTGTTGCTACACTCCGTTGTTTGTGGATCGCCTTGTCGCTGACCACCGCCCATAGCGGTCACACGTCTTATATGTCAATCCTGATGGGGGCAACGATGTGAGAGGCGTCCTTTCCTTCGCTACAATCCACAGCAGCTTCGAGGGGGCCGCTATTCGTGGTTCGCAGCGCGCGGTCCCTGTCAGCTATTGCCATCTCGCTCACATCACTGGTGACGCTGCCGAAGCAAGCTGCTACACAGGCGGTCCTGCTGATGGTGGATCGCTGAGTTCTGCGCCCCATTACGTTATCCTGGGGCCAACGGCCCGCACTCCACCGGCGACAACACATCACTGCGTTAGGTGAATAAAAGAACAATTCATTCATGGAAATCTTACAAATGGGCCGCCGGTCTTTTGCAGTCACCACCATTACACAGATCCCACGTCCAAACGAAGGAAGCACTGCTTCTTCCTGACCTTTATTCAGCCTTCTTCACTGCTAGGTCATCGTCAGTCCCAACATTTTTTAACAGCTGCGGGAGGCCTTACTTCCTGGGAGGTCTGTAGGACATCAGATTACTGATTTAAATTTGCCGGATGTTCTTTGTTCAGTAGTAACTTCGGGCATCCAGAACTAGTGGGCTAGTGGGGCTGTGGACAGATAATCCATAGCGCCACCATGTGCTAGAATTCTGTGTTTTCTCTCTTCTTAGTTACGTTTCTTTCTGAAATT
Source organism: Schistocerca americana (assembly GCF_021461395.2). NCBI lineage: Eukaryota > Metazoa > Arthropoda > Insecta > Orthoptera > Acrididae > Schistocerca > Schistocerca americana. Next base: position 289,219,950 of record NC_060123.1, on the reverse strand, counting down.
TCCTGTGTAAAGCAAACTGGTACTTAACATTCGAATGAACTTTCGACTCCTTATCTCACTTTCAAAGTAAATGCGTATAAATTTTACAGTCTGTAATCTCGTAAAGCAGGACATATTTCGTCGTGAGAGAACTGGGCACACAAAAGTTCGTCTGTTTCCGTTGGATCCTGAGATATGTCAGTTAGTAAATTCACAAATTTCTCAGCAAAATAGATGCATCGGAAGATAAACTACTGCCCGTCGCTCGAGGCGGGGGTCCAATGTGGAGGCTGACCGTCTGGCATCCCTATACATCCTGCGAGCGTACAGGTGGCTGTTCCTTCACCATGGTCCATGCAGGCACACGTGAGCAGGATCTTGCTAGTTACGGGAGTTCCAACATTAAGTGCGTTATGGAACCCCGTAGAAGGGTAGGGATCAAGGCTGGAAAGGGAGTCAATGTTCATTCAGTATGTATGCCAGGGAGCCTCATCCGTGATTGAAGGCAGCCTTGCCTGTGGCTATCGTGTGTGTAGGATCCGGTAGTTTCTTAAGTTATGGCTCGCGTCGTCACGAAAGACGCCTGTCGCATGGGTTCTGAGGTCACCCTCGGTTCATACAGGCTGCTGGCGGAAGTGGTGATGGCTGTTGGCACGGGGTGCAAACACAGCTTGGAATTTGTAGCATTGTTCCCAGAGTTGATCGGCGTCCTTTCGTTTGGGACCAGGTGGAGGATCTGAACCAAAGGCTTCATCAGCTGAAAAAAACACAGGTGACTTTTGTATATAAGAAGGTTTCGTGCCACTAGTAGTGGCACAAGTACCTGCTTCCACGCACCTTAAAGGTAAACTGCAGAGTGTGGATGTTTTATAGCAACAGCTTTTCCTTCAAAACCAGCACACTAATATTTTGAGCTATCACTTTACATTTCATGAAGACTCGTATTAACTCTGCAGGTTTCTTGAAAATTTTAGCTAAAATACTTTGTTTATAACGAAAAAAATATGTCCTCATTTCTGTCCAACTTGAAAGATACCACTATTTACCAGTTGTAAAAATGTGGCAGACGCGCATGACGACATTACTATTAGGGAGCGTTTTCAGATATGAAAAGACCTAACAGAGAAGTTTCTCAAGTGGTTAATGATCGATGGGAAGCAGCGTCGATAGCTGTAGAATAAAGATTTCCTCAGCTCATAACAAGCTGTGGAAACGAAAGCTGCTAGTTCCCTAATGTAAATGCTGTATTTACTGTTTTTAGGTCTGTTTCCCACATTCACAGTTAAATAAAGTATATACACTGATGAGCCATAACATTATGACCAACTGTTAAATTGCTTGTCTGTCCGTCTTTGGGACGAAATACATGAGTAATTCTTCTTATCGGGAATCGGACAGTTCGTTGATAGGTTTGTGGAGGTATGTGGCATTACATGTCTACGCACAGGTCATGGAAATAGCGTAAATAACGAGCCGCTGATTTGCTTGCGATGTGATGGCCCCCGATAGCGACGCATAAGGGTGCCCGTCTCCAGCCATCCTGATTTAGGTTTTCCGTAATTTTCCTAAATCGTTTCAGGCAAATGCCGGGATGGATCCTTTGAAAGGGCACGGCCGATTTCCTTCCCAATCCTTCCCTAACCCGAGCTTGCGCTCCGTCTCTAATGACCTCGTTGTCGACGGGACGTTAAACACTAACCACCACCACCATAAGGGTGCCATAGGATTCCCATCAGGCAAATCTGGCCTCCGAGATATCAATTCGAATCCGCTATTATGTTCCTAAAACCACTGTAGCGTCATTCTGGCTATGAGAAACGTACAATTATACTGATGAAAGATGACATCACCGTCGGGGAAGACGTCAAGCATGAAGGGATGTAGGTGGTTTACAGCTGTCTGCTTCTCTTGGAGTGGTGCCATAGGCCGCACGCAAGCGCAAGAGAATGTCTTCCATTGCATAATACTACTCCCACCAGTCTGCGTCCTTTGCGCGCTGCACTTTTCGAACCGCCGTTCACCTCGATGACGGCGTTTGTGGAAACGACCAGCTACTTAGGTAGCAATAATGCGGTTCACCCGAAGACAACAGTAGAGTCCCGATGGTCCCAGACCCATTACAATCTTAACTGACGTTGTCGTTGGATCAGTATGTGAATGCGGAGGGGTGGTGTGCTACGGGCTTCAACGTTCAACACAGTACGAGAAACGGAGTGCTTCCAAACACATATGGGTATCTTAGTTTCCATGTCCATCTACCCTTTCTGAAGATACTCTCGACAGTAGCATGTGAAGATTCGACCATCATCACCGTTTTCGAGATACTCGTTCACAGGCTCTGCGTAATAATAATCCGTCGTTTTTCAAAGTCCCGTATCTCAGTGGATCTTCCCATTTTTAGCCCATATCTTTTCTAGGGTGATACCCCATCCGTGTCTATCCCACTTACATACTTCTGTTACGGTGTCACGTGCCCGCAACGCCACCAACGTGACATCCAACGTTGCGGTGGTTAGTGGTCATTATATTTTTGCTCTTCAGTGTAGGGTCTTTACCGTTTTCCGCAACTACAGGAAATGCCTGATTTAGAACATACGGTTTTCGTTCTCTTTAAGAACGTCTTGTCACTGTAAAAAAAGTTGTTTTCCTTACAAATCTGTTTGTAAATGTCGTAAACATTTCTCTATTTTATGTTACTACTATTAAAATGTAATACATTACAAGTATTGGGATTTTTTTGATTCCTGCTTCAGTCCTAATGTAGCCGGGTGCGATCGTCCTTTTTTTGTGGCTGAGGAAGTTTGTGTGTGTGTGTGTGTGTGTGTGTGTGTGTGTGTGTGTGAGAGAGAGAGAGAGAGAGAGAGAGAGAGAGAGATTTCCTAACTTTTATTACAGTCGCAGAATATGCTATATAACATCTATATCTTTACCAATGGATGTCGGTCGCAAAATCTGAATGGAGCACTCCCGTGTGCTACTATGCTGAGAATGTATGCCGTTTCTCTCTCAAGTGCCTGGTCATCTCTTAAATCGAGCCGGTTTACCGACAACCGTCTCAGTCGGTCATTGATAAGTGTATGTTCAGACGGCAGTGGCAGTGGATTACGAACGAATGTAGATGTTGCCCGGAAGGCAATTCACTGCGGAAACAACCAGCGTCTCCTCTATCACATTTTATCGATCACTATTTTATGTCTCCACTTTGCGTCGAGGAACGTATAGGAATTAATCGGTGGTAGACACGTATTGCGTGATTTTTTGCCTGTAACATGAGATGATTTTGTGATTAAGGTCCAGGACTGTCATTCAAAATGACCGGGCTTCATATTTTCGTCCCATTATAGTTATTTAGGTTTCTCGTCTTTTAATAATGCTATTCAGTGGAAATTCTAGCACTGCTGCCTTCAGTATCTGTATCCCACGCATGCTCCATCATTATTATTCAAGCCAGGCTGTGATACTCGTAATTCTTAATAACCTCAAAGTCGATGGTATGTTCAGCTGTAACGTTATTTTCATCATGATTTTCTAATAAATCATTAGTTACCTTGAGTTTTCTATGTTAGACAACTTCTTAGATTATTGCCATCCTCGTTTTGTGGTATTGTCGCTCTGCCACTATGCTTACATCTTTATTTTCATCTACTCAGTTTAGTGTTGAACTTACATCCTCCTGAACTTACTGCTCGCTTTTATGTTGCTAAAACTGCTATAAGTATGACATGTTACAATGGTAGGAGTTGTATTTAAGTAAAAGTTCTTAACCGACGTGCAAGCAGCAATAGGTGATAGTATTTATAATTTTGTGAGCAGATCAAATCTGAGTAACAGAAGCCATCGGTGAAGATAGGATGTAATGGGGTAGCGCTAGTGACAATCATTTTGCAATATGTTTGCTATGTCTCATTTTTAATTCGAAGACGCTCCGTAGTGCCACAGTTCATGGTGAATGATACAGCCCATGCAAACATTTGCGTGAAGCGTTCTACTCAAAGCATCGCTACAAAGTGGTTATGAGGATGAATCTCTAATTTGGAGGAACAGCTCCTCAAACCCCATAAAACGATTTCCGAGAAAGTTCCTTAATTAAGACCATGCTCTATTTTTACACTATAATTCTCAAAGTGATCTTGATTTGATTGCTACAAGTACTGAAAACTGAACAACAGGATCATTTCCATCATGGTAATTAACAGCAATACACATGAGTACCTCGCACTACCCTGAATTCTCAAACTGAGACGACATGTAGAATTCTTTAGCATTGTCCTATGCCTAAAGTGTGGCAGAAAGTTTATTTCGGTAATATTCTCGTAGTACTGTAATTTTCTAAAACGTATGTGTATTTCCTGTTATTATGCGCATATTCTGTCGATCACCGAATACTTCGATAGATATTCCCTTTTCACTCTGACAGAAATGAAAAACCCAAACTTAGAACACATTGGATTACAATGAGATATTCAATCCATATCCCTTATCGGAAAGAAGCTCATGTCAAATTATTTTCATTTCAGTCGATAGTGCATGATCAACATGACGCAATAATAGTTATAAATTTACTTTGTTTTGGTATATATCTAAGATTGGCCATATTGTATTTCTTAGCTTTAACTAGTCATCAGCATGCTGACAGCTTCTGTGTAGAATGTGAAAATGTCCGGCTGGTCTTGGCTGTAGATCCAACATTCCAGCTTCAGATAACACAGGAATCCCTTATCGACCATGCTGATGATAAGTGCAGGACCAAAAGAACCTACCACATTCCCCCTGACAGGATCGTAAATGACAACTGCTTGTACGTGTACGAGTAGCTAATACCGTAGAATGAGAGGAAGTTTGCAGTGTTTTACTGTAGCAATTAAGTTTGCAGGCGCAGACCAAGACCAGGAAGTCTCTGTGAAATTGGGAAGTCATTTCGATCTATTTTATTTACTTGAACTTGTGACCTCATATTTGCACCTTTCTTGCTCTCTATCGAACAACTTTCATGAAATTTACTTCTCGGATGAAAATGCGCTCCTAACATGGCTCGACGAGTTCTAAGCCTCAAAACCATGTCTTTCTAGGGTCGTGGAGTCAAAGACTCACCGTAACGTTAGTGAAAGAGAATATATTATTGATGAATGAAGTCTCTGTTACGTGTTTCTGTTGTGTTTATTAGACTTATCGAAAAAAACTACGAACTTAGCACCAACACAATTGTAATTGAACAACAGTGAATGCCACTCTCGGCTCAATGTCTGTGATTTGTCATTTCGTTGCTGATGTTGCGTTGAACTCTTATCCACGTTCCTCAGTGTCCTGATTAGTTGGGACCCCAGTATGATGAAACACCATAGTCGATAGGCACCCGCGATCGGTATATGATATCAAATAAATCCCTTGCTGCCTGTTAATTTCCTTTCCAAACGCCGGCCTTTGTGGCCGAGCGGTTCTAGGCGCTTCAGTGCGGAACCGCGCCGCTGCTATGGTCGCAGGTTCGAATCCTGTCTCGGGCGTGGATGTGTGTGATGTCCTTAGGTTAGTTAGGCTTAAGTAGTTCTAAGTGTAGGGGACTGATGACCTCAGATGTTAGGTCCAATAGTGCTTGAATACTGTTTTCATCTAACTTGTTAATACACGCTATATGTATTTTCTCTACAGATGATGTTCCTCAAACATTTATTTGCTTCCTTGGTTATCATTATTTATACATTCAATACGTACATTACCCCCATAAACATACGTTAAAATTTTTTTTTAATAATTACTGCAGTACACTTGAATGTTATGACCTTAAGGATCAATTTCCGTCTTTTGGTTATACGTACAGAGCAGACATTATTAACAAAGTAGTAACTTATGCTTATAGGGTTCATTTACGTCTTGAACATTTAACCAAACATAATCAAGAAACTAAGAAATTTTTTGAAGAAAAAGGATTGGAGAGAAAGTAAGTACAGTGTGTAGTGATAAGTTAGGTGGGTTGATCAAGGTTTTGATTCTACGGGTCTTCCATGGAGAACGTATACAGGAAAAAGCAGATGTAAGTTTGTTACGTATTCTAAAACTGAGACGTCATGTGATATTAAGGAAGCCAACGATGTCTCTTTTGCATCGTAATCGAGTGTATATGAATTTTTATAAAGGTTAAAGCAATATCGCTTTCCGGATATGGATTTTACTTACAGCTTATGACGGCTCTACAATTTCTTTATTCCAATTGGGGTCACATCTGGTGCTCTCATTAAGATCTTCGATTGGTTTTCTTGGTGCCTAATGGTGCCAGAATGAACGAATTAGATCTTACTTTTTATGGAAGCAAGATAAATACATCTGCTGCTGTATTAGCATCGCAGGAGCTCTGGTATTATAACCCGACCTGTGATGATATGATGAGGCAGTTAATAGTAGCGTACAGAAGCTATTGGTTTATGCCTAACGGTGTTAGATGTTCTCACTGTTATCATGATTTTAGTAAGATAGATTTACACCTTGTGGTATAAATACCTGAACCTCATTAGCGTAAAAAAAATCCTTCCTCCGACACACAGCTGTAGGCGATCCTAGAAAATGGCCTCATGCTTAAGGATGCTTCCTACTCAGGGTGAAACATGTAGGCCTTGTATAGAAACAAGACAAAAAAGCAGCTGGCTGTCTGTAAATGGGAAGCAGATTGGTGTGTACGTCAGAGATTTGATTCTATAAAGAGAGCGCACAAGATGAAGTCGTTCGCAGAATGATTCGCGCCGTGTCTAGGTCTAACCTGATGTGGTGGGATACAGAGGTGGCTACAGGCTTACATCGCAAGATAAACCAGAGAGTCATGGGCCAAGTGCTGACAACATTACCCACATGCAGGAAAAGGACCCTTAACATCTTTCATCAAATCTCTGCATTACCACATTCAGTTTAATGTGTTGGCGTGGACCTCTGCGCTCGTCACTGCCCTTTCTTCCCCTGATATGGAATAAATGTTCAACTTATTTCACTGTTGCTCCCTAGATAGCTGTCCACGTGTCCACATCAATCTACAGTTATGTTGGGTGGATGGAGCTGAGACAGAGCGACCCCGTCGATCGTAAGCTGACTTGGCAGGTGGAATATAAAGTAGGCTCTAAATGGCAGGCAGCAGCCCTGCCCGGACGCACAGTGCGTCGCCAGCACCAGGTGGGTGGGGACTCATTGTCATTCAGAGCGCCGGCGGGCAGCATGCGTGGGCGGGCGGCGGCCAGACAGAGTTACGACCGGGGCCGGCGGCCGGACGCCCCCGCATTCATCGCAGGCCCGTGGGCCGTGCCGTGCCGGGGCGACCCCCAGTCATTTGGCTGTCCCGTGGTCAAAGGGCGCGCTGATTGCCTCCAGCAACGGGGCGCCCTCTGTTAGACCGTCCGAGAAACGCGTGCCATTGTGAGCATCACATAAGGCTTTGCAGTGCTGTAAATGGACTCAGTAGGAGGAAATGTTTTGCACAATATCTGCCCTCTCTAACAACTTCACTCTGGAAGACCAGTATTCTAATAGACTGGAGAAAAAGAATTATATTACTGACATACGCGAAACTAGCAATAAGGAAATACGATAAAAAGACAATAAAAAATCACGTATAATATTTTTGCCATAAGTTCAGATCGTATGTATTGCTGTTAAAACAGTTTCTCATCTTGCAGCAAATCAACATACAGGGTGAACCCCGAAATCCAGCTACATCTTAGAGAATGTTCAAGGATATCGTTTCAGTAATTCAGTTTTGGCTCATTACAAACTGATAATCTCTAACACATACATAAAGCAGATTTTATGTATGTGTATCTGGGATCACCTAGAAAACCTGTGGACTGATTTCCTATTAATTCGACAGAGAAACAGGAGGCCTTACAAGCATCAGCACTGTGGGGTTGCCGGCCGGTGTGGCCTTGCGGTTCTAGGTGCTACAGTCTGGAGCCGAGCTACCGCTACGGTCGCAGGTTCGGATCCTGTTTCGGGCATGGATGTGTGTGATGTCCTTAGGTTAGTTAGGTTTAATTAGTTCTAACTTCTAGGTGACTGATGACCTTAGAAGTTAAGTCGCATAGTGCTCAGAGCCATTTGAACCATCTGAACTGTGGGGTTTGTAACCTCGTTCCAGTGGGAGCAGAGATATGAGCAAAATGGGATTTTCTACAGCCATTTGATTATAGGCTGCTCTGCACAACAGGTGTGTTGCGCAGGAACAGTATTGGTCGCCCAAAACAACTTGTTTGCAGGTTAGCCTATATATCAGAGGCAAGAAATGGTTTCTCAGGGTTCTGACATGTAGGTTGCCTTGTATGGCAGGCATGATGGAGTATTGGAAGAGCAGTTACAGAGCAGTGGGTTGTGCCTTTAAGATTTTAGGATGAAATCCAACAAAAGGAAAACAAAGATAAAGAAATGTTGTCAAATTAAATCTTACAGTACTGAGGAACTTACATCAGAAAACGAGATACTAAAAGTAGTAGATGAGTTTTCCAAATTTGGGTAGCAAGATAACTAACAATACCCAAAGTAGGACTGATATAAAATGGCATCTGGCAAATGCTAGAAAAGCATTTGTAGAAAACAGAAATTTTCATGAGTGTACTTGTGGTGTTATATGCCACTACTTGTGTGGACAATGCATGACTTAATTATCTATTGGCTTGACTTGTCTTTTGCCAGACTGACTCAGGCATTCAGAGTCACCTTAAAGGCCATACACTTTACAAAGATATAATCCTTAAACCCCTGAGAGTAAATTAGTTAAAAAATTAAAAATAAATAAGAAAGTGACTATTAACCCCACAGGACTAATAATGTAGACGAAACCAGACATTTGTAGTTTAAATCAAATAAATGTTTATCAAATAAAGTTTACACACATGAGAATGACGATCTTGCATGAACAACCAATTCAAGTGATAAAAGTAGTTAAACAATATTTAATTATACAAGTAGATCCATTGATAGGGACTGTGCCAAATATCTCATGAAATTAGCATCAAACTAAAAAATAGGAAGAACAAATCTGTTCGAGCTTGATGGGGAAAACAGATCCCGCTATGGATGCTCCACTAGATGGCGCTTCCATAGGTCCAATTGATAGAAACTGCTGTTTTTTAAAATAGGTAGCCCAAAGATTTTATGACGTACTCATATAGTACGTAAATAGAGTTGAATGTTTGATTTGGAACATTTGTTTCGCTTTGTGATGGATGGCCTGTAATATTCCAACACTTATAAATGCCTCACCCATTTAGATGAACAGTTGGTAACAATGTGGCTTTTAAGTTTAAACACAAAAAGTAGTTACGTTTGGACTTTTTTCCTGTTGATCCAATGTGACACATTTACTATCGTGACCTTATAAAAATGTATGGGAACGAATGCTGTTACTGCGTGAGCAACCGTAATAACCTCATTAACGTAATAAATACGGTGTCCTTCAACTTCAATGCATTTGGAGAACGCGTAACGAAATTCCTCTCAACAGCGAGTAGATCGCCTTCAGTAATTGGCGCACATGCATTGACAATACGCTGAATCATGTTTTCCGGCGTTGTCGATGGATCACAATAACAAATATCTTTAAATTTTCCCCAAAGAAAGTAGTCCACAGACGTAAGGTCCTGTGAACGTGCTGGCCATGGTATGGTGCTTCTGCGACCAATCCACCCGTCATTAAATATTATGTTTAATACCGCTTCAACTGCACGTGTGCTATGTGCCGGACATCCATCATGCTCAAAGTACATCGCCATTCTGTCACGAAGTGAAACATCCTGTAGTAGAATCGGTAAAACATTAACTAAGATATCGACATACATTGCACCATTTAGATTGCAATCGATAACATAAGGGCCAGTAAGATGTTTTACCATAATTCCACACCATACATTAACTCGCTAGGGTCTCTGATGTTCCACTTGTCGCAGCCATCTTGGATTTTTAGTTGCCCAAAAGTGCATTTTATGCCGGTTTACGTTACCCCTGTGACTGACGCTTCGTCACTAAATAGACCTTTTGGTAAAAACCTGTCATCGTCTCGTAATTTATATTGAACCCAGTGGCAAACATTTCCACGACGTTCAAGATGATCGCCATGCAATGCTTAGTGCAAAGAAATATGGTAAGAGTGGAATGTATGATGATGTATAGTTCTCAAAAACGACTTTTTTGAAATTCCCGCTCAATTTGTCCGCTACTGATGTGCGGAGTAGCCTCAACCGCAGCTAAAACACTTATTTGGGTATCTTCATTTGTTGCAGTTCCTGGTTGCGACTTCTTATTTGGCTGAACAGTTCCGGTTTCCTTAAATACATTAACTATCAGATGAAATGGCTCGATACTTAGATGCAGTCTGTCAGGATAACGATCAACATACATAGCACAAGCTTGTTGGGCATTTTGATCAGAACAGCCATAAATAAACAACATATCTACCATTCCTACGACTATTAAACGTTCCATTTTAATAAGATTGTGTCTTCCCCGTAATTATTATGACTGGACAAACGTATTATCATACCTAATTTAAGTAATGAATTACACAGTGCTATCGGGTGCGTTGCTACATTTGTGAGAACATTACAGCACCATCCATCACAAAGCGGAACAAATGTTCCAAATCAAACTTCCCTATTTATATACGTACTAAACGAATATGTAATAAAACGTGTGGTTCCTTTTTAAAAAATTCAGTTTCTATCAATTTCACCTATGGCAGCGTCATTTAGTGTGCCGTCCATAGCGCCATCTGCTTTCTCCCGTCACGCTCGGACGGATTTGTTCTTCTTTTTTTTTTTTTTTTTTTTTTTTTTGTTTGATGCTAATTTCATGGGATATTTGGCTCGGTCACTATATTGGACTACCCTGTATAGCGCAAGCAGAGCTTTGAATACATGAACATGTGAAATAATAGCTCATTTAACTCCACAGTAATTCACGAAAATTAGTATTGAATACTCAAAGTGCTGTTTACAACTATCAACTGTAAAGTGAACTAAAGTTCGTTATTCCGTATAACCAATGCGAAAAAAATGCAACGAGCCCATTACACGCTATTATAAATAACAGCTACACCAAATTATTATGGTTTACAACCACCTCAAATCCTGTAATCCAAATTAATATTTGGGTATTCAAACAAAAACTAATCACCAATCACTGAAGAATATAGTCAGACAACCCAAGCACTTTCAAAAGTTAGTCTCTGGAACTTGCATTCACAAATTATACTCTAAATACATTACAGTGCTGAAGTGTTCAATAAAGAAATGTAAATCTAAATGTCAGGAAACCTTTTTTGAAAGTTTTTGCGTTTAATGTAGCCCTGTATGGAACATAAGTCGATAAGCGGTTGAGGCAAAAGCAAAGTAGAAGATTTAGAAATGTGGTGCTGCAGAAGGACACTTAAGTTGTGGTGGGTAGGTGGAATAATTAATGAGTACATATGAACTGAGTAGGGGAAAAAGGAAACTTATGACACAACCTGTATATAAGAAGGATCAGCTGTCAGTATACATCCTTATTCAGTCGTCAGTTTGGTAACGGAGGGAAAAGTTAGAGGTCAGGGTTATAGAACTTGACCAAACCTCTAATATAGTAGGTCGTAATCGTTTTCAAATGGAAGTAGACTACAGTAGTTATGCAGAGATGTACGAGTAGAAACTTGCACGGCAAAATAACGCGGAGAGTTTCATGAAACACGTCTTTGGAGTGAAGACCACAGTAATATCATCTCAGCTATCTCTGGTAACGTAATATATCTCATGATAGTGTATAAGATTTTAAGCCGGCACATGTTAATAAACATAACGTGTGGTTGAAGCAGCAATTTGGTCTGTACACAAACAAGAGTGTGATACCTACATCCCAGAGACAATGACATTATTTCAACTGTTTACCTCAGTTTCTGTTACATGTTTTCACAACAGAGGAAACGTCTGCAAAGTTCAGTCACTGAAACGTACAATTCAAATCACAACAACCTTCACATGAATAAGTACTGTTATGTGGGTTGCCGTCGCTGCAAGAACATCTCCGTATAGCTTCGTCGTGTCGCTCTTCCACTGCATTCATTGAATCTATACATCAGGTAAACAGGCATCTCTTGATCAGAAAAAGTACTCATACTGCAGTGCATCGCAGTTAAGGCGTAACTAACACCATGGGGAAAACAAACCCAAGACAGAACCGACCGTTACTGGTTGCTAGCTTGAGGGTGAAAAGTAAAATTAGCAATATTTTTATTAATGACAATAAATCGACTAAATTTGTTTCCAAACATACACATAGTGCATATGCAGATATTTTACCGCTATTCATATAGTTTCAATGGAATACAGGTCAAAGACAAATGGTGGAACTGCATTTAATCTGTAACGAGTCACTTCAGGCCACGGATGACTTGCAGAATCACTGGCTGCGTACCCAGCGCCGTCTGAGTATGTAATTATTCCTTTATACTATTAGACCACCTCCTCCTTCTACATCTCTCTCGCCACCTATTCCATCTCCTATACTCCGTCTCTCTGTCCGCTTCCTTCATCCCTTACTCTCTGTTCATCTGCTAGATCTCACTCTCTCTATCAATCTGCTTCATATTTTCGGTCTATCTGCTCTTTCTCCTTCTGACCACCTCCTCCTCCCCCTCTAATTCCACATTCTCCTCCCCCTCTCTGTGTCAATCTCCTCCTCTCCCATCTTCCAGTCCATCCACTCCTCTCCCCTCTCTCTGTCCATTTCAGCCCCTCTCGCCCTGTTCATCTCCTCCTCTTTGCTTTCTACCTCTATCACGTCCTGTTCCATCTCTCTGTCTTTTTCCCTCTCCTCTATGTCGCCTCTCTTGAACTATGTGGTGTACAATGGTATAATTTTTACGTGTATTTCCAGTGTGACATGTGGCTACGGTCTGCGAAATGTGTTGTTGATATATTTAGTAGTAAAGAAGTAATAAATTACAACGTCATGCATGATGCAATTTTCACACATTTCAGTGTGTATGAGCTCATATCTCCTGAACTTTATGTCATACAATGATATTTTTTTTCTAGGTACATTTAGCAGCATATGTGGATACTGTCTGAGAAATTTATTTCGAGAGAGTTTATAGCACATAAGTAGTAAATTAAAACGTTATACATGATGCTGCAGTTTTTCACGCATTTCAGTATTTGACCTCATATCTTCTAAGCTATCCGTCTTACGACGATAAATTTTTGTAGGTGCATTCAGTGACGTAGGATAATATTGTCTGAGATACATATGCGAACAGTGTTAATAGTAAATGAGTAATAAAATAAAACAGCATGCATCATGCGGCAACTTTTCATGCATTTCAGTATTTGACATCGTATCTCCGAACTATGAGTCGTACAATAATATAGATTTGTATACATTCAGCTGATACTGCCTACGAAAAGTTTTGCGAACAGAGTTAGTAGCAATGAAGTTAAAAATTTAAAAGTTGCGCTTGTTCTTCATGTATCTCAGTGTTCATGACATCATATCCCCTGAAATCGGTGTTGACAATGATGTAATTTTGCTGGTACATTCAGTGGTTCATACGAACACTGTATTGAAACTATGTAGCGAATACTCGTACAGTTATTTCAAAAGAAATAAAAATTTAAAATGCCATGCTCCATGCGACGGTTTTAATACATGTACATTGAAAATGGAGTAAGAGATAATCTTTTTTCCCTTTCATCATTTTCCTAGGGGTCATCTAATGCAAGAAGTCTTTAAAGGTTCGATATTATGTGTAAAGATCGTTCTAAGTCTCAAAATTCTCATTTTCTAACACTGGGTGGGTCGCTAAACTATGGGAATTCGCGTATCGTGAGGGACACTGCTTTTTCATCCCCCCCCCCCCTTTTGATTGGTGGGTGGCTCTTACCACGATAATGACTCTTTCAAGACAGTACGTGATGTGCGTACCAAGTTTGGTTGAAATTGGTCCAGTGATTTAGGTGGAGATGTGGAACATAAATACATACATACATCTTCAAAATTTGTATGGATTCAGAAAACATCCCTGAACAACCTCTTAAATTTTGTCAGTGGAGTTGGTGACTGTCCTCTAGAGCACCGTAACATAGATACAGTGCGTTTCAGAGAAGATGTTTTTCTGTGTAGCTTATGAAAAGATAGGTGAATGGGGTATTTGTCTAGACAGGCAGAGGTAAGATATGTTACCCTTTCTGCAGAGTTATGAACATAGTTTATTCAGATATTTACCTGGGAATTACAGCAAAGAATCATAATGTTTTTGCATTGAACATTACCTTTCTTAGCTATGTTCGGTCAGCAGGATGTTTTCTTACTCCTCTGCATACATGGCAGTTCGAAATGTGTTAGCCGCAATATTACTGCACATGGGAGTGAGGGCGTTTCGGTGGGCTAATCATGAGTTCTTACAGTGACATGTCAACAAGACACGCTGAGCCACTTGATAGAATATGCCCAATGACCTGAAAGCATTCTCACGGTGATGCGTGTTAGTTACTCACCACTGTATTTGGTTACTGTAACGCCACATCTTGTTACCGATAACGGCCACGGGAGGCTCAGTACAATAATGTCGTGGTCGGGTAGTATAAGCAAATGAGGTTCGGTCTGCAACAGATATTGACGTAAAATAAACATGGTACACACATAAAACAAGTACACAATCCCTGGACTTCAAACAGTGCATCGAGGAAGTTTGTTGCTCCACCACAACAGCAACATTACATTGCATTAAGTTTGCATTCGGGTAAATGGGAATTAGTTTGAACGTCTAACTTTAAATAAACATCCCGCCAGTAAAAGCATCGATCTGAACACGGCGAATTATGTTCAGCATGTTGCATCAACGCTATCTCCTTTTCTAAAACTGACAAATGATTCGAATTGATTTAGTGGTTTAAATACGTCGGCGGTTTTATACAAAAAAATGTTATATTAAAAAAAACATAACTCGTTGGTGTAACTCACCTGGAAAAAACTGAATAAATTATGTTCCCAACTCTGTTTCTTAAGTTTATCTATCTAAATACGTGCGTTGGATAAAAAGTAGTGTCAACAGCGCCGTAACATGAAGGATGTGCGTCACATGGCGTGCCCGCTGTCTGCACCTGATACAAGGAGGTCAGTCGACCTGGTGCAGTGAGGCGCGACAGTTGTGTTTGAGTTACTTGCAGTGTGTCCTGGCGGAAAATGCAGGAGCTCCGTTCGAGCGCCCTAACAGTATGTTTGGGAAACACGACAAACGTACGTGTATCAAGACTGAGGTGGCATGTGGTCGGAGCGCACAACTATTTCTCGTTCTGGCACTGCATCCCATAATCCTTCACGACACTGCACGATGCCTTACGGTGAACCCCGTCCAGGGGCTCTTGCGTACAGCGTTTGGGGGAGGGGGGGAGGGGGCAGGGGGGGAGGGGGTAGGGGGGGAGGGAGGGATACCGGAATATTCACGATATTCAACTGACGAGTCTGGGCGATTATGACCTGTTCGCAGTAATGAAGGAACCTCTTCGTGGCACACGTTACAAGAGAAGACGGCATCTTAGCCACGGAGCAGCCCATGCAAGACATCGACAGAGATGGAAGCGCTTACAGAGTAAGACGCCTTCCGTCTCTGTGGGGAAAGGTCATTAAAATGCGGGGCGATTATACTGAAGGCATCTAATACTGTGAACATCTGCGAGTAACGTCTAGTATGGACTGTGAACGTGTTGCTACTACTTTTTACCCAGCTCGCGTAATTATTCCTTTCACTTATTATCTTGAGAGTTACAAACGTTATAAAAATCTGATCTGAAAAGTCTAACATATTCCCTGCGAAGAGGGAGACAAATCACAGATGGCACGCCATTAAAATCAGCATGAAACGTGTCAAAACATTAGTGTTCTAAAATCGGGTCTTGCACCGTTTCTCTAGTTGTGATTGCCGAACATGCATTCTGTGGGAGAATGTACCTTTTACTGATTTCACAGAGTCACAATAAGAGTTTTACCGCTCTCGAATGGTTATGATGGAAGCAACAGCAAATGGCTTTGTGTGTCTTAGGGGTACTGGAAACTAAGTAAGAAAGATTAGGACTTAACGTCCTGTGAATGGAAAGACTATTAGAGACACAGCGCATGCTCGTATCGGGGAAAATGGGGAAGGAAGTCAGCTATGCGTTTCAAGGAAAGCAACGTAGCATTTTTCATTACCGATTTACAGAATTCACTGAAAACGCACATCTGCATAGCAGCGTTTAATTTTGAACTGCTATCTTTCTGAACACCAGTTCTCTGTCTTATCAATGCACAAATTAAGAAAATTTTTTCCACATGAGTTTCATTTAATTGATAAAGTTACTATAGTATAGTGACATTTCACAGCTGTACAATCTTAACCTTGCTGGAGGGAAATACATACCTAGTTTCTTCTTGAGTAAGATTCTTGGATTTCTCTTCCCGGTAGCAGGCCCGGGCGGATGTGTTGTCAGAGACTGGGTGGCCTTGGGCTTTGAATACGGGATGGTTTATAACCTCCGTTGGGTTGTGGGTTCCCAGAACTGTTCTGATGAGCGAGAGGCTCCCGGTCGTAGGTAGCATAGTTTGCTGAGTCCTCAGTGTCACATTTATCCTTAGCACTACCTTAATTAGGCGCAGCTTAGAAATTGCAAGTTCTGTTCTGCAACTTGCGTTTATTAGTCAGCGATTAACGTACTAGGATTTCGGATCCGTTTTCAACTTGTGTTTGCCAGCTGCACAGATTTGGAAAGCCAAAAGTTTTTCCGTAGCAATCTTCCATTTAGTCTGAGGTACCTACCAGTTGTTAACAGTACTCTCTGTATAAACTGGGCGTCACTCAAGCAGTCATTTATTGTACTTTTGCGTAAATCAACTTGACTTCGTTAAACTCATTTTCACATACATTACAATTTTTTAACTTCATGTAAGCAATCATCTTCTTCATAATTAAGTGAATTGATATTAACTTTCTTGTTGAAATAAATAATTGTAAATCATTTACTTACAGGTGGAAACTGTGGCAGTCACCTCGATTATATAAAAAATAAACAACTGTCGTCAACACATGGATATTACTCCGACACGCCCCCAAGCGTTGCGTCCCAACTCTGCTCTTCAGAGGTGTCAGGTGATCTGAGACCTCACGTTAGCACCATCGTATCCATGGAGGTTTCTTTGCAGCAATGCCGTTGGAAAGAGGTGTGGTGATGAATTTCCTTGTTAAAGGTACTGATAGCATGCAGGATGATAGAGAATAAAACGATGCACAGTATGAGATTTTCACTCTGCAGCAGAGTGTGCGCTGATATGTAACTTCCTGGCAGAT
The DNA here is from genome assembly GCF_021461395.2 of Schistocerca americana. Classification (NCBI taxonomy): domain Eukaryota; kingdom Metazoa; phylum Arthropoda; class Insecta; order Orthoptera; family Acrididae; genus Schistocerca; species Schistocerca americana. Next base: position 289,202,654 of record NC_060123.1, on the reverse strand, counting down.
TAAAACTGTGTGCCGGACCGAGACTAGAAGGGAAAGGTCCAAAGTTCGAGTCTCGGTCTGGCACACAGTTTTAATCTTTCAGGAAGTTTCAAGAATCACAGTATTAAACAGTATATTCATGTGCCGTTCGCTGAAGAGGGACAATGATAGACGTTTCTTAGATCCATCATGTTTCTCATGAAAGTACTTCCAACACAAAAAGACCTCTACCTTATCGACGAACAGTGCTCTGTCAGCAAGAGTGATGAACCGTACCTCGTCTTTTTTCGATCTACTCGTGCCCTTAGACTGCATCAACAGCTACTAGTCGCCAAAATTTGTCGCTTTTGGTTTACTCTTGTTACCTAAATGTCACATTAAAAGTTCAACTAATAACATTATTGAGAAATAAACCTTAATATGCAATCAAATTACGTATAAAACTTGTAATATCAACTCGAACGTCAAAGACTCGATGTTATTCCGAGGCTTTCCTTGCTGATAATCGTCTGTAGCAGGCAACCATCTTATGTATCTTTGCTATCATCCATTATTCTTCTTCTAAATTAGTAACATTTTCATTAAACACCCACATTTTCCTGTAACTAATTATAAAATTTATTTTTAACTTAGTGACTATCGCTTCCTTTTTTTTTTTTTTTTTTGTATTTTTTTTTTGTGTTTGTTTTACTGAAAGCAGTACTTACTAGGCTGCGAAGATCGTATATCCTCCGACATCGATGTATTTGTTATACTTTCTACATTACGCTGTATTCATCGTTCAAAACAAATCTCTTTCCTCTGACAATGCGTCTTGAATTTTGACTGTCGTATTGTGAGCGTGCTTGGCACAGCACAGCAGTAGTTAGTTGAAAGTAGGAGTCAATCGTTATCGTCGGTCGGCTGCGCCCTTTAAATGCAGACGCGTGAGACGTGCTTACTGTACGTGATATATCCAGTCCAACTGTTCGCACCGCGTTTTCATGGCCTCAGAGTTCCAGAGTGAGACGTTGAATGTCGTCAGTGGCATGTGGTATTTCGGTAAAACTGAGTGTAGATGAACTGATTTGGAACAAGTAATACCTTCAGAAATATATCTGTGAAGCGCCTTTAAGTCTTCTCAGCAGAAACTCTCATTGTCATCTTCTTCAAGCTACTAGAAAAGGAACGTATATAGCTTTATAGTTGAAGGTGAAGAGGAGTAGTAGAGCAGTCTTGTTAATTTTTAGGGGTATAGTGTATTAGAAACACATTATGTTTCTTGGTGGGTACTTCGGACTAGTGACTGATTTTTAAAATGACATGCAGTAAATCGCATTAGAGAACGCCAGAGGCAGTTTTTTACTTTTCCTACTGTTTCCGTTGTTGTGAGACTTGTTGCTGTGTTTCGTGCAGCTTTCTTAAATGTCACGAGCTCTGTGACATACACTAATCAGCCAGAACATTATGATCACCGACCTACTGTCGAAATAAACCCGCCCAGGCGGTAGCAGCGTGTCATGACGAGGAATGACTGCATATCAGACGCTCGCTATTTACGTGAGTTAGACCGAGGGTAAGCCGGTGTGGCCGAGCTGTTCTAGGCGCTTCAGTCTGGAACCGCGCGACCACTACGGTCGCAGGTTCGAATTCTGCCTCGGGCATGGATGTGTGTGATGTCCTTAGGTTAGTTAGGTTTAAGTAGTTCTAAGTTCTAGGGGACTGATGACCTCAGATATTAAGTCCCATAGTGCTCAGAGCCATTTGACCAAAGGGCGGCTCGGTACTAGTATTTCGGAAACTGCGCGACTTGTAGGGTGTTCGAGGAGTGCTGCAGTGAGTGTCTTCAATGCTTGGTGAAACCGAGGTGAGATCACATCCAGACGTCGTGGGGTTGGGTGGTCACTCCTCATTACAGATGTCGGAAGTCGTAGGCTGGGCAGACTGGTAAAAAAGGACAGGCAGCGAACTGTGGCGAAGCTAACATCACACGGGGTAGAATAAAAATGTGGCTGACACACGGTGCACCGAACACTCCTAACGATGGGATTTCCACATGCGACGACCCTTGCAAGTGACAATGTTAACACCACGCCATCGGCGTTTACGACCGGGAAATGGGCACGTGACTGGCAGAACTAGACGGCGCAGTGGCAGAGCGTTGCAGGATATGATGAATTCCGATACCTTCTTCATCATGCCGACGGGAGGGCGCGAATTCGTCGTCTTCCATGGAACGGCTCCTTGACACGTGCACTGCGGAAAGGAGACAAGCTGGTGGCGGCTACATTGTCTACATCTACATCTACATGACTACTCTGCAATTCACATTTAAGTGCTTGGCAGAGGGTTCATCGAACCACAATCATACTATCTCTCTACCATTCCACTCCCGAGCAGCGCGCGGGAAAAACGAAAACCTAAACCTTTCTGTTCGAGCTCTGATTTCTCTTATTTTATTTTGATGATCATTCATACCTATGTAGGTTGGGCGCAACAAAATGTGTTCGCATTCGGAAGAGAAAATTGGTGACTGAAGTTTCGTAAATAGATCTCGCCGCGACGAAAAACGTCTTTCCTGTAATGACTTCCATCCCAATTCGCCTATCATATCTGCCACACTCTCTCCCCTATTACGTGATAATGCAAAACGAGCTGCCCTTTTTTGCACCCTTTCGATGTCCTCCATTAATCCCACCTGGTAAGGATCCCACACCGCGCAGCAATATTCTAACAGAGGACGAACGAGTGTAGCGTAAGCTGTCTCTTTAGTGGACTTGTTGCATCTTCTAAGTGTCCTGCCAATGAAACGCAACTTTGGCTCGCCTTCCCCACAATATTATCTATGTGGTCTTTCCAACTGAAGTTGTTCGTAATTTTAACACCCAGGAACTTAGTTGAATTGACAGCCTTGAGAATTGAACTATTTATCGAGTAATCGAATTCCAACGGATTTCTTTTGGAACTCATGTGGATCACCTCACACTTTTCGTTATTTAGCGTCAACTGCCACCTGCCACACCATACAACAATCTTTTCTAAATCGCTTTGCAACTGATAGTGGTCTTCGGATGACCGTACTAGACCTTAAATTACAGCATCATCTGCGAACAACCTAAGAGAACTGCTCAGATTGTCACCCAGGTCATTTATATAGATCAGGAACGGCAGAGGTCCCAGGACGCTTCCCTGGGGATCACCCGATATCACTTCACTATTATTCGATGATTTGCCGTCTATTACTACGAACTGCGACCTTCCTGACAGGAAATCACGAATCCAGTCGCACAACTGAGACGATACCCCACAGGCCCGCAGCTTGATTAGAAGTCGCTTGTGAGGAACGGGAATATTCACGTGGGCATCCATGGGTCCAGTGGAACTCGTGCAATGCACCATGACGGCAAAGAGTGGCGTACACTGGTTGTAGTCCACGTACACCTCTTCCTGACGATCATATTTCCCGACAGCAGTAGCATTCTTCAACAAGATACTGCGCTGTCACACCGGAGTATGATGGAGTGGTTCGAGGAACACAGCGGCGAGTTCCCATCGATGTGCTGGTCCCCCAGTCCGTCAGACTGAACTCGATGGAACACTTGTGCGATGTTATTGAACGTGCCGTCAGAGCTCATCGTTAAAATTTACTATTAATTGGATGACTTGATTGAGAAGATGCGGTGCCAACTCCCTCCAGCGACCTACCGAGGCCTCATTGCTTCCACGTCACCACGTGTCGCCACTGTTATACTTGCGAAAGGTGGATATAACGGCTATTAGGTAGGTGGTCATAATGCCCTTACTGATCACTATGTACTACGTTATAGCCATTTTCAGAATACTGATAATCTTTCACTCACAGAGTCAAGGGTGAGTAAAATTCCGTATATTTTTAGAACTAGTTACAGTCTTCTTACTTCGTAGCACCTGAGGACAGCTCCGCCAACCATCCTCCAAGGAAGCCATGGGTCTGAAGATGGTTATATAAATATAGCCGAAACCGGTCACCTATGTTATTGAGACATAATTGTTGTGATCAGGACTGAACTTTAGTTAAAATATAATACTCTATTGATCACTGTTTCCAAAAATGTGTTGTGTAACAATAACGTACACTTAGTCAAATACAATATGGACAAATTTTTCTCTATTGCAGCACTTCTAAGTTTGAATAGAACATATGTTTCTAGCTATACGACCACGATATAACTTGTAACAGTTCATCACGTTTAGAAACGCCTTACTTCATCCCGAAAGAAGGTGGAACTTGTATTACAGAGCTGCCTATGGGTAAAAGTCCTGAAAGTGTTCCAAGGTACAACACTCTACACAACAACTGTAGTGTTGTTATTGTTGGGTCTTCAGCCTGGAGACTGGTTTAATGTAGCTCCTGTGCAAGCCTTTCCATCTCGAATAACTACCGCAACTTACATATTTCTGAATATGCTTACTGTATTCATGCTTTGGTCACCTTCCACAATTTTTACTTCTCATACATGACTATTTTACTAAACTGGTGATCCCTTGATATCTCAGAATGTGACTTTAATCTTTAAATTTATATCTTAAACTCTATGGAAAAGAGCGTACGGCATCGTGGGCCCGGAGTCCCCCATTCGGGTAAGTTTGGCCGTTGCGAACAAGTACTTATTGCTTGCGACACCGGATCGGGCGACTTGTGCATCGGAGATGGGGATGAAATGATGATGAGGACAACAGATCACCCAGTCCCTGAGCGGAGAAAATCTCCTGCCCCAGTCGGGAATCGAACCCAGGCCCCTTGGCGTGGCATTCCGCCACACTGACCACTCAGCTAACGGGAGCGGACCCTAAACTCTATAATTGATGTTAACAAACTTAGCATCGCCTAAATACTTTCCTTGCCATTGCCAATCTACATTTTATATCCTATCTACTTCGTACACCATCAGTTACTTTGCTGGCCAAATAACAAATCTCTTCTACTGTTTATAGCATGTTGTTTCCTAATCTAGTTCACTCAGTATCACCTTGCTTAATTCGACCATATTCCATTATTTCTGATTAGCTTTTTTTGATGTTCATCTTATGCACTCGTTTCAAGACACTGTCGATTCCGTTCAACTGCTGTTCCAAGTCCTGTGCTGTCTCTGGCATGTTTACAATGTCGTCGGCAAACATCAACTTTATCATCTCTTCTCCCTGAATTTTAATTCCATCTCCAAATTCTTCTTTCGTTTCCTTTTCTTCTTTCCCAGAATACAGATGGAATAACATTGGCGATATGCTACAACGCTGTCTCACAACCTTCTCAATTACTCCTTTCCTTTTATGTTCCTCGACTCTTATAACCGCCTAAAGGGTTTTGTACAAGCTCTAAATCGCCTTTTGCTCCATGTGTTTTATCCCTGCTACCGTCAGAATTTCAAAGGGAGTGTTCAAGTCAACATTGTCAAAAGATTTCTCTAAGTCTGCAAATGATGTAATCGTAGGTTCGCCTTTTCCTTACCCTATCTTCTAAGATAAATCGTAAGGCCAGTATTGCCTCGCATGTTCTTAAATTTCTCCAGAATCAAAACTGACCGTCCCCGCCTCAGCATCTACCACTTTTCTCCATTCTCGTGTAAAGAATCCATGTTTGTGTTTTGCAACAATCACTTACTACACTGACAGTCCGGTAACACTTCCGCCTGTCAGCACCTGCTTTCTTTGGAATTGGAATTACAGCATTCACTTTGAAATCTAAGGGTATTTCTGATGTCTCATAGATCTTGTAGACCAGATGGATAGCTCTCCAAAGGCTATCAGTAGTTCTGACGTAACGTCGTCTACTACCCGGACCTTGTTTCGACTAATGTCTTTCAGTGGTTTGTCAACTTCTTTTCGCATTATATTTCCTATCTCCGCTCCATTTACATCTTCTTCCATTTCTATAGTATTCAAGTTTATCTCCCTTGGGTAAAACCTCTGTATACTTCTTCTCCCTTTCAGCTTTCCCTTCTTTGCTTAGGACTGGTTCTCCATCTGAGCTTTTGATATTCATACAAATTCTTTTCTCCAAATGCTTCTTTATTGTCATTGTAGGCGGCATCTATCTTTCCTCTGGTGAAATATGTTTCTAAATCCTTACACTTGTCCTCTAGCCATTCCTGCCTAGCCATTTTGCATTTCCTGTCAGCCTCATTTTATAGACTTATATATTCCTTTTCGCTTGCTTCATTTTCTGTACTTTTACACTTTCTCGTCTCATCAGTTCCATTCAATATATCTTGGGTTATCCAAGAATTTCTACTAGACCTTGTCTTTATACCTCTTTGACTCTCTGCTACATCAGTTATTTCGTTCCTGCTACCTATTTTTCGTCTACTGCATTCCTTTCCTCTGTTCTAGTCTGTCACTGCATAATGCAGCTTCTGATAGTGTAAACAACCTTTGGTTATTCAGACCTGTCAAGGCACCATCTCCTTAATTTACTACCTGTTTGCAATTTCTTTACTTTTAATTTATAGTTAATGGCTGATTATTAGTCGTCATAATGTGCATCTGACCCTAGAAATGTTTTACTATTACAAATCTAGTTCAGAAATCTCTGTTTTACCATTTTATAATCAATGTGAAACTTTACGGTGTCTCCACTTATACAGCCATTTCATGATACTTAAACCGAGTTTTAGCGATAATGAAGTTATGCTCTGTTCAGAATTGTACCAGGTGGCTTCCTCTTTCATTCCTTTCCTCTACTTCATATTCATCTACAATATTTTTCCTTCACTTCCTTGTCCTACCATCGAATTCCAGTCACTAACACAATTCATAAAGACAAGAATACACAGTCTTTAAACATGAAGTAAATTAAATAAAAAAAAAGCTCACTGAACGTATCGTGCTAACCACACAATGTAGTACATCGTAAGCAAATTCTGAATCGACAATTACTGCATATGATTATGCGAAATAAGTGTATTTCTTATATGCATCCGGGTATTGCCTAGCAAAATCTTCCGTACTTTGAAAGTATTGGTTTAATTTTTGACGTATCGTAAAGAGTAATAGGGTAGACATGTGGTACACCCCTGGTCTATGGGTGCGCCTTTGACTGTTAATCAAAACAACCTGGATTCTAGGTTCGAGTACTGTCACTGTTTAAATTTTGGATAAAAGTCCTCATCAATGGCGGACGAAGACTTACGGTATTGGAAGTCGGGTTGATTATGTGGTGTCACCGCCAGACACCACACTTGCTGGGTGGTAGCTTTAAATCGGCCGCGGTCCATTAGTACATGTCGGACCCGCGTGTCGCCACTGTGTGATCGCAGACCGAGCGCAACCACAAGGCAGTCTCGAGATACGGAATAGCACTCGCCCCAGTTGTACGGACGACGTAGCTAGCGATGCACACTGACGAAGCCTCGCTCATTTGCAGAGCAGATAGTTAGAATAGCCTTCAGCTAAGTCAATGGCTACGATCTAGCAAGGCGCCATTAGTAACATTGCATGTATCTAAAGAGTCTCACTTGTATCGCCACAATCTCCAGATGTACCAAAAGGATGGATTAAAGTTGAGTATTCCCGAAGCTACGTACTTTTCTTTATAGCATTCATTACGTATTCTGTTTCAGACCTCACGCCATCCGGCTTTAGCTTGGCGCGTGCCTTTCGGCTTCCTCTCATTGTGTCTAGGCTGTCTTGTCTAGACACAACAATTTATATTAACACTCTTGTCGGAGTGGGTGGAGAAGTGGAGAACTGTTCAGGGTACCTCTTCCCCGTGAGTTGGGAGACTGTTCAAAAATGGCGGAAGAATCAGCTATTATCAACGGAAACGGAAACCACTGCCTTAAAGAAGCATAATGCGTATCCACATGACATGTGACCTGTAACTGAAAGAAAGTGTAGTAAAATCTCTCCATATCAAATGAGTCTAAAGTAGTTCCGCATGTATATGTCCGGTACGGGCAGCCAAGGGGAAAATGATGGATTAACCAATAATGGGATAACATTCTAAACTAGATGAAGTTAAACATCAAAGTTCTGTCAAAAGTGGTAATAGGATGTTTCTATAGACCACCAGGGTGAGGAGCTAAAGTGTTACAGTATTTCAGAGCGAACTTACAGAACATCGTTGGTAATTTTCCTGTTCATACTGCTGTGACTTCAAGTTCCCCCCTGTCATACTGTTATGACTTCAGGTTTCCAGGTGTACATTGGGAGATCATGTCACCAAAAACGGTATCAGATAGGGATTCCTGTCACAATATTCTGAATGTCTTGTTCGAAAATTACTTTGAGCAAATTGTACGACAGCCAACTCTTGAAGGTAATGTCTTAGACCTCGTACCAACAAACTGACCTGAACTTATTGAATCACTTAATGCAAAAGAAGGTATCAGTGATCATAAGGCAGCGAAAAATCTATGACTTCGGGTATTAAGAGAAATGTTGAGAAAGGTAGGAAATTATTGCTTAGCAAGAGAGACAGGATAGAAACTGCAGGGTATCAGTCAGCATCAAATATTCACTGATGAGGATGAAGATGTAGAACACAAATGGAAAAAAAAACCTCAGAATCATAGTTCATTATTCCTTAAACAAGCATGTTTCGAGAAAAGTCTGAAAGGGTGGGAAAGACCTCCAGTGGTTTAATAGCCATGTAGGAAAACTGCTCCGTAAACAAAGAGAAATTCATACCTGATTCAAGAGATGTCAAGACATAGCTGACAAATAAAAGCTGAACGAAGCAAAAATGGGCGTAAGGAGAGAAATGAGACAAATGATCAATGACCTTATAATTTGGTCAACCGATCTGAGTAAAAACCCTACCACATTTTGGTCTGATGTAAAATCAGTATACGTTCCGAAATCCTTTGTTCATTCACCCCAGACCATGCAAACCATACAGAAGGAAGATCGAAATACTGCATTCGGTCTTCTGATACTGTTTCGTCGCGGAAGCTCATAACACAGTCCCTTCTTTCAATCATCGTACGAACGTCGAAATGATAGATATAGAGATAACCGATCGCAGAATACAAGAGCAATTGCAACTGCTTACTAGAGGAAAGACATCAGGGCCAGATGAGATATTGGTATGATTCTACAAAGATTATGATAACGAACTTCTTCCCCTTCTAGCAACAGTTTACTGTAGATCGCTGAAGCAACAAAGGTTACCTAGCGCCTGGAAAAAATCGCAGGTGATTTGCGTCTTATAGACGGGCCGCAGGAGAGATGCACACAATTATAGGTCTATATCTTTGACTCAACATGCTGCAGAATTATGGAACATGTCTTGCGCTCACGTATTGTGACGTTTTCGGAGAACGGAAATACCCCCTATGAGACAGGGTACAGTCGTCTGCAAGTTGTGGCTCACATCAGCACTTCCAATTTGCAGCATTGTTCCCAGAGTTGATCGGAATCCTTTGGTTTGGAGCCGAGTGTAAGTGTCTCAACCAAAGGATTCTTCGACTCTTGGCTACAGATTTCTAGACCTGCGTTGTCATGTGTGGGTTTCTAGGACCCACCTTGATAGATCAGGGGTTCACTACACAAGGGAAGCAGATATTCTGGTAGCAAAGTATTGGTGAAGTGCTTATGAGGGACTTTAGGCTAGGCGGTAGTTTGAGGTGCTCTGATGAACACGCGCCAGTCGATACGTAGAAGACAAACGGCGTTCAGATTGAAGACACTTCGACTGTCAGATTTTTATCAGTAAACTTTCGAACTATTCGCAATAAGGCTTCAGAATTTACTGCCTTTCAGGAAAGTTCTCGCGCTCAAATTATTCTTCGGACTGAGAGCTGGATAAAACTCGAAGTGGGAAGTTCTTAGATGTGTCGTGAGTTGGGGAACGTATATGTGAATGACATACAAGGGGAATGTTCATAGCAGTAGACACAAAAATTGCGTCTTTTGAGGTCGAGTCCGCAGCTCGTGGTCGTGCGGTAGCGTTCTCGCTTCCCGCGCCCGAGTTCCCGGGTTCGATTCCCGGCGGGGCCAGGGATGTACTCTGCCTCGTGATGACTGGGTGTTGTGTGATGTCCTTAGGTTAGATAGGTTTAAGTAGTTCTAAGTTCAAGGGGACTGATGACATCAAATGTTAAGTCCCATAGTGCTCAGAGCCATTTCAACCATCTTTTGAGGTCGAAGTTGACCGTGAGAGTGTAGCTATCTGGTCGCGAATAACAGGTGTAGGCGAAACCAAGTTAATTGTTGTATGTTTTTACCAACCACCCTATTCTGCTGTGACAGTTCTAGAGTCATTCAAAGCAAGTATAGGGTTAATAGTGCATAAATACTCAGATCATGCAGTGCAGTCCCTTATTGACCGTTCTGGTGTGGCAGTTGAACGTAGCAAAACTAAAGGCGAAGTTTTAAATTTCACGTTTAACAAATCGTTCGCACAGGAGAATCGTACACACGTACATACATACCGTTATTTGATCATAGGACAAACACCCAAATGGACGACTAGTAGTAAGCATCACTAACGTAGAGAAACAACTGAAATATTTGAAAGCTAATAAATCATATTGTCCGGCTGGAATCCCAATTCGGTTTTCCAAGGAGTGCTCTACGGCACTGACCCGTCAATTAGTGTGCATTTATCGTGAATTTGTCACCCAGCACAAAGTCCCAAGCCACTGGAAAACGTGCAGGTGACTCCAGTATATAAGAAGGGTAAAAGAACGAATCCACAAAAATACAGACCAATATCTCTAACATCGATTTGCTGTAAATCGTTGAGCATATTCTCACTTCGAATATAAAATACTTTCTTGAGACTGGGATCTGATGTTCTTGAACCAGCATAGTTTTAGAAAGCACCGCTCGTGCCAGAATCAGCTTGCCATTTTTTCGCATGATATACTGCGAACTATGGATGAAGGGTAACAGGCAGAGTCCATATCTGTAGATTTCCGTAAAGTATTTGACACGGTGCTCCATTGGAGGCTGTCAACGAAGGTACGAGCACATGGAATAAGTTCACACATATGTGGGTGTCTCGAAGACGTCTTGCGTAATAGAATGCAGTATGTAGTCCTCGACGGCGAATGCTCATCAGAGACAAGGGTATCGTCAGGAGTTCAATGGAAAGTGTGATAGGACTGCTGTTATCCTCTATATACGTAACTGATTTGGCGGACAGGGTGGCCAACGATCTGCGGCTGTTAGATGATGATGTGGTTTACGGTAAGACGGTGAAGTTGAGTGACCATAATAAGATACAAGACGACTTATAAAAAATTTCCATTTGGCATGATGAATGGTAGCATGCCCTAAATGCGGAAAAATGTAATGTGGATAAACAGGAAGAACAAACCTATATTGTTCACTTGCAGTATTACTAGTGTCCTGCTTGACACTATCAAGTTGATCACTTTATGTTTGACCTGTGCTTTAGACAGTGTTACTACTCTGGGAACAATATTCGTCGAAAGCACCGATGATGGCTGTTAATCAGTTGAACTCGATTTGCAAAACTAATTAAAGAAAACATGTTTCTGCGACTGGTTGCTGCTTATTTGGTAATTTCACTGTCAAGTTGTTTAAATATCTTGGCGTAACGTTATAAAGCGATATGAAATGGAACGAGCGTTTGAGAACTGTGGTAGTCTAGGCGGGTAGTCCACCTCGGTTTATTGGGAGACTTTTAGGAAAGACTTGTTCGTTTGTAAAAGAGATCGCGTATAGGACGCAGGTGTGACGTATTTTTGAGTACTGCTCCAGTGTTTGGGATCCGTACCAGGTCGGATTGAAGGAAGACATCGAAGCAAATCAGAGGTGGGCTGCTAGATTTGTTAACGGTAGGTACTGCATGAACAACAAGGAGATCCTTCAGGAACTCAAATGGTAATCCCTGTACGGGAGGCGACGCTCTATTCGAGAAACACTGTTGAGAAAATTTAGTGAACCTGCATTTTAAGCTCACTGCCAAAAGACTCTACCGAGGCTAACATATATTGCGCACAAGGACCACGAACATAAGATGCGAGACATTCGGGTACATAAGGAAGCATACAAACAATCGTTTTCCCATCGGTCTTTTTGCAGGTCAAACAAGAAACGCCACACACCGTACTGCGCAATATCTATGTTGATATAGATGTAGATGTAAATTTCGTTCTAGCTACACTCCTGGAAATTGAAATAAGAACACCGTGAATTCATTGTCCCAGGAAGGGGAAACTTTATTGACACATTCGTGGGGTCAGATACATCACATGATCACACTGACAGAACCACAGGCACATAGACACAGGCAACAGAGCATGCACAATGTCGGCACTAGTACAGTGTATATCCACCTTTCGCAGCAATGCAGGCTGCTATTCTCCCATGGAGACGATCGTAGAGATGCTGGATGTAGTTCTGTGGAACGGCTTGCCATGCCATTTCCACCTGGCGCCTCAGTTGGACCAGCGTTCGTGCTGGACGTCCAGACCGCGTGAGACGACGCTTCATCCAGTCCCAAACATGCTCAATGGGGGACAGATCCGGAGATCTTGCTGGTCAGGGTAGTTGACTTACACCTTCTAGAGCACGTTGGGTGGCACGGGATACATGCGGACGTGCATTGTCCTGTTGGAACAGCAAGTTCCCTTGCCGGTCTATGAATGGTAGAACGATGGGTTCGATGACGGTTTGGATGTACCGTGCACTATTCAGTGTCCCCTCGACGATCACCAGCGGTGTACGGCCAGTGTAGGAGATCGCTCCCCACACCATGATGCCGGGTGTTGGCCCTGTGTGCCTCGGTCGTATGCAGTCCTGATTGTGGCGCTCACCTGCACGGCGCCAAACACGCATACGACCATCATTGGCACCAAGGCAGAAGCGACTCTCATCGCTGAAGACGACACGTCTCCATTCGTCCCTCCATTCACGCCTGTCGCGACACCACTGGAGGCGGGCTGCACGATGTTGGGGCGTGAGCGGAAGACGGTCTAACAGTGTGCGGGACGTAGCCCAGCTTCATGGAGATGGTTGCGAATGGTCCTCGCCGATACCCCAGGAGCAACAGTGTCCCTAATTTGCTGGGAAGTGGCGGTGCAGTCCCCTACGGCACTGCGTAGGATCCTACGGTCTTGGCGTGCATCCGTGCGTTGCTGCGGTCCGGTCCCAGGTCGACGGGCACGTGCACCTTCCGCCGACCACTGGCGACAACATCGATGTACTGTGGAGACCTCACGCCCCACGTGTTGAGCAATTCGGCGGTACGTCCACCCGGCCTCCCGCATGCCCACTATACGCCCTCGCTCAAAGTCCGTCAACTGCACATACGGTTCACGTCCATGCTGTCGCGGCATGCTACCAGTGTTAAAGACTGCGATGGAGCTCCGTATGCCACGGCAAACTGGCTGACACTGACGGCGGCGGTGCACAAATGCTGCGCAGCTAGCGCCATTCGACGGCCAACACCGCGGTTCCTGGTGTGTCCGCTGTGCCGTGCGTGTGATCATTGCTTGTGCAGCCCTCTCGCAGTGTCCGGAGCAAGTATGGTGGGTCTGACACACCGGTGTCAATGTGTTCTTTTTTCCATTTCCAGGAGTGTATTTTTCTCGGATAAGGATGCCCGCAGTGAGCTCTAATGTGACCTACAAAAACTCTACAAAGTAGCAACCTTACCTCCCCTAATGGTCACAAAGTCACCGGAACGTTGTGACATAGTTTTCCTCCTGTCGAAATCGTTTTGTAAAGTGTTACATCACCGTTGGATGTTCTGTAATGCGACCATCTTGGAGCTACATTACAGTTTACAGCCGATACGTCACTTATAACTCGTCTCTCCATAGAGTTCATTTGAGTTTCGTGTCAAATCTACGGCTTATATTCTTTGTTTTCGGTCGGAATGCATCGGAGTTAATTACCTCAAATTGAAGTTTCAATGTTTCTGCACATGGACGACAAGAGTGACTGCTGTCCCCTTGTGACAGGAGACTCCTTGGCAAGTTAACTTTCGAGACCTGTTCACACAATCTAATTCTAAAGATGCAGACGTGGTCAGTGGATAATATAACCTGCATAAGACTGTAATCTGCCAGATAAACTATTTAGTAACAACGTTCCGTCTATCGTTTGAAGTTGTTTCTCGCTTTGTTTTGCCCCTACTGTTTCTATCAGACTATTCATTTGCTAGTTTGTTTTACTTAGCCCTAAATATATGCACTTGCTGCAAGCTTAGTGCGAGTGCTTATGGTCTGATGACTGATGCTGCTTACGTTGGTAGAAATGATCTGGCGTACGGTTACAAGGAAGACATAAAAGCTTACTGCGTGTTTACATAGAAGGGGCTACATTTCTACGACAGGAATGTCGTAAAGACACGAAGGATATTACAACCCCCTGTGGGTCGTCTGTAAGCAGTAACCGACGAACTGTCGCATTGTGTGTAGTCTACAATCGTACTGCGTACATCAGCTGTGTAAAAATTCAAAATACACTTTTTTATTATCGGTCTGATGCACTATGTTTCGGTGCAGTTCTTAAATATCAGAATTGTGTCTTTCACGTGTCCATTAAGCATCTTCTCATAATGTGTGCGTATATGTGTGCGTGCGGGTGCGTGCAAGCGTGGTGAGGGGAGAGCGAATCATTGAGCGTGCGCGCGAGCGCGCGCGCGCTTGTGTTTGTGTGTGTGTGTGTGTGTGTGTGTGTGTGTGTGTCGACAGTATCTATGTGGAGCCCTACGGCGTACGTCTGTGCTTATATCGGTCACCAGGAATCTGCCCATACGCATGAAATTGCAGGTCTCTCCATTGGTTCATCGGAAATCCAGTCAAAATTTATTGCAGACGTAATCTGTGGAATTTCATTAGCGAACAAAAACACAGGAATTCCGCATCGAACGATTCACGAAACTGAAAAAATGAATACTGTTTCCACTGAAATTTGAAATAAATAATGGAATCTATGTAGGGGAGATTTTATCATACTGAATGAATAGACTGATGCGTAACCGAGTGACTTCTCCAAGCCTCTTTCACGAAATTATGATTTTGCATGCTGCACTCAAATTGTGACCGCGTATTTTTCTTTACACTCTGATTCTGTGGTATTTTATTCCGAAGACATTCATAAAGCTTACTGTAACTGTATAATACACGAACTTCCTTTTAAGTCAAGCATGACCTTGAACGGATATTCGCTGATTTCGCTGACTGTTTAATACAAATTGAAGTGGACTGACAAGGCAGCCAGTCCACAGTAACGGGTAGCCGAAAGAAAGGCACGCGTACACACACACGCCGACGGGCGTCAAGTACTGGAACAGGCTACGTAATTAATGCTATGAAGAAAAGTACGTAGCTGGATTAATACTTATCTTTAATCAATCATTGTGGTACATCGCTCTTGACTATACACAGGAGACTTTAATTACAATCACTGTAAGGCTAATGGCGCCTTGCTAGTTCGTAGCCATTAACTTAGCTGAAGGCTATTCTGTCTCTCGGCTAATGAGAGAGAAAGGCTTCGTACATCTTGTCGCTAGCTAGGTTGTCCGTCCAACTGGGGCGAGTCCTTGTTCGTATCACGAGACCTGCCTTGTAGTGGCGCTAGGTCTGCGATTACACAGTGGCGACACGCGGGTCCGACATGTACTAAATGGACCGCGGCCGATTTAAGTTACCACCTAGCAAGTGTGGTGTCTGGCGGTGACACCACACAAATATTTTCGTTTGACATTAGCGGACGGCATTGTTACACTAAAAGTAAAATAAAGGGTCTGTAATTCACTAATCGATCCAGTCAGGCCGTAAATCGTCTTTACTGTATAAGGCACTGTTATAAGAACTGATGGCGGGGTGAAGGGAGGGCTGTGGGAGCGAGCACGTGTTTTCCATGTGGTTCTCGACTATCCGGTGTCACAATATAACGCTCTTCTCAGAATCCTATTGTGCGAGCGAAATACCACCATGAAACCCACTCAAAGAGCCACCGATTACCTAAAGTTGTTGAATACAATTGTTCTAACGCTAATCGATTGGCTCCTCTAAGCAGATCCAGTTTTCTGCTTTAAATTTTCACACTGTCTTTTACAAGTCAGTTTGGTACTTGAACGAAGCGAATAAAATATAACTGATTTGAAAAAAATATAGTCGAAAATTAATACTTTTGGGTCTTCTCTGCGTTCACATTATAAATCTGGAGGCTTTTATGTATTGTCTGAGTGTATCTGGTATTGTGACTGGGTGCATAGAGTGTGAAATCATTGTCAGAGGTGTATGATCTACGAGTACGAGCGTAGAATAAAAAATGAACACAGTTCGCCGGCCTGTGTGGCCGAGAGGTTCTAGGCGCTTCAGTCTGGAACCGCGTGACTGCTACGGTCGCAGGTTCGAATCCTGCCTTGGGCATGGATGTGTGTGGTGTCCTTAGGTTAGTTAGCTTTAAGTAGTTTTAGGTTCTAGGGGACTGATGACCTCAGATGTTAAGTCCCGTAGTGCTCAGAGCCATTTTAACCCATTTGAACACAGTTCAACTTGAATGAAGTATCATTCACGTATTATCCCGGTGTAGCGCTGCGTATGCTCATAATTGCTGAGCTGTGTTGTATTGGGAAGAAGTCTGTACATCAGAGTCGTAGTGGAAGTACGGCATTCCGTTTTTGTGCGAAAGGACGAAGGAGGAAACGAAAGAAAAGGTGTAAAACGGGAATGAGGATTTCCGCATGTTTCAAGAAGAGCTTACAATAAGCTTATTGAATTTCGTTGGACATGAAAATGTATTAATGAAGCACATGTAGCTTCGAACTATATGAGACTTGCCCTGAGGATAACATATGGAAAGAAAATCTACGTAGTTGTATTGCACAACAGTTGTTATATAACACTTCCGCACCACACGTCTCTGTCGGTTTCTGTGGCTATCTTGTATGTTATGGGGCGAAGTTGCCATCTGCTACGAGATAACAGACTTGTCTATTCCTAATCCCCTGCACGTACGAGGCTGGCCAAAGGTCGAAAAATTACCGCATGGTGGCCAGTAATATCCAACATCCACTGCAAGGAAATCTTAAGATCCATCGTAGAAAGCAGCGCCTTACCGAAGCGCTATAAATGGTAGCAGGAAATGAAATGGTTCAAAAGGCTCTGAGTACTATGGGACTAAACATCTGTGGTCATCAGTCCCCTAGAACTTAGAACTACTTAAACCTAAGTAACCTAAGGACATCACACACATCCATGCCCGAGGCAGGATTCGAACCTGCGACCGTAGCAGTCGCGCGGTTCCGGACTGAGCGCCTAGAACCGCTAGACCACCGCGGCCGGCAGCAGGAAATGACCAATTAAAATAACTACGTTCTGCTCCTGTGTCTAACTCGCTGAAAGGCTTAAACTTCGTAGAACTGTTTGGAGATAATTCCGCAGGCAGCAAGCGTGAGGTGTGGAAGCCGTGTGCCGTGTGGGCAGGGGATGCTGTTTTCGTTGTGTGCGTCAGAAGTCGGGAGAAGCTGACCCACCATTTTCGACCGAGCCATTTCCTGCAGTATATAAAACTGTCACATTTTCAGAGTGCGTTCCCGTCTGTGGCTGTAGATTTCATCTTAAGCCATCCCGGTTCCTTGGCTAAGAGTTGACGTTTAGTGAGTGTATGGACGATAAATGGACAGAGACGTCAATTTACATTTTCGACCCAAGTAAGAGTATCTAGGCGACTGATGGCATTTAGTGAACCTAAGAGATGTGACAAGGCCCCGACAGAAACCAATAAATTATATTCGTTTGCGTCGAATTTTTCGTGTGTATTGCTATTGTGTGACTCTTTTTTTCCCTGCTGACTCTGATATGTATACTTGTTTTTTGCTGTGCAGATTATCTGCAGGAGTTGCTACTAAACAGGTGTACTGAACTGTTAGTGGTGTACATTTTACAGTCGAATGGTTAGGTTTTGGAATCTTTCTTATGGCAGTCAGATTCCTGCACGAGTTTAATCATTTACTCTGGAGTAGTGAAAAATTTAAACCTGTCTTTCAGGTCAAAGCGAGGCTATCA
This sequence comes from Schistocerca americana, assembly GCF_021461395.2. Taxonomy (NCBI): domain Eukaryota; kingdom Metazoa; phylum Arthropoda; class Insecta; order Orthoptera; family Acrididae; genus Schistocerca; species Schistocerca americana. The sequence goes on along the minus strand of NC_060123.1, from coordinate 289,184,721 downwards.
ACTCATATTTAAGCTGATGTCAAATGTCTAGCAGTACCGAGAATTAATCCAGCCCCGCCAACAAAAGTTTCCGATCAAATCTGTGGAGCTCTACGTCACCTAATTTGGTCGCGCTCAGGAGGTTGTCAAGAACGCATGGATTCTGGCAGCGACCCTAAGTGAGATATCGTGTAACGCTACAAAAGCTCCCAAGATCGGACGAAAGAAGCGATTCACCTTCTGCTGCAGTTAGGAGACACAGAATAAACTACATAGATCTCAATAGCGCGGATATTTAATATCCTGCAGCTATAGTTGCGAATAAGGATGGCGATCGTAGGAAAGGTATCACGACTGCTCAAACTGACCTTTGACAGAGTCTGACAGATTCGTAGCAGCGATACAGCCAGCTTATCAGCAGTCTGAACCAGATGTGGACGAGTTAAGTAAAAATTAGTATTTTATCACAATTGTAACAAAGGTTAGTTACTGCAACAGATATGGGGATTATGCGAAGCATACTAGAATACTTCAGAAAAGTATGATTTTAAAATGCAGACAGAATGAGGAACATGAAGGTTACAGCAGTGTATAGGGATTTATAAGAATCTATTAGTATTTTTTCTTGTTCGTCTTGGGCTGGTAATATTACTTTTGTCAAATATTATTATGCACTCAGCCATTAAGTTGACAGTGTTTAAAAATCTGGAGGAAGAGGTACAAGTTACACTATCTTTGTGATGTCATATCTGTCTTCTGTGTGTCTTCTTCTTCTAGCATGGTCTATTAACGCCTATGTATCTTTGTATACAGATGAACAGGGTGACGATTATTGAACTATGTGAAATAAAATCGTCATACCTTCTGAACGGTTTCCCTTTGGGCGTTCCAACTGGACGGTTTGCCGCGGAGCATAACGGGAATTAGTATGTGCATGCATGGTTTGGTTTAGCAACGAAGCTCACTTTCATTTGGATAGTTTCGTCAGTCAGCAAAATTGGCGCATTCGGGGGACTGGGGATCCGCATTTAGCGATCGAGAAGTCTCTTCATCCTCAACGAATGACTTCGTGGTGTGCAATGTCCAGTCACGGAATAATTGGCATGATAATCCTTGATGGCGCTGTGGCTCCCGAAAGGAACGTGAAGATTTTGGAAGATGATTTCATCCCCATGATCCAAAGTGATCCTGATATGGATAATATGTGGTTCATGCAAAACGGAGTTCGACCCTATCGAAGCAGGAGAGTGTTTGATGACCTGGAGGAGCACTTTGGGAATCACATTCTGGCTCTGGTGTACCCAGAGGCCACTAGCATGGGCCTCAATTGGCCGCAGTATTCTCCGGATTTGAAAGCATGCGACTTATTTTTGTTGGGCTATATTAAAGACAAGCGATTAATGACAGCAATAACCCCAAAACCATTACTGAGCTGAAAACAGCCATTCAGGAGGTGATCAACAGCATCGACGTTCCGACACTTCAGCGGGTCACTCAAGATTTCGCTGTTTGTCTGCGCGACATCATCGCCAATTATGTCAGGCATATCGAACATGTCGTAAATTAAATCCGAATAACTGTATTGATGTTTGCATGTTGAATAAAGTGTACACACTGTAATCTATAACTAATTTACGTTTTTTCTGTCATATAATTCAATAATTGTCGCCGTGTAATTGCGAAGAACTGTTTCCTTCTTTCAGGTAATGACTTCTGTATTGTTGTTTCTCAACATTAACTCCTTTAATATGTTACTGGCGGGTTCCCAAGCGGAAATGTGGTTGAGTCGTACTGCATTAGTGTGCATAACAGGCTTGGACGATATTTGTTTACCAGCTATTGCGGCCAGCTCGCCGGGATAACTCCGAATTGTAATAATTGCTCAGAATAAGCCTATCACTTTATTAAAAAATCGGTTTTCCAAGTCCGAATCAAATTAGCGCACTTCAAGATTTTAAATTTTCACGGTCCCGAAAATACGAAGTCGACGTAGTTTGTCTCACAGATTTTTTCTAATTACGGTGAGTTAAACTAAACCTGATAATACGTAAAACAGATCATTAATATTCTGTGTATGTTATTTTGTTTCGAAATATGTACTTTTAATAAGTGTTTCTTTCTTTTTCATGTAACCCAACGAGACGTACAAATTAATATCGGAAGGATCATAAATATTAAAGGAGAACGAGATTTATTGGAATTCAGCAACGAAGTTAAAGGAAGGAATATGAAATAAGGAACTAACACAATTAATACATTTTTGCCAAGACATTTTTAGCAGCTGCAACACGAAGTAAGATAATACCACAGTTTTTACCTAGGTCTGATTTCTGTAGCTGTAAAATTTGCTTCCTAGAGACTGGAAGTGTAGGAAATTTTGTCAATGGTAAAAATTGCAGTTATTACGTTATTATTGCCGATTTTGCAAAAGAAGAGCATCAGATGGTATATAATCATGATCAGGCGTCCGCAGCTTATAGTAGGGATTTGCATTTGCCTTGCAAAGAAATATTAGACTCTGAGATGTAAACAGTCGTGGGATAGCTATAGCCGCGCGGAGTGGCCTCGCGATTAGAGGCGCTATGTTACGGACTGCGCGGCCCCTCCCGCCGGACGTTCGAGTCCTCGCTTGGGCATGTGCGTGTGTGTTGTAATTAAAATATGTTTGTTTAAGTTAGTATAATTAGTGTGAAGGTCAGGGGACCGATGACCTCAGCAGTTCGGCCCCTCAGAAATTCACACACATTTCAACATTTGAACATTTGGATAGCAATATGCACATATACAGTATTGCGTACGCTAGGTATAAAAAGGCAGTACGTTGGCGGAGCTGTAATTTATACTCAGGTGATTCATGTGAAAAACTGTCCAAGGTGATTATGGCCACACTACAGGAATTAATAGACTTTGAACGCGAAATGGTAGTTGGAAGTAGACGCATAGGATATTCCGTTTCGAAAATCGTTAGAGAATTTAATATTCCGTGATCCACAACGCCAATAGAGTGCCGAGAATAGCAAATTTCAGGCATAACCTCTCACCACGGACAACGCAGTGGCCGACGCTTTCACTTAAGGGCCATGAATGTCGGCGTTTGGGTAGAGATATTAGTGCTAACAAACAAGCAACGCTGCATAAAGTAAACGCAGAAATCAATGTGGTACGTACCACGAACGCATTCGTTAGGACGGTGCAGCGAACCTTGGCGTAAATGACCTAAGGCAGCAGACGACCGACGCGATGCCTTTGCAACAGTACGACACCACCTGCAGCACCTCTTCTGAGCTCATGACCACAATGGCTAAGCCCTACACGACTGGAAAGGCGTGGTCTGATCAGATCAGTCCCGACTTCAGTTTGTAAGAGCTGGTTCGAGCGAGGTGCAGACCAGTAGAAGCCATGGACCCAAATTGTCAACAAAGCACTTTGCAATCTGTTGGTGGCTCCATAATGGTGTGTTCTGTGTTTACGTGGAATAGACTGGGTCCTCTTGTCCAAATGAACCGAACATCGATGGAAAACCTTTATGTCAGTCTACTTGGAGACAACTTCCAGTCATTCACGGACTTCATGTTCCTAAAAATGTCACTGCACCCCAAATGATAGCGATCATTTCAAGAACGGTCTGGACAAATCAAGCGAATGATTTGGCCATCCACTGAACATTTAAGGAAATTAATAGAGGTGTCACACTTTTGCAATTATGGACGGCTTTAGAGGCAGCATATTACTGCAGGGTACTTCCAAATACTTGTTGAGTCCACGCCAAGTAGAGTCGCTGAACTACGCCGGGCCAATTGAAATAACATGATAGTTGCTGCGAGTGAAATTACGTCGCCGGCTGTAGATCAGACACGTACTGAAACTGCAAGTGTCGCAATACAACTTATTACGTTAATTTTACACAAACTAGTACTATACCCAATCATTTTACCACTGTGAAGCAACAGCAAAATATTATGACTAGTCAGGTTGCACAAATTAGTGAACAGGTAAGAAATCAAGCTCAGCAATTAAAAACCAAGTTTTCTAATTGCGTGACCAAAGTGCTGCTCACCTATCTACAAACCATAACTAGTGAGATTACAGGCTTCAGTATCACCATTAGAGGCAATCCTGAACTGTAGAGAAACCGACAGAACAACTAGAGCAACGACCTCCGAAATCCACACTTCAGCGGGCAGTAATCCAAGTAGATCTTTCCATTTATCACGAAACGAGAGTAGATGAATATTTAGGGGAAAGTACGATCAGATTACAAAAATTCCAGAGATCGAATTGAAGAAAACAGTGCAGCAATCTATTCCCAAAGTGTATGCCGAACAGAGCACTTCTGCACTGGCAGCTATGGATGAATTAGGGCTTCTACAAAAAGCTTTTCCTCAACGGCAAGAAAATGTCCTAACTCACCTTAATGATCAGATAGGCATCCTATTTATCTCTGAAATACTCTGGTTATATATCACCATGTTACTAATAATACAGTATTATATGTAACTATTGGTGGCTATTTGCTGATCTTTGATTGGTACGTCCTTGCGTTGTGAAGAAAAACAGGTACTGCGACCACTGCAGTTTTAGGATAGGTTTATTAAAGGGAACTGGAGTCGAATGACACCGGAAACTTTAGCAGTTAGATGCAGTTTTCGCGGGAGGAAGGAATTTTTGGAGGGGACGAAATAAATCTGTAAGAATTTTTTGCAATATGTACGAAATAGAGCTAATGCTGCCTTATCTAAAAAAAAAGGAGAAGAAGATTAATATTATCTATGTCAGCTAAAGAAATTAAATGCCATTGTTCTTATACACCATAGTGAATGAATAGTGCAGTGGCAAACACTTGCGAAAATTGAGATTTGCTTGCTATGTAATAAAATAAGTAAGTGTAATCTAGTCTGAAGACATAGTTTTTATTCACAATCTTTGTGAGAATATATTCCATTGATACCAGATAGATTAAAGTGAACTGATGATAGTGAGAGCAAAAAAACTAAGTATTATGGAAACCGTTCAACGTACTAAACGCAATCCGAAAAGTTATTTCGAGATTTTTTCTGTTATGTAAGTAACTTCCTCATGTCAATGAGTGGAAGATGTAAAAGCAATGATAAAGAAACTTCGCCATAAACTATTTGCTTTAATAAAGTAACTGACAATATTAATATATTTTTGTTCTTGAAGTCACTGAGTATGATATATACATCACTGAGTATGAGACCTACATTTCCCAGAAGAATAAAACTATAGAATTGTATTCTATGAACTCAGAAGGACCATATCCTAGTGAAAATCTAGGCCACAAGATGAACTGGTGAAATAATGTAGAATTACAATGGCTGGGGAATGTAGCCTTCTGTTCTGTACGTAGTAAGTGTTAAGGACAGACGTAGGGCAAAATGCATTTTTTTACTTAAACGTAATATATATATTATTCAGAAATATTACAGCTAAAGTAATAAAACTTGAGTATATTATGCACAACATAATACTTGATATTCCGTGAAATTTTTGTTTGAAAATGTGCATCGACTACATTTTATAAGGATGTAAAATTGTAATTACCATTGTTTCTATAATGTACCTCTTTTCGTAAACTAATCAAGCAATAAAACTGGAATTTCACCGTTTAAATGTGCGTAAAGAAGCTAATAAAAGGTGTGGACAGATTTTTGTTTAAGGTAACAGCAGCTTTCAAATTAATTTTTTAGTTTTGTCATACACAGGACTGCTCTATTTTTCTCAAATTTTAAACGAGAACTTTTCACAGAGAAAAGGTAACAGGAAAGTACTGCACGGGATTATTCAGTAAATAATTCTTAAGTACTATGTCAAATTGCATAATGTTAGCTTTTATAGTCCCACAGAAAAAGTACTTTATAGATCAAAAAAGGCAGTTTATGGCAATACGCATTTATAGCTTGTATTTAAATTTTTGACAATATTGCTGTACCTCTAGTATTCATAATTTTTATTTTCTTCTTCGTCTTCCTGGAATAATCTCTTCCCTGCCTCCTTTGCCAAGGCAAATTTTACATTTTTTCTTCTGTTGCCTGAGCTTTGTCCAGCCGTGCCTCATCGATGCTTCTGAGTATCTTCAGTTGAATGCGCCTGGGTGGAAGCCTAGTTTCTGCAGGCACTTAATCGTAACTACATTTCCACTATTGAACATTAGCTATCTTCACAACAATTGAGGACCAAATGCAGTTTTTGCGCAACGCATTCATATGGGAAGTCTACTTCCCATTCGGTTTTGAACATGCCCCACACATTCCAGTGTTTTAGTTTTAGTTTTTGAATGAGCCATAACTACTCTCTAAACAGTCTTAAAAGCATTGGAATCTCTATTACTTGGATACTTCACAAACCTAACACCATATTGTTCGCTTCCATCACTGTTTTTTCTTCTGTCACACAAGACAGCAATATTTACTCATTATTTGGAAGTGTAATATTTTCCTTGTGTTTACACTAATGAAGTGGGATATGGCACCTCTTCATCCAGGTTCCATCATAAGACACACATGGACCTGTCTTCACTACACGGTGTCCTGCTTCCACTTCACTGTTAATGTCTACAGCTTCCTCGAAAGCTGCTTACTTGCCGTTCTTGCAAACAACTTCAAGAGCACTGAAGAATTTTTTGTTGTAATCACTGAGTCTAGTCGTTGGTGTAGTCATGTTCATCAAGCCACAAAACAAATTTGTGCCTCCTCTGCCTACAACTAAGCATCTCATGGTGTAACACAATCTTGTATTCGCCTCATTCATCTTCCCATAGAGAGCTGAAGTGTTGGTCTGAACATCACATTTACAAACTTCATTCAAAATCCATATGTTACTTACAACACCAATAAGAAAATTTTGAAAGGTTGACAAAATTCTGCAAACAATGCGCAGAGACACTGTATACTGTGCCTCTATTTGATTGTTCTTAGATTGACTCGTAACTAATAAACACGACTTGGAGACTGCCTATGGTTTTCTGTACCTAAATTGTACTATGGCCAAGATTGCTATGGTCATATTATAATATTCTGGCTTCAAATTATACACACAAGAGCTTCTTACGAACAAATCCAGATGCGAGTAGGAACGATCATTACCAGACTAAGAGAAAACAAACTAACTGTACCGAAATATAAGGTCTGTATGTCCTGTTTTTTCATATAACTCACAGAATGTGGATGTCATAGTTATTTCCATGAAAATCTGGCCTGAATGACCGCGAGATGGTATCAACTAATTCCGAGTAAACTTCCAGGGTGGTTTTTGTTTCAATGACGGTTCCAGGGACATCGTGCCGTTGCATCTGCAATCCTACGTACCTCGTCTGTCGTCTGCACTGCAAACATCACGCATCCTATCCATGTGAGATTTCTAATTAAAAATTTGATTAACAATACGACTAACATAACTTTATCCAAAGTCTTTAAAGAAAAGACTATAACCGAATTCAAACCATTTGGGATTTGGTGCTAAGCGTTAAACAATCAGAAGAACTAAGTGTAGTGTGCCGCAATTCTTTGATAATTACCAAACTACTGTGACTTTGTGAACCTTAAGAGTACCGAACATAACGATTCAATAGAATATTAAATACTCTTACCTTTCATCTATGTGCATGTGAACAACATATGCGTTTGATAACGAAAATAGTAAAAAAACTTTATTCCTGCCCACAAATAAGCACTAATTTCAAAGTTTGGTCTATTGAAGATACTAAATACTTATTATTTATGGACCTCTGGAATTAGTGAAAGAATTTTAAGATTAATTTCGTCAAGTAAATACTTCCTTGCCTAAGTCAAAGATAGGTGTATTTTTTTCTTGTGTTAGTAAAATTAGTTTCACTAAATAGGATTGTGCCATGAGTCATTAGATCGTAGTGTTTCAAAACCTGGAGCAAGAGATATAAATTACATTGTCGTTGTGATTTGGTCTGTGTCTTTCGCCTTACTTTCTTCTTCTGGCCCATCCTTCGTTACCATACCCCCTGCTGGCTTTTGTGTGTTACGATGTCTGTATAATTATAAACACATATAAGTGGGAAGAATTATTTCTTTCTTTCAAATAATGACTTTGTATTATTGTTTCTTAACATTAATCTCTTTATTATGCAACTGACTAGTTCCCAGATGGAAACAGGGGTGGGTCTTACAGCATTAGCTCCAACAACCGGCTTGGGCGATATTTGTTTAGCCAAATTGCGACAATGTCTCCGAGGTATTAGGAATTGTACTGGGTGTCCTGAACCTGCATATGATTTGCTTAAACATATTTCGAATTTTAAATCTGTAGCTCTTTAAGCAATTTATGCACAAAACGAAATGAATAAATCAACGGAATTTTCTCATTATGAGAATATGAAAGCGCGATATGTTTTAAGCTGAATATATAGAAGCCTAGCGTTTTGCTGACAACTGAGTATTTGTGTAGTAGATAGTTACACAATACAGAGCGAGATTGTAATATAACTGTGTCAGATTCATCGGTTTATGTTTATAAAAAAATATTTGGAGGTTGGAGATGCATTCTTCTATCTTCTATGAAGAAGTACTGAAATAATGATAGTTTTATAACTTTCCTTCCAGTTTCTTGTCTGGTCCTGTTTCTTAACATTTTCCGATTGGCTACACATACATGTAAAATTCCGCCAGTTTATCATCTAGATGTATAGAACTGCTTCGTCGTGGTTGAAGATAAAATCGACTGGTGGTTGATATTTGTTCGGTACCTGCATTATCAACGATGACAAATTAACTTTGGTTAAAACATGATTCTGCTACAGAAAATCATCATTTACTCCTCATTTCAGAGAACTTGACTTTCTATTACTGACAGATATTTTTGTAGACGAATGAGGTAATAATGTTATCCAAATACGGTGTTGGGTAACGGAGACTGAACTTGCTGCAAAAACACATTCTTCTACCCATAACAAAATAAACGAAACTAAAACTGCAGGCCTGGCCTATATTTTATTTATTAATTTCTACTCTTAATGGTATTCACTGGATTACAGTGCCTGAGAAAAAGAGTGAACCACCTGGAAGACATGGTCTAATGTCAGTCTCACTTTACGCACACACCATCGGTGCGTATGTATATGATACGAGTTGCAAGTCTCTGTGACAAATGGAATGGTTAACAGAATACATTTATGCCGTTCGTGTTTAGTGTTGTAACCAGGCCTACTAGGGTATATAAGGGGCGTTGACGGGAAGCAAGCAGTGTCTCAGCATATCTACAGAGACAAGCGATATGTTAGTGTTTCCCACCATCCGGCAGCACCTTATGTGTGACTGTACAGCACAGAAAAGGAACTGTTAACTACGCAAAGTAAAATTAAATCATTAAATAAGGTTCAAAGACATGGAAAGATTGTGCAAAATACGACAGTATTAAATTTTTGAGTTTTAGCATCATCTACTGATTAGCTTACAAAAAAATCCACTTCTATCCAAATTTCAAAAGCTTTTAATTTTATTGATAGAAAATTTTACTTCTGGAGTTAGGTTCGATTTCCTATAAAAACATTCTGAAAAGATTTCGGTTTAGTAGGCTCTTGTAATGTATTTTTTATTAAGTAAGAACGGATATTTGAACTAAAATTGGTAAAAAACATGTTCAATTAGGTAACCTTCATATTAATGGTAATATGACAGCACCACATTCAAGCTGTACTGAACTTCAAGATGATATTGTAAATTGACAGAAGTGCCGACGGGAGAAAAGAGACAGTTCGGAGGGCACAATCAACCCCTCGGTCCCTCTAGAAAAATTCTGTAGGTGAGAGGTTAAGAGTTATCGGTCGTGTATTTTTACAGAACGTAAGCAGAGTGCAGTTTTGCTTACAGAAAAATTTTGGAAGTTATTAGTCTTCAACAATATAAACTATTTCGGAGCCAAAAATGGTATTATATGGTCAGTACTGCTAAAGCGGGAATCTTTCTAGCTGCGTGTATTCCGTTTGCCATACGCACCGAGAGTGTATAAAAGTCAACGTAGTGGCATGAAAAAACGATCATTCGATCGCCGTCAGTCACACGCGATGTGCCTTCCTACTCTTCAGAATATGAGTAATTTTAACAACGTTTGTGCACACTAACCCCTAGATGGCGTTAAAGAATAGTGGCTTGTGAGCTCTCCGATCGAATTAGTAATTGCGCAGATTCTGTGCTGATGTGTAAAAGTCAGGTTGTGAGTATCAATAATTTTCTATTTAGCTTGTGTTTAGGCTTCGGAGTTTTCAATTTTGTGTGCCACCCTTAGCTGTAGAAAACGACATACCAAGTGGATAGCTTATTCACCACTTTTAAGGAGAACAATTAATTCTACTTAATTAACAGAGAGATCAATAATTAGTAATATTTGCAGCTTCAAGTAGAAATCGTCTCTGAACTGTATTGAATGCTGATTAACATAGGAAAGTTTAATAAATTCCATAAATATGAATTTGTGTGGGTGAACTTTGCTTGAATATACTGATTTGTTAAACTACAGTAGACATTCATGTATCGTTGTAGTTCCTGAAACTGGATTATACACAGAGACGTAGAACATCTTATTTCAGTTTCGGTGAGCTGAGATGTGGACTCGCACACTGAATATTATGGGAATCATTTTCTCTGTCGCCTTCCATCTGTGGGCACGAATAATTTTCAGGGGCTTGTAAATGGCGATGATACTTCAAAATCGTATAAGTGATCCAAACAAAAGTTAACAACCAAACGCAAGTACAAATACAAACCTTGTGCCCCACAGCACGAAATCGTACTCCAACATTCTGCATGGTGTCTGTTTGTTCTATATCGTGTCTCCCTACCACTTTCGCGCAACGACGCTCTGAGCGTGTTTTTTAGGGAATTGATTAATATGAACCTGGGACCTGTTGCTGGTAAGGAGACGCCAGACCACACATGGCATGTAGAGTTCAGAAGAGTTCAGTGACACTAGCGATGATATAACCAAATACTTAATGATTTCAGCGTCAGCTCCACTGCACTCCCTGTAAAAGAATCTTAGTACTAACTAAATTTAGTGGAAGGGGTTCAAGGCTTTCCTATTTTTAGTTAGCTGGTAAAATAACGTCGAAAAAGCAGTTAAGTTTACCATTGGAAATTTTATTCTACTCACAAAACATTGTTTATAAATTGCACTATTGATAAAAGGAAATGTTTTAATACAGGATGGTAAAAACCAACTGCGTTCAACAAAAATGTGAACGAATATTCCCTGAATGGGTTTCCAAGTTCTACAATGGATTGAAGGATGACCTATGCCATGTCACATCTATAATCTAGGTTTAAATTAAGTTTCACAAAAGAGAAAACTATCAAAATGGTCTACAGTGACCCTCAATTATCTTTAATTACTTATCTAACTTGTCGTAAATTACAGCGGCTGATGTGGCTTCTCAATAACTATATAACAGAAAAATCATCGCGTTTCAAATTTTTACTTCAAGGGGCAAATGTGAACACCATGAGCTTTAATTGACGATCGACACTAGTATTGCGCAGAAAAGGGGGTGTAACAGATAAGACTTCTGCAGTTCTGAGTGAAGCTTTATGCGCTATTATGCGGCATTGCGTGCATACATTACCGTGTCGGTGTTCGTCAGGGGGCGGCGGACAGCACAGCGCCGCTCACCTCGCCGTCTCGGAAGCAACTCCCTCCTAACTTCTCCTTACTACAATTTACCGAAGTTGGTTTAAAAAAACGATCTGGCTGTGTTTTCATCTGACCAATCAGGGTCTCAATGTTAACCTTAAGCTCCGCCTACAAAAATTCTGTCTATCCAATGAGAAACGTTATAATTTTCGTGGTGGGTCTATGTTTTTAAAGTTTGCAACGTAACAGAGACGCGAAAAAGTCTCACGCTAAAACTTGCAGCTGGTGTGGTCCTTTTAGCGTTATCGTAAGATCTATACTGTTCTTCTGGAGGGCTCTATCTTTTAACATGGGCTGGGGGGTGGTCCTGACGTAACAGAGACGCGAAAAAGTCTCACGCTAAGACTTGCGACTGGAGTGCCCCTTTCTGTGTTATCGTGAGATCTATACTGTTCTTCTGGAGGGCTCTAGCTTTTAACATGGGCTGGGGGTGGTCCTGACGTAACAGGGACGAGAAAAAGTCTCACGCTAATTCTTGCGGGTGGTGTGGTCCTAGCGGTTAGCTGGCGACGTGGGTGTCCGTCCCTTATCGTAGGGCCCTCAGCTTAACACGGTTCTGCTCTCGGCTTTTGTTCTCGTTTCTCCCCTCGGAACTGCGTCTGTCTCACGGTGGGAAGGTATGACATGCATTTAGGCATTCTTGTGTTAGTCTGTGGTATTTCATTTGCTCACTCGTTACTCGTATTACTTTGCTTAATTTAATGTCACGATTTATTCGGAGCTATGTGACATACTACTGGATTTGCTTATCATGTCAGGGTTTTCATAGAAGGTGTTGGATTTGCCTGACACCTTACAATACAAGCGATCCAAACAAAAGCTAACACCCAAAGGCAAGTACAAATACAAACCTTTCGCCCCGCAGCACGAACAATGCCAGACGTTTTGTGATCTCTGCGAAGGATTTGGAGTACTCATGTCGGGCAGCGTTTTTAGCCCCTGACAGACTTCGAAGGGGCCACACTGTAGATCTCCATTTATCTGATTGCTCGATTCATGCAATCCCCAGATCTGTGGCAGTGACCCAATGTTTAACTGCACGTGAACGTGAGGGCAGGTATACTCGTCGTCGAAGTTTCGGTAGACCACATCTGGCCACCACTGCAGAGCAACACTGTAATCTACATCAAGCACATCGTAAGCCCTTCAAACGTACGCCTGTAGTCCGAAATAACATAAAACACTCTCTGAACCTGTGAAGTATCACTTCTTTTCCTCCTTCCTTTCTGGGTGATTCACTTTTCTTGTCAGGCAGTGCGTTTTCGTAGAGCTCGACGTTACGAGTGCAGACTTTAAGCATGATGAGCCTAGATATCTAACAGTCCAATTCAAAGAAAAATCATTAGAAGTGTTCCTCCTTTAAATCGACGCACGACCGTCAAAATGACAGATATCTAAATGACCACGGGATACAAATTCAGCTGAGGAAAGTCATATTGGTATACCTTTACGATTATACGTAGGCTATGCGAAAGAATGTCCTCCACCTTTAGCAGCTATGTACAATAAATTCACCGCAGGTGCAAGCTCTTGAGATGATTTTAGAAAAGCTTAGGTTGCATCAGTTTCATGAAGGGACATCGAACAGACGCTGTTAACTACTGGTTTGCAGCTCTAACGTCAGTATTGTAGAATATTGGGAAATTTTCTATGCTTTCGTAATAAGACACAGATATTGATATTTTCCTCCACAAAATCAATACGAATAAAAAAAAGAGTAAAATCCACCTTCCTCTATTCGCCCATAAGATCCAAAATGCAGTAGATACCAGCACTCAGGTCGACGCCATGTTCTGTGATTCCCAGAAACGGTTACATACAGTTTCACGCTTCCGAGTCACGTCCCCATTAGCTGCGTACTGAACTTCATTGACAGTGAATTGTGGGATGGCTCCTTCCTGAAGTCACTAGAACTGACAAGGACCGGAAGCCTCCTGTTGCCTAGGCTTTGTGAGTTTAACTGAGAGGATTGTTCTCATACTAGCATCTATTCTGGATTTTAAACATTTATCGTCTAAACAGCTAATTTATTTCAAGCCTCTACTTTACTGTGAGAGGTTCCTCCAGTAACTTTACCATTACGGCTCGCTGACTTGCAAGAGTTGGACAAAAATATCGATACACCACGATAAATGCATCTTGAACACAAATACATATACTAACCAAGCTTGCAGGTTGCGCTATTGTGTTTGACCACGAAATAGACTTTTTTCAACGTCCCCAATGCATTGTAAGTGTCGGTCGTTCTATGTATTAGGGAGTATATTATGTAGGAGGGAAGCGAATTCGGAAGTGGGCAGACTGTTAGTGCTCGTGTGGTAGATGCTTCTGTAACCAGGGAAAAAAGGTCTTTGCTGTTTCAAGAGGCCTCGACTTATACTGCATAAAGGGGAAACGAAGAAACAAAAAATCGGTAATTCATAAGGCAGATGAAAATATGTGTTGAATGATGGCAACAGACATCGCTGAAGAGGAGTATGACGAAATATGAGGACTATATCTACAACAGTCACTGCAGAACTGATCCTGGACTCGCTAGTCCTCTCAGCATCAAACCACAGGATAGGAGCTCCATAGCCATGGAGTTGCAGGCGAGTTGGAATTCCAAAACTAGTCATCAGTGATGCAAATTACAACAAATGAAAATGATGACGAAGCCATATAACCTGAACTGTGGAGCAACAGAAGAAAGTCATTTGAACCAATAATTCTTGTTTCGCTTTCTCCAACTTCCGGCCGAATTCACATCCGATGAGTGAAACATGGCGAGGTTTGGTGATTTCGATAATCATATCGTGGTACTCCACTGGTCTCATGATTACTTTGCCAGGTTGCAGGGTCGCATTATTACCAAGGATTACGTGAAAATTTTTGATCAGGTCCAAACCACGAGACATCATTCTTTCCTCAATGGTGATCCTGTATTCCATACGGCGACAGGGCCCCTTTAATTTTGGAAACTTGCAAGGTTCGCAGGAGAATTTGTGTGAAGTTAGGAAGGTAGGAGACGAGGTACTGGTGGAAGTAAAGATGTGAGGATGGGTCGTGAGTCTGCTTGGACAACTCAGTCGATGGGGCATTTGTCGCGGATGGCAAATGTCCAGAGTTCGAGTCTCGGTCCGCCACACAGTTTTGATCCGCCGGGAAGTTTCATGACATGCCCTGTCAGCACCGCTCGCATCATTCTGGACTGGTGTTTTGATCACGAGGATGAACTCTCGTATCTCCCTAGGGCACCACAGACACCAGACCCGAATGGTATTGAGCCCCTGTCGGCCACGTGTTATAGGGAGATGCGTGCTTGCTATCAACCTCCCTCATAGTACCCGAACTTGCAACTGTTTAACATCAAGATTGGTGTAAGACTCCTTTGAAAACGATGTTGTTGTTGTTGTTGTTGTGGTCTTCAGTCCTGAGACTGGTTTGATGCAGCTCTCCATGCTACTCTATCCTGTGCAAGCTTCTTCATCTCCCAGTACCTACTGCAACCTACATTCTTCTGAATCTACTTTGTGTATTCATCTCTTGGTCTTCCTCTACAATTTTTACCCTCCACGCTGCCCTCCAGTAGTAATTGTGATCCCCTGATGACTTAGAACCTGTCCTACCAACAGATCCCTTCTTCTAGTCTTCTGCCACAAACATCTCTTCTCCGCAATCCTATTCAAAACCTCCTCATTAGTTATGTGATCTACCCATCTAATCTTCAGCATTCTTCTGTAGCACCACATTCGAAAGCTTCTATTCTCTTCTCGTCCGAACTATTTATCGTCCATGTTTCACTTCCATACATGGCCACACTCCATACAAATACTCTCAGAAACGACTTCCTGACACTTAAATGTATACTCAATGTTAACAAATTTCTCTTCTTCAGAAACGCTTTCCTTTCCATTGCCAGTCTACATTTTATATCCTCTCTACTTCGATCATCATCAGTTACTTTGGTCCCCTAATAGCGAAACTCCTTTACTACTTTAAGTATCTCATTTCCCAATCTAATTCCCTCAGCATCACCCGACTTAATTGGACTGCATTCCATTGTCATCGTTTTGCTTTTGTTGATGTTCATCTTATACCCTCCTTTCAAGGCACTGTCGATTCCGTTCAACTGCTCATTCAAGTCCTTTGCGGTCTCTGACAGAATTACAATGTCATCGGCGAACATCAAAGTTTTTATTTTTTCTCCATGGATTTTAATGCCTACTCCGAACTTTTATTTGGTTTCCCTTATTGCTTGCTCAATATACAAATTGAATAGCATCGGGGAGAGGCTACAACCCTGTCTCACTCCCTTCCCAACCACTGCTTCCCTTTCATGTCCCTCGACTCTTATAACTGCCATCTGCTTTCTATAAAAATTGTAAATAGCCTTTCGCTCCTATTATTTTACCCCTGCCACCTTCAGAATTTGAAAGCTTTCTCCAAGTCTACAAATGCTAGAAACGTAGGAGGTGCCTTTCCTTAATCTTTCTTCTAAGATAAGTCATAGGGTCAGTATTGCCTCACGTGTTCCAACATTTCTGCGAAATCTAAACTGATCTTCCCCGAGGTCGGCTTCTACCAGTTTTTCCATTCGTCTGTAAGGAATTCGCGTTAGTATTTTGCAGCTGTGACTTATTGAACTGATAGTTCGGTAATTTTCACATCTGTCAACACCTGCTTTCTTTAAGATTGGAATTATTATATTCTTCTTGAAGTCTGAGGGAATTTCGCCTGTCTCATACATCTTGCTCACCAGATGGTAGAGTTTTGTCCGGACTGGCTCTCCCAAGGCCGTCAGTAGTTCTGATGGAATTTGTCTATTCACGGAGCCTTGTTTCGACTCAGGTCTTTCACTGCTCTGTCAAACTCTTCACGCAGTATCATATCTCCCATTTCATCTTCCTCTACATCCTCTTCCATTTCCATTATATTGTCCTCAAGTACATCGCCCTTGTATAGACCCTCTATGTACTCCTTCCACCTTTCTGCTTTCCCCTCTTTGCTTAGAACTGGGTTTCCATCTGAGCTCTTGATGTTCATGCGAGTGGTTCTCATTTCTCCAAAGGTCTCTTTAATTTTCCTATAGGCAGTATCTATCTTACCCCTCGTGATATAAGCCTCTACCTCCTTACATTTCTCCTCTAGCCATCCCTGCTTAGCCATTTTGCACTTCCTGTCGATCTCAGTTTAGAGACCTTTGCATTCCCTGAAAACGATATGAGATCTATATTTATCCATTTCGAGAGTGCTGGAAACGCTTTTAAATACCAACGGTTTCCCTATAGTAATGTGCTGTATTTTTGGTGTTTCCATACTTTGTCTAAACCTTGTTAGACAAAGTATAGTTTCGTGAGACAGCTGCGTAATAGCAGGCAGCTCCGAATACTCTTTGTGGTGTCACCGCCAGACACCACACTTGCTAGGTGGTAGTTTTAAATCGGCCGCGGTCCATTAGTACATGTCGGACCCGCGTGTCGCCACTGTGTGATCGCAGACCGAGCGCCAACACAAGGCAGGTCTCGAGAGACTGACTAGCACTCGGCCCAGTTGTACGGACGACTTTGCTAGCGACTACATGGACGAAGCATTGCTCATTAGCCGAGCCAATAGTTAGAATAGCCTTCAGCTAAGTCAATGGCTACGACCTAGCAAGGCGCCATTAGTAACATTGCATGTATCTAAAGAGTCTCACTTGTATCGCCACAATCTCCAGATGTACCAAAAGGATGGATTAAAGTTAAGTATTCCAGAAGCTACGTACTTTTCTTTATAGCATTCATTACGTATCCTGTTTCAGACCTCACGCCCATCTGCGTGAGCGTAGTGCGTGCCTTTCGGCTTCCTCACATTGTGTCTAGGCTGTCTTGTCTAGACACAACACTCTTGGCCAACAGGGGCAAGTGCTGTTCCATGACTCGTTCCGCTTACTTATGGCAAATGCGTATACCACACATTGTACCCTTCATTATTCAGATCTATAAGAGATGAGTACCATGCCACTACATTTTATAACTCCTCACAGAAACATATATATTAGGTCAATAATAGAGGTAAGTACAGACCGATCTTTTTATTCCATTATCTGACACAGAAACAAACCCAGTATTTCTATTATACTTTACTTATTTTAGTCAGTTGCTGGCCAAAGTGGAATATAGTCTCCCTTTCAGACTGCACCTTACCACATGGCTCTCAATGCTCTGACGTCGAGGCTTCGCTGCTGAATTCCTAGGCGTCCGTTTATGCTTCCCAACAACGAACTGATACTGCACTGCGATAGGTACCATACTGGTACTCATGTGTGTGATGGCTCTTTACTTATAGTACGGTAACAACTGCTAATTTCGTGTTCACACGCTATCTTGGAGCGTAGGCTCTGCTTTCGCTTACCGCTTTCCTAATTTCTTGAAACTTCCGAACTAAGTGTGGCACTGTTGCCATATGCATATTTCACCTGACAACAAAAAATGGTTCAAATGGCTCTGAGCACTATGGGACTTAACATCTATGGTCATCAGTCCCCTAGAACTTAGAACTACTTAAAACTAACTAACCTAAGGGCATCACACAACACCCAGTCTTCATGTGGCAGAGAAATTCCCTGACCCAGCCGGGAATCGAACCCTGGAGCCCGATCGTGGGAAACGAGAACGCTACCGCACGACCACGAGCTGCGGACCATCTGGCAACACATCTGCGGTTACCTACAGACACATTATCGCCATGCAGTGTTCTCCTTACTGTAGTTATTAGCGCTTAACTTTCCCTAGAAGTTAAAATCTGACTGTTTCGAGTTCACACCGATGTTCACCAATAGTCGTTATGCCATTCACGACTGAAATAGGATGAAGTATCACTCGTAGATAAAGTACCCTCCGCTGAACACCATAATGCGGCTTGCGGAGTATAGATGTAGACGTACATATACGAGATAAAGCCACCCCCTACATTTGTTAGACTCTGAATTTATCTCCAGCTGATACAGTGACCATGGGGATGTTGGAGAAGAAGTAAGAAACGAAGTGCAGGGTTCTGAGATTGAATGTGCAGTAGCCAATGCATAAAATCAGCAAAAAACCCATGAAACCTTGGGCACTTTGGCGGGGGAACGAGGTCCTACGCTTGGTAAATCGTTCTATTCCAACCCAGATGCCGACCTACGCGGAGGAGATCGTACGGCAAGGCAAGGCAAAATGAGCTGCCACGGCCTTTACACCGCTGGCAAGCGCGCCGCTTAAGGGGGATTTGCTCTTTCCTCCCCTGCACCCACATCGTCCGCAAATAGAGTGCGCGTTACGGCCCCGGGCCAGTCCTGGTATAGAACCAGCTTTCCCCGCCTACAAAAACATGTATACATTTGTGGCGACGTCCCTGCTACGTTAAGATACCAAACGTGCTTCGAAGTATATATCTGGCATCCGTGAAGACTATAATCACTATTCATGTCTTTCTTTAAAACCTATTTAATTCACTGACGGAAAAAATTGCAGTATCAAGATGAAGTTGCGCGACAATAACCTAAGTAGGTAGGCGTGTTTCTACATCTGGAAGATGATGTCTGATCAAATTTTGTGCCAGTCGCATAAAAGCAGCGCTAGTAACGGCACTATGAGGATGCAAATCAAGTTTGCTTTAAATGCATGTTGTAACGGTCGTGAGCGTTATTTACCATTGAGATTGTACATGGTGACCTGCCTGTAAGACACCTCTGCCGGCCGTTGTGGCTGAGCGGTTCTAGGCGCTTCAGTTCGGAACCGCACTGCTGCTACGCTCGCAGGTTTGAATCCTGCCTCGGGCATGGATGTGTGTGTGATGTCCTTAGGTTAGTTAGGTTTAAGTAGTTTAAGTCTAGGGGACTGATGACCTCAGATGTTAAGTCCCATAGCGCGTCGGAGCCATTTGAAGCATTTGAACACCTCTGAAAGGCGTCATATAATAGCGCTAAGAGAATCTGGATGTTCCTTCTATTATATTTCAGAAAGACTCGGTGGGAATGTAGCCACTGTACTTGATTACTGGTACCGGTGGTCACGAGAATATGCGATCACAAGAAGACCAGGCTCCGTATGGCAATGTGGCACTACTGAGAGGGACGACAATCGTGTTTGTGTTATGCCTATGGCGCATCGTACTCCATCTGCAATATGAATTTTAGCAACAGTTGTCACTTCAGTATTGCAACGAACTGTTATAATGGGTTACGAACCAGATACCCTGTAACGTGCATTCCACTGATATCAAATCACCGCCATTTGCGGCTTCAGTAGTGT
Organism: Schistocerca americana; assembly: GCF_021461395.2. Taxonomy (NCBI): domain Eukaryota; kingdom Metazoa; phylum Arthropoda; class Insecta; order Orthoptera; family Acrididae; genus Schistocerca; species Schistocerca americana. The sequence goes on along the minus strand of NC_060123.1, from coordinate 289,164,814 downwards.
CAAAGGAGCGCTCATTGGAAGGTAGTGTGAAAGTCTATTGTGTATTCTGATGAAACCTGGTTCTGCTTCTGTACCGCTCATGGTCGTATGTTGTTTAAGAGGAGGCCAGTCTGCACCCAACCTGTCTGCTTGCTACACATACTAGGCCTACTCCTGGAGTTATGGTCTGGGATTCGATCTCGCATGACAGCAGGAGCACTCTCGTGTTTATCCCACTCACCGTGACTCCAAATTTGCACGTCAGTCTGGCGATTAGACCGGTTGTGCTGCCGTGCGTGAATAGCAATCGATGCGCTGTTTTCCAACTGGATAACGCTCGCCCACATGGCGCTGTTGTAATCTAACAAGCTGTCCGTACTGACGACATGTTGGCTCGCCCTGCCTGGACACAAAGACCTGTCTCCAATCAAATAATCGGCCAGCAACTTCAGCGTCATTCATAAACAACATTAACCGTCCCAGTACTGGCAGACCTAGAGCTGCAGGCATGGAACTCCCTCCCACAAACAGACATCCGGCACATGTTTAACTATATCCACGCACGTCTACATGCGCGCAATCAACATTCTGGTGGTTACACCGATTAATAATGTGCAGTATTTCACTTTTACTGTGGCTTATCTACCGATTACATTAACTTGTGATATTGGATTGTTAATCACTTCAGTTTGTCACCTAGACAAATGTAGTCCTGATATTTCACTAGTCTACATTAATTACTTGTTGGTGTTGCGACTTTTTTCCTTCAGTGTATTTCCACTTTCACTGCTACAGCTGTAACAAAATGCTTCAGGCTGTATTGTCGATGTTGAGAGCAGTTATTAACTATTCCTTAAGACGATTTCAGTTGTGGTTGGTATGTCAGTTGTTCTGATCTAACTGGCGTTTTACTGTATTTTGGAGGTTGTAGTTCTCATACACACGGTGAACCAAAATTCGGAAACTCGTATGCCACGGAGACTTTCCTTGTGTGTACTCAGTGCAAAAATATCTCTCATAGTACTTCATCCTGTTCATATTTTAGATGAAAACTGGCGTGAAAGACAGTAGCTTTGGCTACACTGCAGTCACATATAGTACAAGGGTCTTCATTCAAGAGAGTAAAGTTGCGATGTCCTCTTAGTGTAGTGGCTACAGTTTATACTACTAGAATTGAAGAATTTGATTCCGTCACTAGGTGTCCTTTTCTGGGTTAAATATTTTGAGCGGAGCGAAAACAAGTCCCCATACTTTTCGACAAATCACTTCACAAAACATTGAATCATCTTTCTGTTTAAATTTTTTCATCTAATTTTTACCAGCCCAATGCTTCTGTACTATACAATGTGCATCCACGGCTTTGGTGTAGTTTCTTTTACTAGTTACCAAAACGTTCTGGATCTCGGATTTGAACCTAGTCACGGTTTAAATTTTGAATAAAAATCATCAGAAGTAGAGGCCGAAGACTTCCGAAATAAGGAGTCACCCTCGTTCTGTCAACGATCTTATTAAAGAGATTCAAGGAGTGGACTGCGATTCAAAGTAACCTCTTGCCCTTCGGATCGCAAACTGCCCCTACAAGCCGGCAGAATCAGCATTAATCAACACATGAGGATCAATAGGACATCGGTCACCACTGTGTTAAAGACTCAGTGATTTATCCACAGGACATGTGGGCAATAAGTGAAAACTATCGTATTGTTCTCTCCATTGAAAAACATTCCGGATGATACCCCACACCGACCTCTGGAAGCGGCTACCAATAGTGAAATAAAAGCGGGAAAATGATTGAATAACCAATGAAAGGGAAACACGATACGAGTTGCAACATGTAACGCCGAACCGTGAATGTGGTAGGGAATCCAGGAAATGTGAAAATGGAAACGCAATGTTTCAGTCTTGATATAGCAGGCGTTAGTCAATTGAACTGAAAAGAAGATGAAGATTTATGGTCAGACGAGTATAGAACAATATCAACTGCGCCAGAGAACAATAGAAAAGGAGTAGGGTTCATTACGAATAGAAAGGTAGCCTGCAGTAAATTGCAGCTAGTAATAGTGAATACGCTGTTAAAAAATCACAGGAGAAGGAGGTATACATGGAGAAGACCTGAGGGTATGGGGTAAATTCTAACTAGATTATATCGTAATCGGACAGAGTTTCCGGAAACAGATATTGGATTGTAAGGCCTACCGAAGAGCAGATATGAATTCAGATGACAGTTTAGTAATGATAAATAATAGACTACAGTTTCACAGAATCTTATGGAAGAATTAATGTGGAAAGAAGTGGAATGCTGAAGTGCTAAGGAATGATGAAAGGTATAGGAAGTTTGCTAAGGACGTTGACAGTGTGATAATAAATACTACAGTGGGCAATTCCTTTAAAGAGGAATGGACATCTCTAAAAAAAACAGCAGTCAGTGTAGGTGGATAAATAAACCTAGGTACAGAAAAGTTAATACCGAAAAAACTTTGGGCAACCGAAGAAAAACCTCAAGTGATCAAGAAAAGGAAGAAGTACAGAAATTTTCCCAGAAAGATAGGAATACAGCAATTTAAGTCACAAGGAAATGAAAGAAATAGGAAGTGCAAAAAGCCAAGGCGAAAAGGCTGCAGACAAAAATGTGAAGAAATTAAAAAGTAAATGATGCTCCGGAGAACTGATGCAGCACACAGAAAAGTCAAAATAATCTTCGGTGAAATTACAAGCAGAGGTATCAACATTCAGAGTGCAAGTAGAACTCCACTGATAAATGGAGAAGAGAGAGAGGATAGATGGAAAGAGCACAGTGAAGGTCTCTAAGAGACAAGAGTTTGTAGAATGACGTAACAGAAGAAATGGGAATCGATATGGAGGACATAGACGCTGAAATATTGCTAAAAATAAGCAAACGAAATAGGTCTTAATCTTGAAATTTTGGATATTGCCTCTAAGGGCCGGCTGATGAAAATAATAGAGGAAGTAGAAATCTCCAGTCCCATGAGAATAAGAACAGATAAGTTACTCAATGATCAAGACGAGCTAAGGGAGAAACAATTTCTACAACTCTTTACTAAATGGATGTAAAGTTGCCTCGTAAGGTAATTTAATAGATATGCTTGTGATTCACATTATACTGATCTTGTTAAAACCCACTGTCCACCATTCGCAACTTTTAATCTTTGACTATAAATGGATAATTTTTATCAATTACTCCTTCCCCTATAACAATTACTGTGCTCATATTTTTCGCACACCACTTATCTGTCTTGTTTCGTCCTCTGCTACAAAACATAAACGATACGATTTTATGTAAAAGTGTGGTATTTTGGCTAGTACCACTGGAGTCAATACGACCCCACAAGCAATTTGGAAATCTTATCTGCCTTGTTGTCTAAACTATTATTTTCAAAATACATGACTTTTTCCCTCTAAGTCAGTTCTATCCAATTATTTCCGATTTTTGTATTTACAACCCATTAAAATTTATTCATGTCTATTGCACTGAGTAGCACTGGGGTCCGTATGACCCCAACGTAAATTGTTTGTTTGCTTCTTGAATTCAACAATGAAAATTTAATTTTCCTTTTACTGTTTTACCGATTGTTAATGATTTTTGTTTCAGTCGTTGTTGTACCCTTATTAGTACCACTGGGGTTAATATGACGCCATAAGCACATTGTAAAACCATACTTTTCTACTCGTCAAAGAATTTTTTTGTTTTTTCAAAATATAAGATTTACTCTTTCTGAGTCAGCTGTCAGTAGTAAAGATTCGTTCAGTTTTACATGTACAAAACATTGAAATTTATTCATTTTTTTCTGCACAGAATACCAGTGGGTTTAATATGACCGAAATCTAAATATCTTTCTGTTTCTGGAATGTGTAGTTATAAAAATAGAATCATGACCGTTACAATGAACAACTGTGGTATATGTTTTTATGTTAACTCATTAAAGTGTTACCCATATATCCGGTGTAAATTACTTGGGGTCTATATGACCCCAGTGGCACTCAACGAGACAAAAAAATCGTTATAGTAGGAGGATTAAGTTGCAGAAGTACAACGTAACTATAGTCTCATCCCTTAAAGAAACACAACATCACCGGGTTTATAATATCAATAGTGGATTAAAATGTCACAACAGGATAAGGTTCACAGCACGGCACGTTTGTATCAGTTGGATCTGTGGTTCCTGTGGTCTTCTCCTGATACCAAAGCTCATCGATGCAACCACTTGTAACTACTTGTTACCTACGAGTAGTAGTTTAGTAGTTATGAACGTCGTGGCAGATAGAAGAGCTTCGACATGGTGTGGTGACGCAGGATGCAGCACCGCCGGGAACCCCAGCCCACACATGGACACTGCGTGAACAATAAACATGAAACATGAATTGCGTCGAAATATCATCAACCAACTGGTACAAAATAACATTTTGCCGCAGTGCACCATTAAATTGTCTGGATGCTGTGTTTCGGGTTTTTAATATATAGTGCTATAATATGAGGATATTTATTTCATTAAAAGACTCATGGTCAGATCGATGTTTCATAGTTATATAAATTTTATTCAGACGTTAAATGTAAACATCGCTACACATATCTGCTGTTTTGCTTTTAATGTTATGTTGCAGTGAGGGTCGCTAAATGTTTTGTTTCATTATGTAATTTTGTTGATTTAATATTTTATTAAATCCTTATTGAGACTGTTTTCAAGAAGTAAAAACATAGCTCTGTTCACAGGGAGCATACTTATCATTGCTGGCTGCAGTTAGCATCTACTGTATTTAAAGCTCAGCACCGTGACGAATTAGTTCCAGGAGTAAGAGGCTACCCATACATTTTCAGTTTGCAGTGTACAACAAACGTTTACTACCACAGAGAAAAACGTTTTGTAAATTCACCTTACACTACTGTTCTATGGACTTGGATTCTTTGATCACTGGATGGATTGAGGCTGGCACTATCTATCGAAACAGTTAGCCAGTAAGCAAAGTAAAGAACTGCAACTAAACACTGAAACATATATAGTTTCTAATTGTGTTGGTCGCTGTTTCCACCGACAGCAGTGGGCAGTTCACATGGCCGGTGCTGCTGGTGTGCGAATAAGGGCCAGCTGATAGCAGTCAGCGCTATGGGTGGACACGACAGTTGGCAGCAGGCAGTGTTGTGTGCTCTGTTGGATGTATATGAATTAAACGTGACCACCACAATGTGTCTTCTAGTCATACAGAAAATCGACACGAGATTCTTATAGTGGAGGTGGAGGAAAGGCCATGTATTTAAGATATAACGACAAGGAATACAAGGATCGAAATAATAAAGCTACAGCATGGCATAATATCTCCTGTGTGTTATTTCAGGACTTTACAGTTCATTCAAGTACAGACAGAAAAATCTGTAGTTACGCCTTTCATTTCACTTGTTAATTATTATGGTAATACTTATACTTTTGTTCAAGGGATCAGTCGTAACCGCAACAAAATTAGCGAACTGGCTTCCATGAACTCATTCCATGTCTTTATTCACAATTCCAAAACCGTGATAAGTAGTGATAAACCCCTACATTTCACTTATTGTTGACAGTTTACACCTTGATAACGTAACAAAAAAGCACTAATGAAACCAAATAAATACAAGAAAACATGAAAAACCGTATGTAAGAATCGGCAATCCTCACATGAACTAACCCACATGATCGACTTGGGCAATCACGTTATTGGGTAATGTGATACATCACTAAAAATAGAACATATAAGAACTAACCTTCAGTAATCATTGCATTTAAACTTGTTTTTGGATAATGTGAAAAACAGTCAACAATAAGAGAATAGTCGTTATACTATGTCTCAGGACAGTTTACGGGTCCAATTAGAGATAACAGCAAGATGCATCAAATTAATAACATTGCACATATAAAGGAAAATGCACGTTACGTGTCATATCCTGCAGCACCTTAGATTTTGCTGTCCTGCCAAGGTACTTTACCAGCCTCACTTACAAAATCATTTGATTTACAGCTGTTTCCTACTGCTGAGACACTTCTTCTTTCATACATGTTTGTAGCAGACACAAATCCTTTCATAATAAATATGTCTTAAATTAACTGCCCAATTCGCTCTTGTACATGATTACAAAAAACAAAATTATCGACATCTACATCATACTCCGCAAGTCACCTAATGGTGTGTGGCGGAGGGTACTTTCGGTACCACTATCGGATCCCTCTAACCCTGTTCTACTCGCGAATAGTGCGCGGAAAGAATGATTGTCGGTAAGCCTCTGTATTGGCTCTAATTTCTCGAATTTTTACCTCGTGGTCAATACGCGAGGTGTATGTGGGGGGAAGTAATATGTTGTCTGACTCCTCCTGAAAAGTGATGTCCAGAACTTTCAATAGTAAATCTGTCCATGATGCACCACGTCTCTCTTGTAACGACTGCCAGTGGAGTTTGTTTAACATCTCAGTAACGCTCTCTCGCCAGCTAAACGATCCCGTAACGAAACGCGCCGCTCTTTGTTGGATTTTCTCTATCTTCTCTATCAGTCCTTTGATAGGGATCCCAGGTCGATGAACAATACTCAAGAATCGGGCAAACAAGCGCCTTATAAGCCACTTCTTTCTTGGATGATTTACATTTCCTTAAGATTCTTCCTATGAATCTGAGTCTTGTGTCTGCTTTTCCCACTATCTGTTTTATATGGTCATTCCACTAAGGTTGCTCTGGGTAATTAAGCCTAAATATTTTACGGCAGACGCTCTCTCCAGCTGTGTGTCGTCAGTAGGCACCTGTACAGTAGTGGAATCATTTTCCTATGATGCGCAATATGTTATATTTATTTACGTTCAGGGTCAACTAGCAGAGTCTGCACCATTCATCAGTTCTCTGCTGGTCTTTCTGCAAATTCTTACTACTCTACTACTCTCCGGCTTTAATACTTTGGTATAAACAATTGTATAATATGCGAATAGCCTTAAAGAGCATCCAGGGCTTTCTATTAGATCATTTATATAAACTGTGAACAGTAACAGTCGTGTCACACTTACCTGTGGTACTCCGGATATTACCTCTACCTCTGTCGATTTAGTTCCCTTAAGAGCAACATGTTGAGTTATATCTGCAAGAAATACTTAAATCCAATCGCAGGTCTGCTCTGATACTCCTCAAGCTCCCATTTTTTTCATTAAACGGCAATGCGGGACGCTGTCAAATGCCTTACTGAAGTCAAGGAACACGGCATAAGCCTGAGAGCCGTTGTCCACTGCACTGTGGATCTCATGGAGGAACAGAGAGAGCAAAGTTTCGCAGGATCTGTGAGGAATCCATGTTGATTTTTGTAGAGAAGCTGTTCATTCTCCATAAACGTCATAATTCTTGAGCATAAAAAACGTTCCATAATTCTACAACAGACTGACGCCAACGATATAGGTCTATAATTGTGTGGATCTGTCTTACGGCCTTTCTTAAAATCGGGAATGACCCGCTCTTTTTTGCAGTCATTAGGTACCTTTCATTCAAGCAATCTACCATAAATTATGTCAAAATCTAAATCCATTTTCTCAGTTTCCCACTCATCGATCGCTGGAACACGCACCATTGACTTGATATGGCGAAGGAATATTCAACATACCTTCAAGCCCGTGAGAAACGGTACTTGAAATTTCTTTTCTCGCGTGACAACATATCATCTCCATATCGTCGTAGTATGTGTTCTGAGCCCGAATGCTTACTTCTGCCAATATCTCCTCTCTTACCTTCCAAACTTCACAGAAGCTCTCCTGCGAACCTTGCAGAACTAGCACTCCTGGAAGAAAGGATATTGCGGAGACATGGCTTAACCACAGTCTGGGGGATGTTCCCAGAATGAGATTTTCACTCGGCAGTGGAGTGTGCGCTGATATGAAACTTGGTGGCATATTAAAACTGTGTGCCGGACCGACACTCGAACTCGGGGCCTTTGCCTTTCGCCAGCAAGTGTTCTTCCATCTGAGCTACCCAAGCACTACTCACGCCCCGCAAGGTTCGAAGGAGAGCTTCTGTGAAGTTTGAAAGGTGGGGACGAGATAGTGGCAAAAGTAAAGCTGTGAGGACGGGTCATCAGTCGTGCTTGGGTAGCCCAGATGGAAGAGCACATCCCTGCGAAAGGCAAAGGTCCCGAATTCGAGTCTCCGTCCGGCACACAGTTTTAATCTGCCAGGAAGTTTCACTCTGTAGTTCGTCATTTTCTTCCTTTAAATTGACCTGGTTGGGATTCAGAACACTCGATCGGTACACAAGAATGGGTGGCACTTGTGTGCTATACGCAGTCTCCTTCATGGAAGAGTTTCACATTGTAAGTAGGCTGTTTAGGTTTTTATGTTGGTAACGCCACGTAGCGCTCTATATTAAAATCACAGAGTGTGCTGTGTGAAGTCTGTGGCTGGTTTGCATTGTTGTAATATTCGCTATTGTAGTGTTGGGGAGATGGGTGTGAGCCGCCAGCAGTGGTGGATGCGGGGAGAGAGATGGCGGAGTTTTTGAGAGCGGATGTGTGTCCATCAGAAAGAGTAAATTTGTAAGACTGGATCTCGTGAACTGATATATATGACTTTTGAACACTATTGAGGTAAATACATTGTTTGTTCTCAATCAAAATCTTTTATTTGCTAAGTATGCTTATCAGTAGTTAGTGCCCTCAGTAGTTAAAATCTTTTATTTAGCTGGCAGTATTGGCGCTCGCTGTATTGCAGTAGTTCGAGAAACGAAGATTTTTGTGAGATAAGTGATACATGAAAGGTATAGGTTATTGATAGTCAAGGCCATTCTTTTATAGAGATTATTGAAAGTCAGATTGCGTTGCGCTGAAAATATTGTGTGTCAGTTTAGTGTTGATCAGAATAAGTAAAGAGCGAAATGTCTGAGTACGTTCAGTTTTGCTCAGCTGTTTTAAAATCAAATAACGTAAGAGGTTTACCAGCACAGTAATTCATTAATTTTTCTACGGGGACGTTTCAAAATTCCTAATATTCTCCCAATGGCACTAAGTACACAGTTTGCCTTAACTAGTACTGAAGCGTTACGCCTAGAGATTTAAAGCATGTGACTGCGCCAAGCAGCTCACTACTTATACTGTATTCGAATACTGCATGATTGTTTATTCTACTGATCTGCATTTACTTACAGATCTCTACAGATAGCGGAAGCTGCCGTTCATCACATCAAACAAAAATTCTTTCTAAATCATTCTCTACCCTCCTACAATCCCCCTTTCCCGCACACTATAGCGTCATCAGCAAAGATTTCTTCTCGGCCTATCCATGAGATCGTTAATGTGTGTAGAGAACAAGAGCGGTTCAAATCAAATGGCTCTAAGCACTATGGGACTTAACATCAGAGGTCATCAGTCTCCTAGACTTAGAACTACTTAAACCAAACTGACCTAAGGACATCACACACATCCACGCCCGAGGCAGGATTCGAACCTGCGACGGTACCAGCAGCGTGGTTCCGGAATGAAGCGCCGAGAACCGCTCGGCTACATCGGCCGGCAACAAGAGCGGGCTTATTACAGCCACTGGGACACTCCTCAAGATAGCCCTGATTATGACGAACATTCGTGGTCGAATACGAAGTACTGTATTTTGTTACTTGAAAGGTCTTCGAGCCACACAAAAACCTGATAATTTAATCCGTATGCTTGAAAATTCGTTAACTGTCTGCATTGCGCCACTGTGTCAAACACTTTCTGGAAATCAAGGAATATGGAATCTGCTTGTTGCCTTTCGTACATGATTCGCAGGGTTTCATTCGAGAAAACGGTAACGTGAGTGTGGCATCAGCGGTGCTTTATAAATCTTACATGGTTTCTGGAAAGTAGTTTTTCTGTCTCAGGGAGATTTATTACATTAGAACATAAGAAACATTCAAGAATTCAGCAGCAAACGGAAGTTGTGGATACTGGTCTGTAATTTTACAGGTTCGCTCTTCTGTATACGAGTCACCTGCGATTTATCTAGTCGCTTCGGAATTTGCGCTGGATAAGAGATTCTCTATAAAAGCAAGCTAAATATAGTGCAAGTGCTAAAGAGTACTATATGTAAAATCGATATGGCATTCCATCTGGACGTTAGCCACTTGTTGTTTCTCAACTCCAAGGACGTATGCAGTGAGGTGACAAATGTCACGAGGTACCTCCTAATATCGTGTCAGATCTTCTTTGGTCCTGTGTAGTCCAGCAACAAGACGTAGCATGCACTCAAAAAGTCGTTGGAAGTCCCCTGCAGAACTATTGAGCAATGTTGCCTCTACAGTCTGTCGTATTTGATACAGTGTTGCAGCTGCAGAATTTTGTGTACGAACTGACCTCGCGATTACGTCCGGGATGTCATTATCAATAAAAATTACGTCGTTGAATGGCTGTAAATGGTCTCCAAGTAGCCGAACAGAACCATCTCCAGTCAATGATCGGTTCAACTGTACCAGAAGACACAGTCCATTCCATGTAAACACAGCCCACACTACGATAGAGGCATCACCAGCTTTCACAGTGCCTTGTTAACAACCTGCTGCTTGTAATCTGCTATTTAATGAATTAAGTACATTTTCACTGTAGGTGGAAATAGCCTTCTCGATATCAGAACCAAACGATAGTATTTGCGTACAATCCTCATGTATGAATTGTTTTAAATGTGATATTTAAATTTCAGCTTTCCTTTAGCTGTCTTTTGTTGCTACACTCGTCTGGAGGACGAGTGACTGAACAGATGCCTTCATTCCGCTTGGTGATTTTACTTAGCACTATAATTTTCTCGGATGACTGGCAAGAACTTTCACAAAAATACGATGGTGGAAGTAGTATGCTTCGCTAGAATATCTCTTGTACTAAGTGTTACCTGTGGACATTAGTTTTTCAACCGATGGTGGAACAATCTCTGTTCCCTCAGCAGTTTCCGTATTTTGTTATCACACCACGGTGTGACCTTCCCAACCTTTACCCATTATTCGGCACGTATTTCTCCGTAGTGTGAAGTACAATCAGTTTAAATTTTACCCATAATTCCTCTGCAATTATCATATTGGATGTATACGATTTTCATTCATTGTCTAAGTAGGTTGCTAACTGCTGCTTATCTTCTCTTTCCATCATAAAAATACTCCCAACTATCTTAAGGGATTTGTTAGCTTCAGTACCTGTTACCGTTAGACGACTTCATATTCAGTAATTCCTGTCTCTGAATTCACACTGTCGACAAGTTCACGCCTGTTGGCAGGTACAAGGTCTTAAATATTTCCAATGTATGTGGGTTTTCGAACTAGCTGCTAAAGACAGTTTTCAAAACTACTTCAAAAGACTGTTTTCCCCTACAATATGCAATGCGTCCATAGACTACCCAGTCAATAATCGGTAGATTATAGTTGCCTCCAACTATTGGGCACATGAATTAACTGTCACTGTTTGTTGGACAGAAAACAGATATTTATTTTAGTCAAATGGTGAAAGCGACGTCCTTCGGCAGTTACACTCTGTTTGCCACTTTTAACGTAACAAATGTATTCTACGATAAAAGAATTCTAGTTGTTGTGAGATGACCTTCTCACGACGCCAGTGTGAAGTGTGGTTAAGAAAGGACATTCTGCAGAGACCGGAACAAATAGGAAGGGGCGATGTCTGGTGAATATGGCGGGTGAGGTGAGACACCACAGCGGAGTCTCTTCAAGGCTTCGTTCACTCGGTTTTCAACAAGTGATTCTTGAGTACCAAGAAACAGGATGACTCTGTCACGTCTCTGAGCTTACTGCGGGCGTTTGTCTAAAAGTGCGCGATTAAAATTGAGCAGTTCTGTTTCGAAACGTTCACCATTCACTGTCAGACCCGGTTGCAACAAGACGTAGTACACCACACCGACTTGATTCCGCCGAATGCGCAGCATATTCTTCTTGTTATGAACATCGTCGAAACTAATCTCTGTATATCGTTTCCGACAGAGCATGTCCTCCATAAGCTTCTACTAGCAAATGATAACTTCCCAAATTAGACTACTTAAGATGAAAGCAGAAGAGTAACAATTCGAGCAAATGCTGTTTTGCAGGTACAAGACCCGATGTATTCAAGACACTAAATAGTTATGTTCTTTCCACTACACTCGAAAGTCACAAATAAATCTGAAGGCCTACTGTTTCTACTGTAAAATAGGTCTCGTGTCGCCATCTGCAGTGTTGCTCTAGTAAAATTACTGTCCTATCTTCGTCAGTGGCAATAATTAATTCACGTTTTCAATATCATGGCATGACTGAGCCACTGCTGTTCTGCTGAGAGCAGTCCCTAAAGTTTCTTGGAATGATTCTGCAAAAACGGTCTTTTTGTATGATGAAACTGAAGTTAGTCGGAGCCTTTCATGAGTGTCCATATAACTTCGCAATCAGACTCAATTTCAATTACAATAGACGAAGTATTTTTGGTGATTTCATTGTACATTCTCACTCGTATGGCGTCTAGCCTGTCTCCTCCATATACGATCTCACGCCCGGGTTCGATTCCCGGCGGGGTCAGGGATTTTCTTTGCCTCGTGATGGCTGGGTGTTGTGTGATGTCCTTAGGTTAGTTAGGTTTAAGTAGTTCTAAGTTCTAGGGGACTGATGACCATAGATGTTAAGTCCCATAGTGCTCAGAGCCATTTGAACCATTTTTTTTTTTTTTTACAGTTCGCAAACAGCTGCTTTTGATCACTGTCAGCCACCTGCAGGCTGCTGCCTAGGATGTAGCGCCGGTGCAGGAGCTGGGGCGTCGGATGGGACTCCACCGTTGTCGCTTGTTTCGCCCTGGGCACTGCTCGAAGTAGCTTCCAGCGTACACGATGTGGGGGAACCGCGGTCACCGCAGAGTGAGTCGCAGGTTGTAACGCGTTCGCGATGCTCGAGGCGGACAGCCAAGGCGGATACTGTCCGTCTGGTCTCACTCATGCAGTCTGTGAGCAGAGAGATGGCCGTTCTTTCTGCAGGGTCAGAGCAGGCGCATTGGCTACGGATTTACCAGTTAGCGCGAGCTCCAGTGATCAGCAAGTTGTGAAGCCCTGTAATGTAATAGCGTCCTGGGCTGGAATAAAATCCAGAGAGCGATCGGTATGTTTGCAACCTCTCCCCCATCCCCCCCCCCCCCCAATTCCCTTCCACACGCGCCCTCCGGCCTCATCCGTGTGGTGGAAGAGACCCTCCGTGGCTACCGAACGTGCAGGGTGGAGTCATCAGCGGGTTGTGGTTCCCGTCGACAACAATGACACCTGTCACTTGGATTCATACGGTCTACTGGCCTTGCCGGCCGGAGTGGCCGAGCGGTTCTAGGCGCTACAGTCTGGAACCGCATGACCACTTCGGTCGCAGGTTCGAATCCTGCCTCGGGCATGGACGTGTGTGATGTGCTTAGGTTAGTTAGGTTTAAGTAGTTCTAAGTTCTAGGGGACTGATGACCTCAGCAGTTAAGTCCCATAGTCCTCAGAGCCATGTTTCTACTTGCCTTGTTCACAGGGTGAAAGCAGAGTTTATAATTTGCAGTATCGTATCAGAATACATTAGGTAATACGGTGTGGAGCCGAGTGGAGGGTCTCAATCAGTGGCTCCGTCGATCCTATGATCGTCTGGCCTGCAGACGTTTGGACCTACGTTATAGTGTGAAGGATACTACACAGAGGAAGCAACTAGTCGGGTGTCAGGATTATTGCAGAATGTACATACGGTAGTTTAGGTCAGGCGATAGTTTCAGGTCCTCTGCTAAACGGTCGTCACTCGATACGCATATAGCGATATCAGATCGTGTACAAAATAAAGAAACTTCGAATGTTAAAATTTTAACAGTAAATTGTCGAATCATTCGCAGCAAAGTATCAGAATTTAGCTTCCTCCAAAAAAGCTGTGTGCTTAAGCTAAATTCTAAACGAAGTGCTGGATGAAATCTGAAGCAGAAACTCCAAAATGTTCAAGGAGGCATGGATCGTATATGGAGGAGACAGGCTAGACGCCATACGAGTGAGAATGTACAATGAAATCACCAAAAATACTTCGTCTATTGTCATTGAAATTGAGTCTGATTGCGAAGTTATATGGACACTCATGAAAGGCTCAATGCGTTTCAAGTGCCAACCACGGTCAGAAAAGAGTTCTGTATAGTTGAAAGGGCATTATGTCGGAGCCAAGTGAATTCGAACTTGGGGAAATTGTTGGTGTTTCTATGGTGGGTGTTTTCGTAACTTTGGTAGCCGAAGAGTTTTGTGTTTCAGGAGGCACCGTAACGAAGATCTTACCACATACGAGTAAAACGGGAAATCATCATCCGCTAAGTAATGCGGACGGAAGTGTCTGTTGAGTGAATGTTATGGAAAGTCAGTTTAGAGGATTGTGAAGGAAAGTAAGAGGACAACAACTGCAAAAGTCAGTGCCGAATTGAATGTCGCACTAGTTAACTCTATCAGCTTGAAATCGACACGAAAGGAGTTTTAGAAGCCGGGAATAGCAGCACGAGCTGGAATTGTTCGTGACAGAAAAAAGGTGGTACTGAAGCCATAAAACCTGGACTACAGACCAGTGGAAGACAATTGGTTGGTCGTATGTGTCTTGTTCTAACTTCTGGCCGAGTTTAAGTCCCAAGAGTGAAACATGGACGAGATTCGGTGATGAGTTGGTCTACCATGAAGTGGTATTCCACGGGTTCTTATTTAGCTTGAAAGGTCGTCTCACTGTCGAGGATTCTGTGATCATTGGTACAATATTTGTTCCCCAATGGTGATACTGTGTTCCAAGCCGGCAGCGCTCCTGTTCAAACAACTCGCATCGTCCAGTACCCGTTTTGTGAGCACAAGATGAGATGTCGCATCTCGATACACCCCCACAGTCACCAGATTTCGTTATTATCGAGCTTTAGTCGTCTACTTTGAAAAGAAGGGTGTGTGATCGACATCTACTACCATCATTTTTACCTAAATTTGCCATTATTCTGTAGGATGAGTGGCACAAGATTCCTTTCAAAACAAAACGGAATCTATATATATTGATTCTGAGACCATTGGAAGCTGTTCTGAATGACAACGGTTTTTCTACACAGTGTTACGCATGTGTGGTTTCTGTTCTTTCCACATTAGTTTATGTCGCAGAATCAAGAGAAGAGCATGGTTCAAATCATATGTAAGCCATTTTGAATTAAAATTTCCGTGCTTTCCTTGAATTAGTACAAGGTATTGCTGGGATGGTTCCTTAAATGGGATCATCCAAGTTCTTTACCATCCCCATGCAACAAAGCGATTCCATAGTCTGTAGCGCCTTGAGTTGGGTGGGAAGCGGATCAAACAGTGAGGTCATCGGTCCCATGGGATTAGGGAAGAATTGGGAAGGAGGTCGGAGGTGTCGTTTCAAAGGAAGTGGCTTGGGCAACAGCAATATGTAAACTTCTATCGTGAAGGAAACGTTTCTGAATACGGACAATTGTAATAAAATCGGTTCCTAATACAAAATTATCTGTGGAACAAAGAATAATCTGTTCACTTTTCACCCTTTAAGAATCTAATGATCGCATATAATTGTGAGTCTAATTGAAGGAATAATTTCTTCTCGACATCGAACCAAAGGACGCAACCTCCATATACACTAGAAATCTGCATCATTTCAGTCTTTTTGCAATAATGTATACAACATAAATGGAAAAATGACATCTTCAACTTTCGTTGACCTGTCGTCATTTGCGTGCACTTTTAAGTTAGTAATTGTTGCCTGGGATCCGTCTAACTACAACTGAATAAAACTAACTTCCATGCGATACACATTTCGCTTTTATTATTTGAAATACACCTTCTTTGGTGTGAAATATTTGCATATTTGAGTTTGCAGTATTTCATTTTACATTGTACATTGACGTCAAAAACATTTGTGGCACTTTCTGAATTCCTGTGACGTAATAATGCACTAGTGGTCAAAGCGCAGGAACGAAAGTAACTTCTGCATCATGTGTGACTGCTAAGCAGCATAGTTTGCTGAAACTTGGACCATGCACAGAAAAAACTGCTACAGTATTTTACACTAGGTATCTGAAATAAATACGCAATCAAACAGAAATTACACTTTTATTCAAAAACAACAACTACACTGAAATCATCGCCATTTATCG
Organism: Schistocerca americana; assembly: GCF_021461395.2. NCBI lineage: Eukaryota > Metazoa > Arthropoda > Insecta > Orthoptera > Acrididae > Schistocerca > Schistocerca americana. The sequence continues at coordinate 289,148,724 of NC_060123.1, read as the reverse complement.
TAGCCCATATACATTACGAAAGGTCGGGCATGGATTTTAATAGGGTTTGTGATCATCACGAATGGCAATGCATGCTCTGCAACATGCTTCAATCCTGGCCACGAGGTTCCTGAGAAGTTCATGTCATAGGGCGTTCTATTCCTCCATCATTGCGATTGACAACTTGTGGTTAGTTGTTGGTACGTATAACTTGCTGCAGCACGTCTCCGCAATGCATCCCACAAGTTTTCAATGGGATTTACATTAGGAGAACGGACAAGCCACTCCATTCACCGAATATTCTCTCGTTCCAAAAGCTCCTTGACCTGCACTGATCGATGTGGTCACTCATTGTCACTCATAAAAATGAAGTAATGGCGACAGGCATACCTGAAAATAATCACAGGAGGATGGATTAGAGGTGGTTTAGTAACAGTGACCAATGAGTGTACCGCTTTCAAAGATATGCAAATCTGTACGCCAGTGCAACATTATTCCTCCCCACACTATAACAGGTGGAGCACCAGAGCGATGGTGTACGACAGTGCTGGATGCACCCTCATATGGGGAGAGGTAGGAACCGCTAATGCACCCAGAAACAATGCTCAACATGACAATGTTGGTGGTACAGGTGTTATGCTCAAGAAATTCATAATGTCAAATGGGTGTACTGACATGAAAATGTTTGAACACGATACAAACACACTCGTTAACGCTATTGTGACACTGTACTCCTTCCTCATGTGAGTCTTTTACGGATGCATTTCTCTCTGATTTTCATTTTACCGATGACAGTGCGAGACCCTATCAAACAGCGCTGTGGAGGAGTTCTTGGAATGAGAGGATATTCGGCGACTGGACTTGACTGTCCGTTCCCTCGAATTAAATCCCATCGAGCACGTGTGGGGTTCATTGGGGAGACATAATGCAACACGTCTACTTGACTAACAACCATTTATCGGTTGTCAATGGCGCTGGATGAGGAATGGAGCATGCTACCACACGATCTTCTTAGCAACTTCGTGGCCAGCATGGGAGAATGTTGCAGCGCATACATTTGTCGTCCGTGGTGATTGCATACCCTATTAAGAAAAATGCCCAATATTTTTTTATGTCCAGGAGATCATCATAATTCGTGGCGACATCGGTGTAATTAAGGTCTCAGGACGAAAGCGTCATTTCTATTCATCTCATTGCGTATGTCATTCAGTTACCTTCTGTACTTTATTGTACCCGTTCTTTCTATGTATGGTCCAAGTTACATCGCGCTATGTAATTTGGCAGTGATATATTATACGAAAAGTACGTTTGCTCTACATCTATGTGATTATTCTGCTATTCACAAAAAGTGCCTGGCAGAGGGTTTTGACAACTAACGTAGTTTCCATTTCTACTTACATGACATTATGCATCTCATTCGCTTATGTGATGTACATGGCTTTCATTCTGACTACGGTTTCTAAAGTAATATTTTCCAGTATAATGAGTAGGTTTCTGCATTTTGGTATCCTGGTCTTTTGTTTTATTAATCTGTTGTAGTGCAACTAAGAATTTAAGTTTTTACGTGCTGTGAGTTAATCCTACGAATGATTTTAAACGGCATGTAGCGCATGTATGCAAATGAGAACACTATATATTTCAGGAGACCATTGTAGGCCAAGCATGGCTATATCACGACACACTATGCATTGCATATATGATGTAATGCGTCTGAGCAAGTACTAATCTCATTCTGTCATAAGGTCCCACAAGGTTCGGGACTACATGACGCTTACGCTATTATTAATTACACATCAGGATAAATTGTAGTATAAATGGGAGCATATTTTTGTATCAGTTGAATGAGTTCACTGCCGCAAAGGTCATTAATTACATTGGCATTCACATATTGCACTCTATCTATTACACTTCACTGTTTTTCAGCCTCTTGTTACCCAATCCAAAGAAATTTACCGCTGCAGTCTGGCACTGGCATTGACGATACGGCCAGCTGCAAAGGTTCAAGATCTCATGAGAAATAGTAGCATGTTTGCCGAAACAGTTATGAATGAGTGTCGCGGGCTGTTCCATCACATCATCTACTGCATATATGCGAGATACGTTCTCCTTCAAATAGTAGTTTATTGATAGCCAACATCATATCTTAAGGGAAAGTACTTTATCCAATAGATTAACCCGTCTGTGGTGCGCTCATCTATAAGGAGACCACAAGCCAATCGCACATTAGTGTTCTGGAAAGTAAAGTTCAGAACTCAAATATCAATCATACCAGGGAACTCCACGCAACTCTCAAAATTTGGTGAGAACATCGGTTTTGAAGTTTTATAAGTGTCTTTAATTCAATCAATTGGAATCGACTCTTTGAAGGACTGCGTGGCTATGCGGTAGAATGTTCGCTCGCTAATGTGGATGCCCTGTGCTAGATCCCTGTTCCTTGTGAACTTTTTAGCAAAGGTACATGTCCTACGAGTATTTCTGTGAAGCTTAGACTATAAAAGGATTAAAAAAGTTAAATTGGTAATGTTTTTAATTTTAAAAAATCTTTAGTGTCAGCCCTTTATGCAATGAAGAGCCAATGAAACTGTTACATCTGCCTAATAGCGTGTAGGGCCACAACACGACGTAGCATGGACTCGACTAGTGTCTGAAGTAGTGCTGGAGAGAACTGACACCGTGAATCCTGCAGGGCTGTCAGTAAATTTGCAAGAGTACGAGGGGTAGGAGATATTTTCTGAACATCACATTGCAATGCTTCCCTGATAGGCTCAGTAATCTTCATGTCTGGGGAGTTTGGTGTCCAGCGGAAGTGTTCAAAATCAGATGATTGTTCCTGTATCCACTCTAGCAAATCTGGACGTGTGAGGTGTCGCATTTTCCTGCTGGAAATGCCAAAGTCTGTCAGAATACACAATGGACGTGAATGGACGCAGGTGATGAGAAAGGATGCTTACTTACATGTCACATGTCATAGTTGTATCTAGACGTATAAGGGGTCGCATATCACTCAAACTGCATACGTCTCTCACCATTACAGTTTCCACCAGCTTGAACAGTCCACTGATGACACGCAGAGCCCATGGATTCATGAGGTTGTCTCCATACCTTTACACGTCTATCCCCTCGATACAATTTGAGACGAGACTCGACCGACCAGGCAAAATGTTTCCAGTCATCAACAGTCCAATGCAGGTATTGACGGGCCCAAGCGAGGCGTAAGGCGTTGTTTCGTGCATTGAGGAAGGGTACGCGAGTTGGCCTGCGGATCCGAAAGCCGATATTGATGATGTTTCGTTAAATAAAGTATCTCCCCTTCAGATAAGATGTTTGCAATCAATAAAGTACTCTCTGAAGCCGAACGTATTTCGCATATATGCACTCTCACACTTGTTGAAGGTCCAGCATTGAAATTTGCAACAATTTGCGGAAGGGTTGCACTTCAGTCGTGGTTGGTTCCATTCTTGCAGAATATTTTTACGACCGCAGCGATGTCGGAGATTTTAAGTTTTACCGGTTTCCTGATATTCACGGCACACTCATGAAATGGTTGTACGGGAATATCCCCACTTTATCACTACGTCGCAAATACTGTGTCCCATCGCTCTTACGCCGACTATAACACCACGTTCAAATTCACTTAAATCTTTATAACCTGCCAATGTAGTAGCAGTAACCGATCTAAGTGCTGCAGATACTTGTCTCATGTAGGCGTTGCCGACCGCAGCGCTGTATTCTGCCTGTTTACAAATCTCTGAATATGGCTTGTATCAGTTTCTTTGGTGCTTCAGTGTAAAAGATCGCCAACTCGGTGTTTATTTGGTTGTGTCATCAGTTCGTTCGCTTTCCGTTACAATGCAGTCACTAGGAACGCCTGCGAACATACCTCCGCACAGCACAGCTACGACAGAGTGGTTGCCAGCCTGTCTGGTTAAACACTTCGCACACAAGTAGTGCGAATGATAATTAGATAAGGCGGATCGGTTTTGTAAACAAACAGTTAATTTTCTGCAGTATACGCCTTTATTGTTGACAATATATTGCCATTTCTCTGGAAGCTTGTAAATGCTATTCTTAGAAAGTTGGGGTTTTCCAAGCTCATGAACATTTAGAAGTTCAGTCCGCAGTCATCCACGGCTCTGAAGCATTTGGGATTTAGGAAATTCTGCAGGGAACGGAACAGATTACAGTCGGTAGGCGCAATGTCTGGTAAATACGGTGCTTGGGTAACACATCCCACTAAAAAGAATGCAGCTTTTGACAGGTTACCTTAGAGGTATGTGGTCTTGTGCTTTTGTGGTGAAAGTCGACATCGTGTCCAAAATCCGGTCGTTTCTCATCAATGACTGCCTTGCGAAAATCCAACTGCAAACAGCATTTCTCGGAAATCATAGTCTCATTCGGATGACACAGGACACCTTTTCAGTCCCACCATATCCACAGCAGAAAATTTCTCGGATGTAGCCATGGTCTAGAAATCGCCAGTGGTGGCTGCCCTGTCTTGCACCAGGATTTACAGGATGAGCATAAAGTCTTTCCCTGATTATAAAAATTTATTTCTATGGACCTATGCTAGATACGGCTGCGCGGTTCGCTGCAAACGTTAGCTTAACCACGAAGTTACCATGAGTTAAGCTACCATTTCCAAGACATGGCAAAGCTGTATCCAGCATAGTCCCTTAGAAATAAATATTTGTAATCAGGGAAAGGCTATATGTTCACCCAGTACTTTTGTGGATGTTGTTGTGCGTGAGCCATGTCTCATCTGCAGTTAACAGCAGCTCCTGAAAAAGTGGCATTATGGTTGCGTCTAAATAAGGAGTCTGTGATGGACACGCCCTAAATTCGCTTCACTCAGAAACTGAGGAACCCATAAGAGTGCTAATATTAATGAACCCAGATTCTTAAGGTTCCTGGTTACAGTAGCACAAGGGGTTTGGAGCTCCAATACCAGCGTCCGAGATATCGTTCATAAGTTTTTTGACCGGCCGCGGTGGTCTAGCGGTTCTAGGCACTCAGTCCGGAACCGCGCGACTGCTACTGTCGCAGGTTCGAATCCTGCCTCGGGCATGGATGTGTGTGATGTCCTTAGGTTAGTTAGGTTTAAGTAGTTCTAAGTTCTAGGGGACTGATGACCGCAGATGTTAAGCTCCATAGTGCTCAGAACCATTTGAACCAATAAGTTTTTGATTATCATATCATTAATTCGTTCCACGTCCGTAACCATTAGCAGTGCAGATCGAGGTTTGTCTGTTAGGGCGAAATTTCCAGCTCGAAGCCGATTAAACCTATTTTGACACGCTTGAGCCTTTCCTTACTGCATCATCCCAATATACAGCACAAATCTTCTGTGGCATTGTGTGGCGGTTTTCCCCTTATTATAGTAAAACAGCGTAAGATGGCGGAAATGTTCATTCTTGCTTTCCACACCTCGTAAACACATTCTCACGCTGATCTATCCAACGCCAGGCGCAAACACACACTGACATATCCAGCGACGCGTCAGGTTGTCGACTGCTACGTCGCAGGGGTGGTTAGACAACTGTGTTACCCTTGGGAGCACGGCGGGTGCAGGGTTTGCAGGCGCTATAATGAAATCCGCGAACAAAAAGAACGAACTTACGAGACAACCAAATGTACTTGCAATGAAAATTGGATATTTGCATATTTACACGAAGCATGTACTCGAAATGAAAGGCAATATAAAAATGAAAAGAAAAAACTTACTGATACGGGACTCAGACTAGCGATTATCAATCTCGCGCGCTACCAATTACTTCTTTCCTTTTTTTTCTTTGTGTGTTTTATGCTTCACGGAAACGATCGTAGAACAGGCAACTCTGAGCAAAAATTTGCAGAAGCCAGAAATCAAATCCACAGACTATCCACGTAGCAGGCATGTATTCTACCAAAGTGTCAAAAATTTGACTTCGTTTTAGGAAATTAATGCCAATAGGAAAACTTAAAAGTATGATTTTTGAGGATTCTCAGGAGGTGCTTCGACCTACTTTGAGATATGATTTTTGCCTTCGGAAATTCATATAATGCAATAATAGAAACTTAAAGAAAATGTGATGACCCTGTGATATCCTTGTAAATTCCGTTAGTAATTGCAGATCGTAGCACTTTTCCCTCATTGTGCAGAGTATTTCATGGTGATCATTGGTTTACAGTACTAAACAGGATCCTTTGTGCAGGTATTATGCAGGGGTCATCAATCACTGCCCACCATTATGTTCTCCTAATAGCTGTAAGAACCAGCCATCGTTTTCAGTCTCAGTAATGATGATTGTAATGGTAAGGACAGCTTTAATTTAACATCATTTCCACTTTAACGCCTTTAACGACAGAGCATTGCTCCACTTGAAGAAATATGTGGCAGGGAAACAGTTCTAACTCTGTTAGAGTGACAATCTCGCCAATTTAGCAAAATTACGAAGAACCTAAATAGTCTGAAAGAATACACTGATGAGTCAAAACATTATGATCACCCTCTTAATAGCTTGTTTGTCTGTCTTTGGAACTAAATACGGTAATCACTGATTCGGGGTATAAAAGATCCTACAATGTGTTGGTAGGTTTATGGAGATATTTAGCATTAGATGTCTACGCACAGGTCATGAAATTCGTGTGAATAACGGGCCGATGATTTGCGAACGCGGTGATGGCGCCTCGTAGCGACTCAGATGGGTTCCAGAGGATTTACATCAGGTGCATTTGGTCGCCGAGATATCAACGTGACTTCACTGTAATACGTCTGAAGCCTCTGTAGCACGGTTCTGACTCCGCGACAGGGACAATTATACTACTGAGAGATGACATCGCCGTCGGGGAAGACAACAAGCATCAAGGGACGAAGGCAGGTCGCAGCTGTCAGCTTGTCTTCGATTACTACCGCAGGTCAAATGCAACACAAGAGAATGCCTCCCATAGGATAATACTGCTTCCACCAGCCAGCGTCCGTGGCGCGGTGCACGTTTCGAGTCATCTTTCACTCCGATATCGGCGTTTGTGGAGAGGACCAGTGACCTTGTGTAGCAAAAATGTGATTCACGTGAAGAGCCGATACGTTTCCATTGATCGATGGCCGAATCCCAATGGTCCCTTGCCCACTGCAATGGTAATTGACAATGTCGTTAAGTCAACATGTGAACACGTAAGAGTGCTCTGCTGCGGAGCTCCATGTTCAAAAATGTACGACGAACGACGTGCTCCGAATGGATTGATTACACTAGTAATCATAATATCACTGATTGTGATCATTAGTTCACGTGTTTAGTTGCACATCTGTTCCGTTGATGAGGCACTGTGCGGCGACGAAACAACTTTAGGAGGACCAACAGATCATACTGTTACTAACCCCGTCGATTACCAGCCAGCACATTATCTACTTTTAAATATAATTTTGCCATTGCGATAAACTCTCGAAAACGCAACATGCGTCGCGTTTAATGGCACAGAAAAAAGTTTCATTTTAGAAAGTAGTAAAATGTTAATCAGAGTATCAGCCTGCTTGTTGTTAGAGTGAACATGTACTCCAGATTTTTTAGCAGACGCAGAGCCCTACGGCAGACGCTTCTGCCTCGCTATCTGCTTCTGCCCGTGGAGCAGATATGTCTTTTTCATAATGCTGCGCGACACATTAAGACGTTTAAAATTCCTCGTTGTCGTTATGAAGATATTACTGCAAGACGGCATTTTCCAGGACAACGCAAGGGCGTATGAGCGAGGCACTGGAGGACATTCGCTTCATCAGAAATCTTATAAAGAACGAAATGAAATTTCTTTTACGAGCGACATCACAGAGTTAGCAGTTTTCCAAGCACCACTTTCCTTCAGTTCAAGTTCTGCGTTTCTCACACGCTGGCCTCTATATTACTGTGAATACCGTCTATTTCAAACCGAAAATTCCTTTTTTTTTTTCAGAGTGCCTTATGCCTTATCCAGTTAAATACGTGAAGGACTCTACGGTGCGAGACTTTTTGGGTAACAATGTAGACGCAATTCAGATAAAGTAATTTCAAACTGATTTCGAAAACAAACTGTGTACACAAGAGACTAAGGGTTTTCCGAGGCTTCCATTGACTCGTTAAAGTTTTCTTGCTTCTGTATGTTACTTATTCGCCGAGCTGTCTAGGAATGTAACCACAATGTGATCTACAATTTACTCAATCTTCGTAGAAACACAGTTATACCTATCTATAAAAACATTATGAACTATCGTTATTTCTAGAAATTATGTTAGTTCTGGTATCTATCTGTCTTATTTACTATTTCTGGGAAACATACTACGAAAAACAAGAAAACTGGCACTTATTACTAATACAAAAGTCAACACTTTCTGATAACAATAGTCACGGCTTACACAGCTGAAGATGAGGTCTGCATCTACCGTAGCTCTCCAAACGAGGCCGAACATTTATATAGAGACAAGCGCACATAAAAGACTACCTTGAAAGATTATAAGGCTACACCGGAAATCCTAGCCTAGGCTGAATTACCATGATTCGTTCCACTTTCTTCGCTGTTGTTTGCCTTCATTGGCAGAATTCAGAAATCCAGCGTAAATTAAGCTCTACAATATGATAGGAACATATGCTTTTAGGTTGCTGTCATAGAGGATTGCGCTGTTGCTGCTGCTTGATGTGCTGAGCGTTGATGCTTTCCTGGTAATGGGGAAACGTTACTAAACCACCGCCAATCGAAGAATCCGTGTGAATATCTACAAGCAACAGAGTTAAGGCTTCATAAAAAAGAAAACTAAACACGAATAATTCTAAATATTTTAAAAATATTTAGCTCCTACAGTCGAACCCTACCTATCTCTATCTCGATGTATGGCGCCTATTTCCATGCTATAGTGCATAGTTCATCTTTCACACCAGTGATAAACGACAAAGTCATTTCTCTTTCCCTGGAATAACTTCACCGCTTCCGACTAAAATGACGCCATAAGGAAGCATAGAAAATAGCGAAATTTTACCTGTCGGTCGTATGCAATATAGTTGGCAGAATATATTATGAAACGTATAGGAGATTTAGGGTATGAATGGTGCGGAATGTTTGGTACACAGATATGAAACTCTGACAGTATAACGCTCTAAGCTATCTCGGCATAGGGTCGATCTAACCTTGGATGAAAGCTGCAGACTCGTCATTCTAACCCGTCAATTCTATGCCAAAAGTTCATCAATAGTAGCGGCGACCCATGACCAAATGATTCTTATAGTTCGCATAGCTAGAGAACATGTTGACTGTAGCAACAGCCAGGCACTGTCCGTATCGAAGTAGTGCGGGACAGCGAGGGCAGCATAAGGTCTTCCTTTACCTTGTTGGGCAAAAAAAGAAAACCGCATGGAGACTTCAATGAAAAGTCACAGCCACCGATCTTAACATGACAGAAATGTAATGTGTATCTGCCCAAATCTTCTGCTCTCGAACCAGTACTGATCATGTTGCGTGCGTATTGACACCTCGTACCATCGGACCAGTTACTGGACATATATGTGACGAAGACGCATGTATTATGGCACTGTTCACTATTCTTAGAGCCTTCACGAACGGATACGTCAATCACGAAGCTGCACGCATAACTAGGATTCGTCTGCAAAGATGTGTTGGTGCCATTTTTGTGTACACGCCTCTCCTGGCCTGCCTCTCGCTGGTCCGTCCGTCAAGGGAAGCCATGCTGACAATCTGTGGTGCTCGTTACCCCAGTGTCCAAGTGGATACTTCTCTTAATACAAACAAGCTAACTTCCTAACTGAAGGTCTCGTTCCTGCATAACCGAGAGAATATTATATCTGTCCTGTCGTGTGAAAGTCTCGAGGGGCCCTTGAGATCCCGCACTGAGTTGATAGAGGGCCCCCTTAAACCGTTTGTTCCATATTTGCTTTACACCCACGGAGTCTTACTGACACAGGCAGCAATATCATGAAGCGATAAACACAGTGTCGGTACGCACTGAAGATTCCGCTTTCGAGCTCGACACTCGGTGCTAGACAGTTCTCTTGCACAAGTCTTAACACAATATTCTCATAATCAACCATCATCCAAATGCGATTTCTAAATGAAACATCCATTCTTTAATCTTTACTTACACACAGAACGTACATTCCGCTGCTTCTGCCTCCTTTTTGGACTTTACCTGAAACGATAAGCACTGGCGGATTCAAGTGTGTAATACATTTCATGTCAGTTTACGTTTCTTGCATGCCGTCTTTGTGTTGTTGTTAATGGACATCATCGTATCTTCTTTAACCTCAATAGACTCACTGAATCGCAGGTCACTCTTAGAAAAATATGTTTTATGATTTACATATACATATTTTGAATCATACTGAAAAAATCAAATGCAAAACTTTTATAATTACCTGACACTCTCTGCTGGAAAGCGATCAATTAATTCAATCTAAAGAAAGCTTCTGATATTAAGTTTTTTATTGTCTTGATCGCATGTATGTACACTAGATTATTTGTTTCGACAGGACTAAGCTGCTATTTCCAGATCCACAGATTAGAGGCTATGAAGTCATACTGTGTGACAAACAGCACATTTGTTTTCCTACTATCGAAATGGTCCACTGATAATCTCAAACAATCAAGTTCAGCTGCTTGTGTTCGTTGATAGTCCAAGAAACAACTGACTGAACCTCTTGACATATTTGGATGTTTCCACTAAGTAAGGACTTATGTATAAATTTCCTAGCGAAACTCCTCACTTGGAGAGAAAGTACTGATTAGAAAAAGTGAGTAGTAGGAATAATACGAGTATGTGGTAGTCAGCTGCGGTTGTTTTGCAGGTACATCTTCAAAGAGTTACGCATTTTAATTACAGCATCAGAAGACAAACATTTGCTACTGAAACTCTTCAGAAATGATCCATGAGACTTTGAAAAGAATGGTGATGTTCATACCTACAACGCTTCAGCAAATAAACGGCTGTTATAATACATTATTGATACTGTCAGTGGCTCAGAAAGGATTTCAATAGGCAGCAACAAAATTTTTGCCCACTTGCGCTATAAAATATCTTATACTAAACGCATCAAGTTAAAGTCTAGCCTAAAATCATTTCTCCTGGACAAATCCTACTGTTCCATCGACGGCTTTTTATTTAACAACCGTTAGCATGTAAAAGAGAAAAAAAACCAGTCTTTAAATGTTATTTCATGAATAGGACTGAGAAATTATGCTCATATATTTCATACTAAACGTGTATACATAACATGTGAACTGAATCTTCCAAATCATTTCGATAAAAGAATAGTTCAAATTATCTTTGGAAGATGTAACTAACTAACTGAATTATGAAAGTACTTCTATCATACGTCAAGAGAAGACGTATGAGAAGAATTTTACTACGTATGAGTCTCTCGAATTACTTCAGTACACGCACAGCAGCCGAATTCTGGGTCCGCGCATCCTCGCCTGCAAAGCTATCACAACTGCCATTAGTCAATTAGTAGCTCGCCTGAGAGAGTATGCAGAATATCATATTACGTTGTCTTTGAGGTGTGAAAGCATCTTTCATCAGCTTTGCTGTTGTGGCTATATTCCGGTCATAGTAGACCCCATTTTTACAAACAGGTGACCGTCATATACAAGTTTTCATGGTCTTACCCCACTTCTGCACAATAAATGTACTGGATAAATGAATGTCAGTGAGTGAAGGCACTACTGTACAGAAGCTTGTTGAAGAAACATTGTGTGAATACTGGATGCTTGGCTTTAGGTGACCGTGTCGCGATGGTGTTGTGCGTCTTTTTTTTGTGGTTACTTACTAAGATTCTCGATTTCTTGGATGCTTTAGTTAATACAAAATGAATAATGGCCTCCTCCACGATGACGTAAGTGTGTAAAAGTAAAATTCGTAAGACAATTCCATTTGTGCGCATATCCTCAAATACAGGTGCTTTTTGTTATTTGCCAGAGTAACAGCTGTAAATCGCATGTGTTTGGGGAACAGGTCCTCCACACAACTAAAAAAACAATGACGCAGCCTTAAACTAAGTAAGAAATTCACTCTCCAAACATGTACCCAGAATATCCTTACCAAGCATAAAGTTATATAACTGAAATTATCATTTGTGAAGGTATAGTCTACAGTGGTATTACATATAAATAAGGTCATAAATATCTCATTTATGGAAGTTCATAATGTCATTCCAACTGGGAAGTGGTATTGGATCAGTCACTTGACTTTAGCTGTCTGCTTATGAACAATACTTGCCCCGCTAAGAACTCTGACAATACCAGGTGCACCTCTGGTTCTAACCCTACTTGCGTCAATACCGCGTTGGGTATCACCTATTTAAGGAATGAGTATTGTACCCTACAGCCACTTCTGCAATTTCCCCCCGCCCCCCGTGAGTACATCCTTCGGAACAATCAGAGGAAAATTTACGAAACACTCTGATTGTTCCAAAGAGTCTTCGTCGTGTTCTAAAGATTATTTCGTAGCTTTATAATTCTTCTTTTTCTCCTACTACTACTACTTGCTTTTCTTATCTGCTTCCTTTTCTAATTTTTACGCTTCGCCTCCTTTTCCGCATATTTTATAACACTCATCAACATTTTAACTTTATCTTATTCTTCGCTGAGATCAACATGATTCATTTTCACTCATATCCTTAACGTAAAATCTTCCGTTGCAATACTTTCATCCGAAGTTGAATATATGAAGTGGTGTCAATGTTGGCAAAGAATGTACAGGGCAGGAAAAGAACATCAATAAATCTTCATTAAAAACGAAGAAGATGCTTCATTAAAATCTCTAAGACCTACACATCGTCACGTATTGAATCGAATAATTCCAGTCAACTTTTTGCAAGTTGATTGGCCTGAGCTCATAGAAAAAAGATGGCTATAAATCACAGGACGAAGAAAACACGCTCTACTGCGGCAACTTGTGCTCAGTAGGAGGTTACAAAAACAACTTTTCTTGACCGTTCCTCAAACACTGTAATAAATTGCGGGAGCGATATATTGAGGCTTTGTTTTGCAGGACACAAGCTGCTGCAAACAAAGGGAAGAATACACATGATTTCACAGTAGATTCCTGTGTCATTCACCAGTAGGAGCGTGGTATCAGCTCTTGTGTTCTACGTATTTTACTCTCTCTCTCTCTCTCTCTGTATGTGTGTGTGTGTGTGTGTGTGTGTGTGTGTGTGTGTGTGTGTGTGTGTGTGTGTGTGTGTGAGTAAGTGAGTGAGCGAGTGAGAGAGAAAAGAGAGAGAGAGAGAGAGAGAGAGAGAGAGAGAGAGAGAGAGAGAACATCACAGATAGTTGAAAAATATTCTGCTTTTCCTCTTTCCCATGTGCAGTACTTTGGAGCTGAGCCCTAATCTTTGAACTGCACAGTAGTTGCTCTCATTAGCACCTGTGTAGAGATGCAGAAATCCAACATGTAATGTTATCATTGTATGAAAGGACAGACAGTGCAGGACTACTCAAATTGTGAAGAATGATGCTTTTCTACTTTTTAAGAAAAAGAGGAAGACAGTTTAAATTGAAGCGTGGCATTGACGCAGTTAATGAATAGAAGCGCACTTACATATCAGCTATTGAAGTAACAGGAGTTAACACCAGCAAGTACCCTTAACAAACATCACGAAACCTGTCAGAGTGTTTATAATGGCAAGAGTGCTGAGCGTGCTAAGGAAATATAATACAGAAATCCTAGCAAACGCGGACTCAATTCTGTGCTATTATCATTACTGTTTACATAATCATTTTCCTTACCGGTACCGTCTTAGCACACTTGTTATAAAAGCACCTAAATAAATTACTCTTCTTTTCAAACCTTCGATAATGCTTTCATGTTCCTCTTAAATCTAGGTGATTCTTTCTGGGAAACAGCCAATTTATGATACGTTCCTTAGTTCTTACCTACGATTTATAGAGCGAGTAGCATGATACCGTACAATTTTTTAACACGCTTTAATACAATGATTTCAAACAGATTGCTTAAAACTGATAGTATGTTCGACAATCGATCGCACTGGCCTTCTATATCTGCATCTTCACTTGTGTTTCTAAGTAATCGGTTATCATAAGCCCGTAAGCGTTAAGTACTTAACACAATGAAATGGGCAAAGATATCTGTTTAGGAATAGAGTGTTCCGAGTTCTCGAAATTACGTCTGCTGGCTGAACACCTTTACTGACACATACAATTTTTTCGGTGCATGACGAACAAGAGAGCGGAAACTTCTCTCAATATCTGTTCGCCTAAGAGATTAAATAACACATAGGATGAGAAATTCTCGTTATGAATCAGTCCATGTTGCAGACACGCATATGTACATAGTGTGAAAATAAATTACTTCCAATTTAACTCAATAACTGGTATTAAATAGCCTTGCAATGAAATTTAAAATTAACACTGTTGATTTAAATGGTTTGGGATGAAGCAATTTACGAATTTTATAGGAAATGTTTCACGTTTAATTTGCATTATGAAACGTTCATTAGCGCTTGTACTTATCAATATCATATTGGTGGAATACTAATAACAATTGTTTACAAAAGCGGAACATTGCACAGAGGGTACTAGCGATTAAGCACTTAACTACAGCGAAGGAGAATCCTAATATATGCAAACCACAAAACCTGTTGTGTTCTGACAAACAATCGAAGAATTTTTTAATTTTTTTTATTGCTCTTCATTCTCTAGGCAGATCGCACTGGTTCAAGTAAATGACCTGTTAAGGTGTTAGTGGGGCAGAGAGAAGTCACAGTTGGGAACATACGGGAGAGGATCTCCAGTTCCAGCATTCGCCTTCCAACCGAGACATACCTCCCGAAAATCTTGGCCAAAGCCAATGGATGGACACGATTTTAATTTTGGGACGATGTCCGAGACGGAAACCATGAACGTCTGTGAATCAGAAAGTATTTTTCTATATGTGAAAATAGAGTAGAGTCCAAGTTTTAGTACACTGGCATTTTGTATAAAGAGAAAGACAGAGAGGAAAATAAAAATTATAGACTTTTCGAAAAGTATGAACGTTATGGAAGCAACGGATTCATTGTGAATGCTTGGAATGACGCCACTGTGAAGAACGATACTGGGGATTCGAATATCCATAGTTTGATGAGCAATATTACTGATAATGTTAAATTTCATTAGTAATAAGGAGACAGTTAGGGGATTAAAAATCATTAAAAAATCTTTCGAGAATTTTGGAGTATTAAATGCAGTGGTATATATATCTGATATAGGTATCAAAAGTCAACTTGTCTAATTCTAGGAAATACTTTGGTAAGACGAAACTGTGAAGTTTTCTAAGTAGACAGCTATCTACAGAACATAAGTACTTTTCGCTGGTATAATAAGTAAGTTTTGGTGATATAAAATTACACAGCTGTTTTAATCATCAAGTCACAAAGACCATCACATGTAACATGTTCTCACAACATTTTTGTAAGCTATTACAATAATCCGGCAAACTATAGTTAAAGGATATTAAATGCATCATTGTTGATAGCAGATTGTAAAATAACTGCTGTACTACAATCTAACATTAACAAGACGGAAAAAATATTCAGTTTCATTTATAGTCTTAAAATTTCAGTAAATATATGTAACCTGCTATTAACAAATCCTAATTAAGTCAAGATGACAAACTGATGCTAAATATCACCTGTGTGGGAGAGCGTTCTACCTTGGAACACTTTTAACACTTTCGTCTCCATCAAAAATCCCTGCCATAGGAGTCTGGTGTATTTTCTTATTCTGTTTTTAAATGGTAACAGTCACTTTTGGTCTGGGACTATCTTTCTCTAAAATGAGAAAGGCTATTCTAGAGAAGTAAGGTTCTCGAAAGGTGGAACGATATTCCGAGGTACAACACGTCATGTAGCTACGAACAAATATTCCATTGAAATTTAAATGTGTTAAGATAAAGTCTTGTCAATACTGTATTTAATAGTCAATGAGTTCATTATCACACCACCATACGACAGTAATGAATGAGTGAAATCGAATTAAGTGGAGGTATTATGAAAAACCATTTACAAGTTCAGTGCATTTTTAAATAGTTGCTCTTGAAAAGAAACATAAATATCAGATTTAGAGATTTGTTAAGATATTAAAGGATCTCAGTTCATTAGCAAATATCACATGCTCCATGATAAAACACCTTCTCCTGCTTCAAGGTACAAAATGCTGCACGACCCACTAAGTATGGCATAACAGTCTATATGTTATGTAAATAATTCTAAAATTGTTTAACATATTACTCGACATAAGATTCTGTACCTAAAGAATTAACAATATCTTCGAATAGCTTAAACACATTATACATCACTTAAATGTGCGGAACGCAAAATAACTACAAATCCTGCACAAAACATGATCTCGTGTCTCACAACTGCACAAACAGTACAGAACGACTTAAACCGCTTTTGGTGGTACCTAGCACGCATTCGTTCATTTGAGTCTACACTCGGTCACAACGTTGAAACATCAGCGAGGAAATATCAAGTGTTCCTAGTTATACTATTCTCAAGGTACGACACTTCTACCAACTAAACATGAAAGACAGTTACACAAACAGCTATAAGTGATATTAAAGTATATATTTTGTTAATAATGTTATGAAAAAATTACCATAATCCCAAAGTCGTGTATATTATAGTGCAAAAGGTTTCCTTGTCAACCGACGGAAAATGAAGACAACACACTGACGTGGTGATCTTGGCCTAAGCACGTATGGGCCATACAGAAGAAAATTTGGTTGGCTCACGACAGCAGCTTACCTCCATAATCATACGCTTTAGTACTTCTTGTGGTTCGATAGATAGCGGCAGAAAGGAAGAGATTACCAGATTATGCTTTAGAAGAATCAGATTAATGCTAGAAGTAGGTTATGCTTTAGAAGAAGTTGAGATTTATAATGCAGTAAGTCGTGTTTAAACAGAATTGTAGCAAACACCTATAGCCATAAACGAACTCAAGACTTTTCGCACTTTAATTACTGTCAGTCAGTTTGGAATAACTGGCAACTATTTACACTTCTGAGGTAAACTCGATCGCTGTTCACCTAATAATTGTTAACTCTTATTCTGAACTCATTGCAGTTGAAAACACCCGACACAATTGAGTCCTCAGTAGCTAGTTACGAGTCTGGAGATGCCAAATTACTTTAGATTTCGAACAGACAGTGTAGTACAAGCTGTAGATGATGGATCATGTATCAAGTATGTTGGACTGGATTAAGATTTTACAAATTTACAGGTGATGCTCTCGAGTGAAACTTATTACAGTGTTCTTCAAGTCTCAGTCTCTCCTGATGCTTATCGTACTTCACATAAGCTTTGTAATCGATGTTGACCGAGCGAGGTGGCGCAGTGGTAGCACACTGGACTCGCATTCGGGAGGATGACTGTTCAACCCCGTCTCCAGCCATCCTGATTTAGGTTTTCCGTGATTTCCCTAAATCGTTTCAGGCAAATGCCGGGATGGTTCGTTTGAAAGGGCACGGTCGATTTCCTTCCCAATCCTTCCCTAACCCGAGCTTGCGCTCAGTCTCTAATGACCTCGTTGTCGACGGGACGTCAAACACTAACCTAACCTAACCTAATCGATGTTGGGTAAGACGTAGACAACAAATCATTGACTCGTACGAAATGTGTAAACTCTGATCACCTAGTTGCAACAGACAGAAACTGTGATTATACACTCCTGGAAATGGAAAAAAGAACACATTGACACCGGTGTGTCAGACCCACCATACTTGCTCCGGACACTGCGAGAGGGCTGTACAAGCAATGATCACACGCACGGCACAGCGGACACACCAGGAACCGCGGTGTTGGCCGTCGAATGGCACTAGCTGCGCAGCATTTGTGCACCGCCGCCGTCAGTGTCAGCCAGTTTGCCGTGGCATACGGAGCTCCATCGCAGTCTTTAACACTGGTAGCATGCCGCGACAGCGTGGACGTGAACCGTATGTGCAGTTGACGGACTTTGAGCGAGGGCGTATAGTGAGCATGCGGGAGGCCGGGTGGACGTACCTCCGAATTGCTCAACACGTGGGGCGTGAGGTCTCCACAGTACATCGATGTTGTCGCCAGTGGTCGGCGGAAGGTGCACGTGCCCGTCGACCTGGGACCGGACCGCAGCGACGCAAGGATGCACGCCAAGACCGTAGGATCCTACGCAGTGCCGTAGGGGATCGCACCGCCACTTCCCAGCAAATTAGGGACACTGTTGCTCCTGGGGTATCGGCGACGACCATTCGCAACCGTCTCCATGAAGCTGGGCTACGGTCCCGCACACCGTTAGGCCGTCTTCCGCTCACGCCCCAACATCGTGCAGCCCGCCTCCAGTGGTGTCGCGACAGGCGTGAATGGAGGGACGAATGGAGACGTGTCGTCTTCAGCGATGAGAGTCGCTTCTGCCTTGGTGCCAATGATGGTCGTATGCGTGTTTGGCGCCGTGCAGGTGAGTGCCACAATCAGGACTGCATACGACCGAGGCACACAGGGCCAACACCCGGCATCATGGTGTGGGGAGCGATCTCCTACACTGGCCGTACACCACTGGTGATCGTCGAGGGGACACTGAATAGTGCACGGTACATCCAAACCGTCATTGAACCCATCGTTCTACCATTCCTAGACCGGCAAGGGAACTTGCTGTTCCAACAGGACAATGCACGTCCGCATGTATCCCGTGCCACCCAACGTGCTCTAGAAGGTGCAAGTCAACTACCCTGGCCAGCAAGATCTCCGGATCTGTCCCCCATTGAGCATATTTGGGACTGGATGAAGCGTCGTCTCACGCGGTCTGCACGTCCAGCACGAACGCTGGTCCAACTGAGGCGCCAGGTGGAAATGGCATGGCAAGCCGTTCCACAGGACTACATCCAGCATCTCTACGATCGTCTCCATGGGAGAATAGCAGCCTGCATTGCTGCGAAAGGTGGATATACACTGTACTAGTGCCGACATTGTGCATGCTCTGTTGCCTGTGTCTATGTGCCTGTGGTTCTGTCAGTGTGATCATGTGATGTATCTGACCCCAGGAATGTGTCAATAAAGTTTCCCCTTCCTGGGACAATGAATTCACGGTGTTCTTATTTCAATTTCCAGGAGTGTACATGTGTCTCTGGAGAGACTCACCCTTTCCATGATATCCGTTCCCAGGTGTCACGCAGTAGTGCTCTTTTCTTGATAGAAGCTAATGAATTCGAATGCAATTTGCATTCTCTAACACCATAGTGGAATTTATATTTCTTAGTGCCTACTGGCATGTGTTAAGTCATCTCCACACTGGAGGATGTTCTGTATTATTGGAGTTGATTTGTTTGTATTTACCTATTTTTGTTGTTCTTCTATAACATCTGAGTTATTGAGTATGGCCAGAAGTTGTGTTTTGCTCTTTTGTATCTCTTCTTCCTATAGTGTCCATCTTTCTTCACCTTCTACACGCTTGACATTTTTACTTCATTTGCTTTGGATTCTGTTGACCTTATCGATGTTAATTGAAATTATTTCTCTATCCTGAGAAATATTTGTTCAGAGAAATGATTGCAATTAATTTAGTAAAGTAGTATAAACTTTTATTTGTTATCGTATTCTTGCTCATGCTACTGATGTGCCTACATAGTTCCAGTGTTGCCTACCGTTCTCTGTCGACCTCTACTGGGGTTTTTCAATCATATGTTGATCCCTGTGTGCAATAAGTTTCAATTCTTTTCGTCTGCAGTTACTCTTCAGAGGTTTCGTAAGTACACATTTAGTCTGTCTTCATCGATTCAGTGAGAGTTAAACTAAATAGCTTCTGTCTCCCAAATACTGACCTGATTTGCTTTTTTAGTAATTTCATTTGTCCGTATACAACACCGATTTTATTAAAATTTGATTTGTCTGTTTTTCAAAACGTCGCTTCCGGAATCTTATCGTCACCTAATCGTTATCTTATCCTGGTCTGTCTCGTGTCCGAATTTTGAAAGCTCCAGAAACTTCCCTATGAAACTAAATTTTTGCTTAATGTTTTTCTGTTCAGTCCACCTCAGTCCAAACTTTCCGGGAGCCTTTGTGGTGGTGGTGGTTGTTGGGATATTTAAGGGGGACTAAACAGGTCATCAGTCCCCCAGGAGCCTTTGTCAAACAACCTAGCCACACTTCGTTTTTGAATCAACTACAAGACTACTGTTTTTCTACCTTTGATTTTCTTTCTGTCAAATTGCTTTCGACAGAAATATTTGCTCTATAATAGTTTCCATAGGGAAGAGACCGGTTTTAAGCTACCAGGCATCGTTCAGCTGAGAACTGATAACACGTGATGTCCCACGAGGTTCCATCTTAGGGCGCTTACCTTTCTTGTGTGCATCAGTGACCATTCATAAGATACTTTACAACATACTAAGCTTGTTTTGTTTCCACATAATACAAACACTGCAATGAATGAAAAAACCAAGCACAGCGTTAGAGAGATCTGTTAGTGAAACATTCATGGAAATCCAGAAATGGTTCCTAGACAACTCTTTGTCAAAAACTCTGAGCACAAACATACGAAATGCAGATCAAATTACCTAAGAGATTTCCTGTAAGTTTACGCCTGAAATGTGAAAACAAGCAGTAAGAATTACTTTACCCTGCTAAATTCTTGGGATTACAGCTCGAAAATGGAGGGGAATACCACAGAAGTGCTGAATCGCCTAAACAAATCTCCATTTGGAATGCTAGTGCTGTCAGACATATCTAATATAAAGTTAAAAAGAAACTGGTGATGTGCGAGTATGACCCGTCCTCTGAGAATTCCGTACGGAATTAATTATGTATTAGATGGTTCACCCAACCCGGGAAACGAAAATTCGACGATTTTTTCCTGTTAATGATATCTAAACTGGCAAAAAATTCGAGCAGTGAATTTCGTGACATTCGAAAATGTTTTAATTTTAAGTCATAGGTTAAAATTTTTTGTGTAACTTTGCATTTGCTGCGAAACTCCTGAGAGAAGGATGTCTCAACGGACGGAGAGACTGACAGTCGGACAATAAATGACAACAAAATTTAGGAATTTTTTTCTTCACTTGTACTGCGAAAAATTCCAATTTTATAATTATAGGTCAAAGGGAAGCGCGCTAGAGGGCTTGATAAGTGAGTTTGCAATCATCAAAATATGTGATGTACTCTTAAATGGCAGTATCTTTTTCACTCAGTTGACTTAGAAGATTTAAGATTTTTAAAACCAAGGGTGCGTAGACCTTAGTGTGTGATATGAATTTCAACTGTATATATCTACCCGTTCTTGCGAAAAAGGATTCGTCACCGCCAGACAGAAACAGACAGACAGACGCACACGAACCCTAAAATAGCTAGCATACTTTGCTTACTTTCATTCCATAACGTCATACTGGACCATTTTCTTCAAACAAAGCTGAAGTTTTCTGAGTCCTAATACTTGCAATAGGAATTGCCTGTGGTGTGAATGGAAGTAAGTCCTGCAGAAGCCCCTTTAGTGAAGTAGCAACACTATCTTCAACTTTCATTAATATACCGTAATAGTAACACTATCTACTGCTGGACAATATATTTGTTCCTTGATGACATATGCCATTAATAATATCTCGCTTTTCACAATAACAGCTTAATTCGTGGAATTAGTACTAGAAATAAAAATTGTATTCACAAAGATTCAAAGACACTTACTTCTGTCCAGAACGGCGTCCAACGCTCTGGAACATAGTGTTTCAATAACTTGCCAGAAGTCATAAAATTTGAGAGAGACTAAAGAATTTATTGGTGGCGAACATCTACTCCTTCATTGATGAATTCCGTAGCACAACCGAATGATGTTGATGTGTTACTAATAATAACAAATAACACGAGTATCACATGCAATCTGACTTCTGTACAAATGTAAATGATTCGTCTGTATCATGGCGTAAGGCTACATTTGCCTACGAATTATCATTAGTGCCTCATTGTGTCGAAAAGTTACATGTTTGTGACAAGTTTGTCGTAATGCTTTAAATGAAAATATTTTTAAGATTTTCGAGTTATTCCAAACCCATGAGTGCCATTTCGTTTGGAATCTGTGGAAGGTTCATTAGCTTAAACTGTTTTCCTTTGTAAATATTTGTTACACACCATGTGATCAAAAGTATCCTGACACCTGGTTGAAAATAACTTACAAGTTCGTGGCGCCCTTCATCGGTAATGCTGGAATTCAATATCATGTTGGCCCACTTCTAGCCTTGATGACAGCTTCCACTCTCGCAGGCATACGTTCTATCAGGTGCTGGAAGTTTTCTAGGGGAATGATAGCCAATTCTTCACGGAGTGCTGCACTGAGGACAGGTATCGATGTCGATCGGTGTGGCCTGGCACGATGTCGGCGTTGCAAAACATCCAAAAGGTGTTCTGTAGGGTTCAAGTCAGGACTCTGTGCAGGGCGGTCACTTACAGGGATGTTATTGTCGTCTAACCACTCCGCCACAGGTCGTGCATTACGAATAGGCGAACGATTGTGTTGAAAGATGCAATCACCACTGCCGAATTGTACTTTAACAGGGGGTAGCAAGAAGATGCTTAAAACATCAATGTAGGCCTGTGCTGTGATATTGCCCCGTCCAGAATAAACACGACCACACCACAACACCACCGGCTCCGAATTTTACTGTTGGCACTAAACGCACTGGCAGATGACATTCACCAGGCATTCGCCATACCTACATCCTCTCATGGGTTCGCCAAATTGCGTACCGTGATTCGTCACTCCCCACATCGTCTCTCCACTGTTCAGTCGTCAAATGTTTACGCTCCTTACACCAAGATAGGTGTCGTTTGGCATTTAGCGGTGTAATATGTGGCTTATGAGCAGCCGCTCGACCATGACATCCAAGTTTTCTCATTTCCCGCCTAACTGTCATAGTACTTGCAGTGGATCCTAATGCAATTTGGAATTCCTGTGCGATGGTCTGGATATATGTCTGCCTATTACACGTTACGACTATCTTCAACTACCGGCGGTCTCTGTCAGTCAACAGACGAGTTCGGCCTGTACGCTTTTGTGCTACACGTGTCCCTTCACGGTTCAGTTTCACTGTCACATCGTAAGCAGTGGACCTTTGGATGTCTAGGAGTGTGGAAATCTCGCTTACAGGCGTATGAAGTCTGTGAATTCCGCGGAGAGCCCCATTCTGCTCTCTAACGATGTCTATTGACTACTGAGGGCGGTGATACGGAGTACCTGGCTGTAGGTGGCAGCACACTTCAACTAATATGAAAAACGTATGTTTTTGGGGCTGTCCGGATATTTTTGATCACATAGTGTAGATTCTTGTTTTCTAACATGCTCTCTGGACGATCTGCTCAGTATGGACCTACTGGAAAGAACAGTACCTCTAATCGAATTTAATCTAATGATATTGTTACAGAACGAATTCAATTCCCAGGTGTGAATATAAATATTTGAACTTATTACTCGACGCAGACGATAGGTAAAAAAGTCAGGCTCATACCGTGTGTCACTACCTGTATCTGTACATGTGAGGTGTGCTGTGTTACAGATTGCAGACGGCTACACGTATCGCATTGCGACATCGAGCCGAGCCATAATCTAGAACCGCAAACGGTGTCTTATGACAGCAGCTAATACGTCATTTCGCCAGCCTTGCACTACGGAGCGATGACATGTATCTTCCGCTCTCAGTCATTCTGCAGCGTCCTAGTACGGACGGAAAGTGTGAAGGCTAGGAGAATGTTCAGTAACTCGGGCACCACGATGGGGCAAGTCTGCAGACACCACCGGATAACGAGGGCAAATGACACATCGCCGACCGCGATGACTTTATGTGCAGCTTTAAATACAACCGTTTCAAAAGCCCCAGTCTCACTGTCTGGTCATACCCTCTCTATCACTGTTTCTAGCGGAATGACAGTCTCGCTAGTTACAGAATAACATGACTAGCGAATCGTGATGTGCTCCTGCCGAAAGAAAACTTCGTCTCCGAGACTACAGCCAGGCGGCTGGAGTGGAAAAATCACGGCAAGCTGCTACTGCTGCCAAGCCGCCAATGTGATTGAAGAAGATGTTTCTCAGCCATGGCGGAGAGCCATACCGAGTGACTGCAAAGTACTATCTACAACCAGTTGGGCGTGACACCAGAGTATCGCCTCCCTGGCTGTGCATAGTATCGCCTTCGAGATTCCACTCTGTGTCGCCAATTTGGGTTCTGGGCTTTCGCCTTCACGACACCCTCCATCTGTTACATGCTGTCGCCACCAGCCTGATTGCACGTCTTCTTCGAGAGTGCTGAGGTGGAAACTACACTAGGTCATCGCGGAACGTCTTCGCAGACGGTGTCCTCGTTGCTCGCCGCCGCCACCAGCACAGCACGCGGTGTAGCACTAAACCACGGCCGCAGACGTCACAAACTGCCGACAAGAGACACTTCCAGTTCTGCATATTTTACACAGTAAGTATGTCTTATTTCACAAGCTGCTGTTTCATTGACGCCGTAGGGCATACAACGGTCAAGCACACCCGTTCCCCAGCTTAGCCTCCTACACCAGTAGCATCACCACCTCACCTGCTCTATCTCCATACCCACTACAAATCCTAAAAATCGTCATCCGAGGGGTTACCGCTACAATGTGGCAACTACCCTTTTTGACATTTCAATGGGCTCCACCTGGCTGCTTATCCACGTGACCTCCTACTGCATTTAAACAGGTCTTGAAACGTACTTCAAAAGGAACAGGAAGGAATGAAGTATTTCGATAGTAATTTGCGTGAATTCTGCCTCCCTGCTGTTTCAACGCATGCATGAGAGCGGATGTCTATTTTACTGATATTTTTCCCAGATATTCGAGACCATAGCACACAGTTGATTTTCGCGTTCTGATCTCCATATTTCAGCGACTTTGTAAGCTTCCTGAGGCGCTTTACTGTTTCTTTTAATTTTAATATAATTTCTTCACCTCTGTTATCCTTTCAGATTTTTGCATTGTGTAATTGTATTGTAATTTGTATTGTCTATGGTTTTGGAAGTTTATAAATGATTCAATGAAGTCAGCAAAACGTTCTCCGTTTATGTTGCTACTAAATGTTATGGAGTCATTATTTTCTTCAAAGAGACAAACAAGAAATCGGGCGTATTTGTAACTCTCACTTAAAGGATTTATGAATTCCGCTCACTTTATTTTCTTTGAAATCCTCCTCGAGACATTATAAGCTGTTATGAGCATATATAATTTTTCTAGTATGATGACCTTTACCCTTGATTTCTTGGTTACTTAATTTCATCGTGTGTCGCTCAGTTAGCACATTCTTAAATCTTTTGTTGCATTGTGTGATTTTCTTTTATTTTTTAGTTCCCCCAAAATTTTGATCTGTTTGTTAATATGTGTTTAGCTATCACCCAGGTTATCAATTTTAGCTACAAGAAATTTTCGTGATTATTTTTTTTTTTTTTTTTTTTCGGAACTGCTTTGTCTTTTGATCTCGCATTAATTCTTTGTCTATTAAACTGAAAACTTATTTCTACTGTGTAACTATGTAAGGACACTCATGTTCAGAAAAAACACAACATCTTGAACTACTAGAGATTGAACGTTCTTAGCCGGAGAACATAAACATTAGCATTAGATTTCAGTCACCTCAGTTCAGCATGTATCCTGTTGCCTAGTAGGAACAGGGTCCGCCATGGGCCTCGATAACTTGTTCCTTGCGTGTTGGCGTCGATGCGTATAACACGCGCATGTGGTGGAGCCATCCATGCTGCATTCACCTGGTTCCAAAATTCACCTGTGGTGGTTGACTTTGGGTCACAGTACTGCACTCGTCCTTTCATCCCATATTCAACAGATTTCCGATTGGCAACAAGTCTGTTGATCTGGTAGGCCAGGGCAAAAGGCTGACATTCTGTGACATCAAGAAGGCAAGTGTTCGTGCAGCAACATATGATCGTGCAGTGGCTTGCTGAAAAATGGCGTCTGGGGTGTTGTGCAAAAAGGGTGTGTCTACATGTCGCAGGATGTCATTCACGTAGGCCACACTGGCCATGGTGCCCTGGACACACACCTACTGTGATTTCTGGTTGTACCCAACAGAACCCGACGCCATAAGGCCGTGACTTGGTGCTTTATGTCTTGTGCGAATGCAGTCACTCTTATGTCGCTCTCCGTGCCTGTGGCGAACCAAGATGTGACCATCGTATTCAAACAAACAGAACCTGTATCACTGTCCCCATCAGTGCCGTTCCATATACCACTGACGTCTGACATGTTTCTGCACACTCGTGAAAGGTAGGCGGAGAAGTGGACGATGTGGACGTAACCCATGCCGTAATAAACGGCGACCGACTGTCACCCCTGATAGTGTACGATGTGTTCCACTGTAGCGCCAGAGCCGAGGAGGACACAGATGTGTCCTGTAATGCCATTCGGATGAGGGGTCGATCCTCTCGGGGAATGGTGTGGTTGTTGCGACCCATGTCGTCGTGTTCTACATTCTTCCGTGAACCATTATGCACACGCCCTTTGCACTACCGAAACACTTCGTCCCACACGAGAAGCTATTTCCCAGATGGATGCATCACTTTCTTTCATGAAAACAATGCGCCCTCGTTCAAACGCACTGATCTGATGGTACGGTCCTCGAAAACGTCTAGGGGGCATCCTTCACGTCTGCTCAAGTCACACTAATCCATTACCTTGGGTTTATAGCGACAACGTGAACCTCAGGCACATTTTACCGTTAGGTAGTTTTGATATTCCATTCTTGGTTGTTACTGCAATCTTCTCTGCTCCTCATAGTGAGTTGGAAGAAATCGAAGCCAAACGTTTCTTTCGGAGGATTTCGAACGCTTGTCAAGGTTTTCAGTCACAAATTATTAAAAGAGTGATAAATCTTTCCCCACTGCTGTTAGCCCTTTTTCTTGGGCCAACTAATCTGCCATACTGTTTTCAGTCCCTATAGGTGAGTAGGGATGAAGAGGTGTAGCTAATAAATCACAGGCTATCAGTTTTCATGCAGAAATTCGTCCATGGAATAGCATTAAGTATATATTTGTTTGATCTGAAACGGCTTTCAGAATTACCATGGTGTTAATGAGAGAACCCGTGAAAAGTTTCGAGGCCTCCTTGTAAGGACTCGGAGCGATTGTGTGTGTGTGTGTGTGTGTGTGTGTGTGTGTGTGTGTGTGTGAGAGAGAGAGAGAGAGAGAGAGAGAGAGAGAGAGAGAGAGAGACAGAGATAGAGCGAGAATTCGTGTTTAGCTATCATATGCCTACTTGAGGTTCCGTCAGTTTCTATAAAATAAAAATAGTTGTTCGGTTTCCTTCATCCGACAACTTGCGTAACATATTTGAAGTAGTCTGCAAATCTCAAGCTATGTTGTGCTTTTCAACATTTTTTTCTTATTCTTGTGAATCTTCCTGTTGTGTGTTTCAGCTGGCACTAGAGGATCAATGAAAGAGGGGAAAACTACTTACATGAATTTAGTATCTTCAAGTGTCCAAATCGAAATGCCGGATTCATACCTGCGAAACAAGAAAAACTGAAATAAACATTGGACTATGTCAAACACTTACTGAAATTTAGAAAAATCTAAAATATAGCTCTTAGAACAATACAATCATTTCATGGTACACACTGAGATTTGACATGTCTGTGGATTTTTGACATATACTGATTTATGAAAACTGTAGACGGAAATACTGACTTGCGACGCAGGCTATGGAACAACAGAAATTGGACAGGTGCTAGTAGGACTCACTCACTGACAGTTCCGCACAGACACAATTCTGCACATGGGCAACTCATCCATTTCGGGAGTCGAGTATCTCGATGATTTTTGCCAGTTATCGACATTGATACCGGCAGTATATCGGTTCCTCGGATTCCAATACTTTCGAGAATATTTGAATTTCAAATTTGAAGTGAGATAGCTAATCACAAGACATATTTTCTCCAATGATATAACAACAAATTAACAATTTTCTGGTTTTTCGTTGACCTGCACTGCGAAATCTTTCTTATTGGCAAATTTCATAGTACTAGACCAAGAGGAAGTACACTACAGCTTTGGACGAGTGAGTTTACGATTATCAAAATATGTGACACAAACGGCTTTATCCTTTAGTTGCATTGACTTAGGAGCTAGCGTTTAGTGTATTGCCTAGGGATCATAGGCTTTAGTGTGTGACATAAATTTCAGCTTCATACGTCTACCCTTCCCTAAGAAAAAGGTGTCTTAACAGATGGGCAAACTGACTGACAAACAGTCAAATATTTTTTCGTGTGAGATAATTATAAATTAATTTTTTTTTCCTTTGGTTGTAGTGTCAGACACTCCGTACTGCCAAAATTTCATGAGTCTAGGTCAACAGGAAATACCCAGAAGATTTTGATGACTGTATGTGACACAAAGAGCCGTATCTGATAAGTGCATTGATTTAGAAGCTCAGTTTTATTTTATCGCCAAGGGACTATAGACTTTAGTATGTGACATAAATTGCAACTTCATACCTCTAACAGTTCCTGGGAAAAAGGGGTTTTAACAAATGGACAGACAGGCAGATTATTAACAAAGAATTTTTTTTCGTGTGATAGTATTACAAATTAACGATTTCCAGATTTTTTTCCTTTGGTTGTAGAGTTGAACCTTGAATCTTGACAAATTTCATAATTCTAGGTCACCGGGAAGTACCCTGTCGATTTTGATGAGTGAGTTTGCAAGTATCTAAATATGTGACATAATGGCCATATCTTTTGCTTGCATTGATTTATAAGTTTCCCTTTTTTACACTGCCAAGCAACCATAACCCTTAATATCAGACATCTATTTGTATATGATAAGTCTACTCGTTACTGAGATAAAAGTGTTTTCAACAGTTGGACAGACGTAAAGAGAAACAGACAAACAGACAGACGGCTACCAAAGTGATCCTGTACAGGTTCCGTTTTTAGCAAGTGAGATGCGGAACCCTAAAAACCAATAGGTCATAAAATGGTAAGTGGGGCTGAAGAGACATAGATGCTGGAGGAAATTCTTTCAGCAAGGAGAGCGAGTTTATATCTTAGTAATCACCTAAACCTGTTTTGAGAAAAGACAGAATGAAAAGACACACACACATACACACATACACAGAGAGAGAGAGAGAGAGAGAGAGAGAGAGAGAGAGAGAGAGAGAGAGAGAGAGAGAGAGAGAGGGGGAGGGAGGGGGGAGTTGTAGTTTGTTTTAATATGAGTGATCGTTTAATCGAGAGTGGTAGCAATCATATGCAGTCTAATATTAGCTTTTCTGGAGTTTATACGTTAAGAACGGCGCGCTGCGTTTTGTATTAGAGTGGAAAACTCTCTCGTGCACGCTCCCACAAAGCGCTCGCAGGCCCATACGTTCAGGCCCGCCTTTCGTTCTCTGGCTGCCCGCTGAAATTCGCCTCATACCACCGCTGCCCCGCTGCAACTGCGACAGCTTTGCTTTTATTCTCAACAAAAGTGGGCCGTTCACAATGTCGGGTGCGTACAATGTGGGTTCCCAGTGGAAGCGATGCATTTATTTTCCAACTGAAAAGCACCCGCCGTTTAATATCTGAATTACAAATGCGGCGTATGAATTTGGAACTGAAGCCCCTCTCGCTCCACCCAGCCATCGATACCCCTCCAGCTGATGAAACAACACAACCGAGGAAAATGTCATATGATCTACCGCGTCAATGTATGCGAACGGTTTGTCTTATTGTGAATGCTTTGTTGTTATCTTAAACTTATTGTAGAGTATTTCCAGTGGAAGATTTATAATGAAGACTGAAACTTTACTATAAGGGTAAAATTGTGTTCAGTCCCGGTATCGAACACTGACTTTTTACGAAGCTAAAATTAGCATGTGTTCAACAAATTCGAAAGTAACATTCTGTCTTAAATTCAACACATGGGTGATGGTCAGAAAGACACACATGGCAGAAGAACGCAAAATCCTTGTGTGAACAAATTCACTTCTCAGTCAACTTAAATTCTCGAAATGTATCGTGTTTACTGTGATAAAATAGGTAACTGGTGCTTCGTTTCATTATTTAAACCATAAAAAATTTATCTATGGAAATATCAAAAATGCTAAGAAATTTTGGTGTCTCAGAGTAACTATCCAGTCACTCAGTGACAATTCTAGAAACTGGTAAGCTGACAACTTGCAGTTGTATCATAGCGTCTGCGCAAAGAACGTTGATACTGCCCGAACAATTATCAATAACGTGGTACTCATATCACACCGAAAGTTGATAGCTGATCAGTGTATTCCTCTTTTTTTGGCGGAAAAGTTCCTCTAAAATATCTTCATGGTAGACAAATTACCATATGAAAAGACAGTAAATGACTTCAGAATATTCATCGATAAGCAACTGAATTGAGAAAAACTGAGCTGTAACAAAAATTGGTTCAGATTTTTGACCAGAGAAATATTTACTACTGTGATGTAGTTCAGCATGGCACAAACAGAGAAACTATTAGATGCTTCCACATAGTTATAGACGCCAGCGTGGAAAACTTTGCTACGTATCTTTCGTTCCTATGTTCATTTGGGCTGGATGTGAAAGTACAGGGGACGTGATTTTCACATGTTCAGTTTGCTTCATCTGTTTATCTAGCATTTGTGTCCCCAGTAACCCTCCTCACACTTCCAAAGCCTATCGTCAATAAGTAACTGCATTACCGGATCGGATAAGTGAAGCATATTGGTGTGAAAAGAACAACGTAGAGTGATTTAACATAAATTCTTTAAGGGATACAAAAATCCGTATACGACAATAAAAAGTGATATAACGAATCTCATTAGAACCTAACTACCAATACCGTCGGAAAAGAAATCAGGCAAAACTGATAGTGTCATGAGACACGTTTGTAAGTAGAGCCGAGCGTGATACTCATCAGAAGCCAGATATAGCAGACACATTAATGGAATACCTAAGCAATGAAGAAATAAATACTGTAAATCTAAACTTAATACAAAAATCTGCCTGGATTACACATTATAAAGGATTGTGGTAAAATCAAGAATGAAAGAAGCATGCAATAAAGAACAATGCAAGGAATAGATTGCCGAAGCCCGATAACAATTTTAATGGATTGTATAGGCCTGTTGGAACTGAAGATAGTCGTACAAAAATCAAAATCCGAACATCACTAAGGCTAGATGGAATAACTTCCGAAATGACAAAACGCGGGTAAGTTCACTCAGAATTAAGAATGCTACAGCTCTTTGAGGAAAGCTGCGTGCAATACGAGATACCAAGGAGTGGAGGACGAAAGAAGCACCTAAGTCATCTAACTACAAGGTACAAGTATTCTAAACAGTGCTTAAATAATACATTAAAGGCTTCGAAATATCTCCAGTATAATTTCAATGGAGTAATATGCATGTTTCCGAAAGGGAAGATCGTACACAGACTATGTTTGCCCACTGAAACAAATAATACAAAAGAGGCAAGAATTTAATCTGGAAGCTAGTCTCGCATGTGAGGACTATAAATAAATTTGATAGCATTCACAGAGATAAGCTATGAGCAAGAACAATCCCTGAACATATGATCCAAGACGCAAAACTTCTGTGTATGAACACAAAAGATTACATTTGACATGGACAGAGAGACAACACCTGGAATACAAATATATGAAAAAGTAAAACAAGGGTGTAGCTTGTCATCGACGTTATTCCGTATCTATATAGATGATATTACCAGAGAATGGAAAAGAGGAAAACACTATTACCCATTAATATTGGGAGGAAAAAACATATCTACACGTAGGTATTCACAAACGACCTGATTATCATACAAAGCAACGAAGATAAACTACGAATGGCATTATAAGACCTAAATGAAATAAGCGCAAGCTACAGACTGATTATATCTCAAAATGAAACTAAAACTATGGCCTTCTTAGGTATGTACCCAGTGTGAATAATAACAGCCCTCAATAATAAGCTGAAAGACCTGGTAGCCCATTTACAATACTTAGGATGTGACATATAATACGATCAAGTTGTCGATATACAGGATAAAACTAATACTTCCCAGCATATATAAGACACAATAAGAAGAATACTTAAGGAGAATGGAAGGAAAGAAACACAACAGGAATTCTACGTAGTCATGGCATTCTCCACTTTATTAAATGGGCGAAAACTTGCGCATTCAGAAACAAATATTTACGCCAACTCTAAGCATCAGAAATTAAATTTCCAAGATCTCTGGGAGGCTGAACTTGGGAAGACAAAATTACAAATGAAGTAATAAGAGAAGAACTAGGAATCCAACCAACAAACCAAAGGGTAATCCAGCATAAAGGAAAATGGAAAGAATGTATACTTCGTATCTGTCACAAATGATCCCTAAACTAGCAATAGCAACCGTGGGAAGAGCGAGGAAATGATAGTGAGACAGCAAGAGGCCCTAGGGACTAACCCTGAAGCGGCAGAAGAAAAGATTTTGGCTGTACGCCTGCGAACTACAAACACTTTCTCTATCTTCTTCTCGATTTATGCAGTACCACTGTGGAGTAAACTACCCTGCAACCTGCATTTAATCCTAAAAACCCCTAGATGTAAAAGGAATTCCAGGACATATCTGTTATCATCGGCGTATCTTCCTTTTCGGTATATCCCAGCTTCTCTTCTTTCCGTCCAGCAGGGAACCAGTATCTTTGTGACACTGCAAATTATCCTTCCTCTTGTCATCCTTTTCTATTTCTATTTTCGTTCTTCCATTTCATACGCTAACCTTATCCTAATATTTCTGGAGCTTCCTCTGAATATTCAACGTTTTCCCAACACTGATTCCTTGTGTGCTCCTGCCTCACATTTTTCTTGGATATCCTTCCTCACATCCGTTGAGAATACATTGAGAAAATTACTTAATATCATGTTAACAATACCGACATTTCTTAAATTCCATTTGCAATACGGTACGTATTGTTGTTGTTATCATTATTATTGCCTGTTGGTCTTGTACCATACAAATTATAACGCTGATTTAAGAGAATGTGTGATTAGATGTGTGAGAGGGTAAAATAAATGTTTAAATAAATAAATACATGAGTTCTTTAACGGGGTCGTCGAACACATGTGTACAACTATAGCCTATGGCTTACGTCAATCTACTGTACAGTTTTGGAACACGCTACATGCTACCAAATTATTACGTTGCTATCAACACAAAATCGGCTCTGTGGTAATTAACATAGATTCTGCAAACAACGATACAGCTCACTCTGATCGTCCACGAGACGGAAAAGCTGCGAATATTGCCATTCCTTGACATCTGGTCGGGCATGGATGTGTGTGATGTCCTTAGGTTAGTTAGGTTTAAGTAACATCTTGGGTTGTCGGGTGTTCTGCCGGATATCAGCGTCGTACTTGCACGATATTTCGGTCACGTAGCTCGTGAACTTCATCAGGTGCGACCTGAGACTGCTCCTCGAGTGGACCTGGTCCAGTATTTATGCCTATGACCTTCTCCCTCCACCAACGGCTGCAGGCGCTTCCTCTGTGGTCCGCGCCCATTGTTAAAGGAGCAACGGGGCCAGTTGAAACACTACACAAACAGAAGAACCAGAGACATGGAGATGGAAAACGAGCCCCTGACGGACTGCCAGGCGCACCAGACCGAAGATGGAACACCCAGAAGTGGGACTGGTGGGCGCGGACCGCAGAGGGAACATCCAGAGCCGCAGCGGACGAAAAACGGAGCGGCAATGCTCCAACAGGTCGTGGTGAGCGGGCGCGGACCGCAGGGGGAACGCTTAGTACCCAAGACCGTAGATGAAACCCCAGGAGCGGGTTTGCTGCGCGCGGACCGCAGAGGGACACCTAGAACCGCAGCGGACGGAAAACGGAGCAGCAACGCTCCAGCAGGTCGCAGGGAATGGGCGCGGACCACAGAGGAAGCGCCTGCAGCCGTTGGTCGAGGGGGAAGGCCATAGGCATAAATACTGGACCAGGTCCACTCGAGGAGCAGTCTCAGGTCGCACCTGATGAAGGTCACGAGCTACGTGACCGAAATATCGTGCAAGTACGACGCTGATATCCGGCAGAACACCCGACAACCCAAGATGTCATTAGATCGCCGGGAAAGCCTGAAGAGTTAGGTTTAAGTAGTTCTAAGTTCTAGGGGACTGATGACCTCCGATGTTAAGTCCCATAGTGCTCAGAGCCATTTGAACCATTTTTGAACCTTGATATTGGAATGGGTTGTTTACGGTTAAGTATTGTCACCTAATGAACAATATAGCAGCACACCAAACATCTGAACTGCTCTGTGAAACCGACAGGAATCTTCAAACGTAAAAGTAACTTGGGATGTAAGTAATGAGAATTTTATACACAATTTACTACTCAGAATAAGCATTCATAACATAGTCTACAACGTAGGGAACTCCATGAGGCTGCTCGCAGTTGGTGCTGTTCTATATACAGAAGTCTCCACGATACAAAATTGTAAAAAACTGCAAGAAGACCTCAATAAAAGATGCTGCGATCAGGGATACGCAGATGACCATGACTACAAACAAGTATGGTATTGCGCCTAAATATTGGTGGAGATTTATTACACAATTACCAATCACAGAAAACAGTCACACTCATTAAATACATGAGGATAAGCACGGGGAGCGATGTAGAATGAAATGACTGCATAAAAATGGTCGTAGGAACGGCAGATAGAAGCCAGATTTATTGCAAGAACCCAGCGGAAGTTTAGTACGAAGACGATAAAAGAGAGAGTCTGTAAACCTTTGTCCTACTCTTCAATAAGTGATACTTAGAGGTAAGACTGATACAGAAAATAAGAAAAATTCAAATGGGATCGATCAGTCAACGACAACATGTTGCTTCATCCAACTTATATCTTTCTATAGACTCTGGTGGCGATCAGATGCGAGCAGTACGGAGTATCACAAACAGCGATTCCTCCAGTACATTATTCACTACTAGAATGGGATGCTGGCGAGGGGGTGGGGGGAGTGGAGGATTTGAGGAGGGGGGACAGGGAGACTAGTTTACATATAAAAGTAAATGTGTCTCACGGAGCATACTAGCAAGAGTAGAGGCACATGTAAATGACAAAGTATTATAAAATAATCGAGATAGTTTGTATGATGCACGCATTTTCTACTATTGTTATTTGTATCACTAAGAAAATAAGTCATTCGCATCATACGCACGAAAGGAAAAAAAGAGAGTCTTACCCATACGTTGCCGACAGGTAAGAATAACTGCCGTGAATGTTGTTTTAGAATTGAAAATAGCACTTTCTTTATATAAATTTGCCCAGTATTCAGTCATAAAAATTACAGTAGCTTGAAATTTGGTAAAAGCAACATTTCTACTGAAGTTTGGGGTTCTGAAACAGACCAGGAATCCGCATAATACCTACTGTAATCTGATTGCTTGTATGAAGAAATATTATCAACTAAGCGTTCGGCGAAAACACTACTGATGCAGCTTTTGAGAAAAGGAGTTCAGTTCAGGTCACTGACATTTAAAAAAAGACTTCTAAAGACATTGCTTCGTTTAGGGTAGCAGTCGGGCACACAACTTTCATCATAACAATAAATTAAATTACAGTTCGCACTCTGCTGCAGAAGGAATGATTCAGAGGCACTTACGATGATTACTTTGGCTCAGTGAACTGTAATTTTCTTACGTCATCATGCTCAAATGCACATATGTAAGTCGGAAAATGAGATACGATTCGCAAAGGGAAAAAATTTTAACCATTATCAGTTTGAATGTTAATTTAAGCAATTAATGCGAATTAAAACGTACAGTAAGGTAACTTTGGCGTCTATATCAATATCACGTTGTTAATCAAGCGAGTTTTACGACCAATTATGAATCGTTTCAGATGAATAAAGCTAGTGTTTCCATGTACTTAGGGATCAGGACGTCTTGTGTGTTAACTGCATGTTTTTATTTAGTTTACCTTACTGCAACCTGAAAGAAACATGCAGTTAACGCACAAGACGTCGTGATCTCTAATAACATGGAAACACTACCTTTATCCATCTGAGACAATTCATAACTGGTTGTAAAATTGCATGATTAATAACGTGATATTCATATAGACACCAAGTTACATAATGTTACGCGTTGGTCTTGCTGAATGTTGTAAACAAAATAAGCAGAAAATTACTGAGTTCACAGATACTGAAATTTACAGCGGGTGCAACACATTTGCGACGAAGAAAAATTCTATTTTGACATGTTTGTCAGTTTAATTTGATTTTCCATCATCTCTGGATATTTTTCCCCACAAAACTGTGAACTTAAAAGTCTACGTAGACAGAAGGTAGCTTCCTCTGAGAACGTTGAATTGCTGACGTAGATCTAACTTTGTGCCATGCATTAAAGCACAGACATGTGAACGCGTGGTTCTTACAGTTAATGCTACTAAAGCAAAAATTTAGAATCCTACTTTGCACATTGATTTATTTTTGTAATGCGTGTTAAATAAAATAAAGGTTGAGATTTTACGTACTTTTTTTTATGAACTGAGAAATAAATTTGCCACTGCGCTCCGATTTAGATCATTTAACTGGAGTAATAGTCTCCTTCCACTATTAAATTCACTAACATGATGCTATTAAATTTGCTAAATATTAATGGTAATGTGTACCAGTCGTGGTAAGTGCTGTTAGCCTCAATGCACCATTGACACAGATTACTAATCTTTGTAAGGAATCTTCTGCGGCATTTCGTGTGTAACTTTACTATACTTTATTGTAACTATTCATAACATTCAGTTTCATGCTGTGTTCACACTGCAGGCACTAACAATTATTATTATAAACATTTTTCAACGTTAAACTCATATATTCCACTAGCGTCTCCTTATTCCTGCATTCAGTTCAAATGTTTATGTTTACAATACAATTGAAGTGTTACTCCTAGAGACAAAGACTGTTTGTGGTAATTATGATACAGTCATATTGTCATTTGGTCAATAGATTACTCGTTATGACATATGAAAACAATACGATCGCATTAAAAATGCGGTCAGAAGTCTCCCGATGGCTGCTTCCGACCTATAAAGCAGGACGTTTGTGTGATGTTTAGCTACACTTGCGAGTCTTCCGCTAACATAGCATTTCTTTTTCAAGTAGCTGCGTTCCCGTCCACGGCTTGGCAGCGGATGACGCACGAGCCGGCAATATATTCTCGCCGCGAGCGGCGACTGCTGACTAGCCGCTGCTTTGTGCTCTGCTTGATATTCCGCGCGTGTCGGTCACGCCCAGCCATCTGCATTCTGAGGAGGCGGTGCGTGTTGGTCTGGTAGGGAAACAGATGAGGGAGTGAAAGGGAGTGGATGGAGGTGGGGGGGCAGGGTGGAGGAGGCAGAGTGACGCGTGGGCTGACTGACTCTGCCCTAGGCCTAATCCCTGACAACAGTGCCCTAGCTACTCAGACAACTTCTGCTGTCTAGGATACTGCAGCATGCAGGAACAATTGCAATAAAACCGAGACATTTTCCCAAAAATATGTGGCATCATTCAGTAACAGTGACGAAAAATTTCTAACGAATATTCGATAACCTGTGGAAACTGGTGCTCTGTTCTTATTTAGCGCCTTACACCACTAATGTTCTTTGGCGTTTTTCTGGTTAAATTTCGTGACGGCAGCACTTATTCATGTCACGAATATACACTATCTGATCAAATGTGTCCGGATATGGCTCTGAGCACTATGGGACTTAACTTCTGAGGGCATCAGTCCCCTAGAACTTAGAACTACTTAAACCTAACTAACCTAAGGACATCACTCACATCCATGTCCGAGGCAGGATTCTAACCTGCTACCATAGCGGTTGCGCGGTTCCAGACTGTAGCGCTTAGAACCGCTCGGCCACACCACCCGGCGTCCGGATATCTATTGATGGATATTAACATGGGACATGTCCATCCTTCATGCTCACGACGGCTTGAAATCTGCTAGGGGCGCTTTCAACGCGGTTTCTACATGGAGGAGTGGCAACCCTTCTTCCTCAAGACCCCAAACCACAAATGGTATGGTGTAGGACTGACAGCTCAGGAGCGACGTCGACATCCTAACGCGTTCCAAAGATGTTCCATTGGATTCAGATCGAGACTCTAGGCATGACAATCCATTTAGGAAATGTTATTGTTCACAAACCATAGCGTCACAGATGCTGCTTCATGACAGGACGCCGCGTCTCTGATATGTTCTTCTGCTGTATGCACAAAGATGTAGCGTTTTCTGTGGCGCAGTAAGGAAACCGCACCCCAACCAAGAGAAACACGTCCATATATTAACACCATATCCTCCGTATTCCACTGTTAGTACTACTCATGGTAGCAGGTAAGTTCTACAGGCATTCTTCACACCAAACCCTTCCATCGGATGGCAACAGGATATAGCGTACTTTTCGCTCCAAATCACATTTTTACAGTAATCCCTTGCCTGGTGGTGTCACTCTTTCCACCGCCTCAAGGATTACATATCACTGACTCTAGAAATTCATTATTTATGAGGTGCTCTAGCACTGTAGTTCATTCTTTTTCACTCCCTGCACACAGGCTATCTGGACTTCTCTTAGCACATTTAAACTCACGAGCAATTCCTCCCCTGATTCCACATGATTTTTTTACAACCTTCCTCAATGCTCCACGATTCCCCCCCCCCCCCCACCACCACCCCCTCCACCCACCGTCTGTCACTTCAGAAAGACATCACTTCAGAAAGATATCATCAACTGCCGCATGTCATCACAGTACCATCATAAAAGGTTAAATGAGGGGAAATGTATCATACGTGCTTTACTTTCCTATACAGTGCGGTATACGCCCTGCACCTCCGAAAACCCTGCGAGCTCAAGGAATTACCAGTAATTTAGTTATTATTGTTAGTTGCATAAATAATGCTTAGGTGAATTGTGGGCCTTGATGCCTGATTGTCAGCAACGCGTCGCTAATAAATGGTTCAAATGGCTCTGAGCACTATGGGACTCAACTGCTGTGGTCGTAAGTCCCCTAGAACTTAGAACTACTTAAACCTAACTAACCTAAGGACAGCACACAACACCCAGCCATCACGAGGCAGAGAAAATCCCTGACCCCGCCGGGAATCGAACCCAGGAACCCGGGCGTGGGAAGCGAGAACGCTACCGCACGACCACGAGATGCGGGCGCGTCGCTAATAAATTAGTGTCGTACGATTACAAATATGAAATATTGTAACTGCTTGCGTTATATCTACAGAGTCTTCAGAAACAGTCTGAAATGCTGCAGGAGACGTTGCGCTGAGGAACAAATGTCAATTAGAAATTCGACACTTTACGCCGTTTCCGACTTATTCAGTACCGCAGCTAGCTGAACTGGTCATTGCGCGCGCGAATTCGATCAGTTGCACTGCTGAAGAGCGGTACTGCACAGGTATCTGTTGGTCCTCGAGTTACAGTTGTTGAAATCTTCATTAACGGTTAAACTGTACCTTTCTCGGAAGTCATAAATTTAAACTAGGTGGGCAAAAACAACATTTGTTCAGTTTCAGGAAGCTAAACTCCTATCACATTTGGCAACACCGCCTCTGGCTGGCTGCTTGAATTTGCGCGCTCGAGGAACTTATTGGCTAACTTCAAAAATGGTTCAAATGGCTCTGAGCACTATGGGACTTATCTTCTGAAGTCATCAGTCCCTAGAACTTAGAACTACTTAAACCAAACCAACCTAAGGACATCACATATATCCATGCCCGAGGCAGGATTCGAACCTGCGACCGTAGCGGTCGGGCGGGTCCAGACTGTAGCGCCTAGAACAGCTCGGCCACCAGAGCCGGCGCCATAGGTCAAACGGATATCAACTGCGTTTTTTAAAATAGGTACCCCCAATATTTATCACATATTCGTGTAGCACGTAAAGAAATATGAATGTTTTAGTTGGACCACTTGTTTCGCTTTGTGATAGTTGGAGCTCTAATAGTCACAAACATATGGCTCACAATTTTTGACCAATAGTTGGTAACAGGTAGGTTTTTCAAATTAAAATACAGAACGTAGGTACATCTAAACATTTTATTTCGGTTGTTCCAATGCGATACATGTATCTTTCCGAAATTGTCATCTCTGAGAACTCATGCTGTTACAGCGTGATTACCTGTAAGTACCACATTAATGTAATAAATGCTCAAAATGATGTCCGTCAACCTCAATTCATTTGGCAATACGTGTAACGACATTCCTCCCAACAGCGAGTAGTTCACCTTCCGTAACGTTCGCAAATGCATTGTCAATGCGCTGACGCATATTGTCAGGCGTTGTCGGTGGATCGCGATGGCAAATACCCTTCAACTTTCTCCACAGAAAGAAATCCAGGGACGTCAGTACCAGTGAACGTGCGGGCAATGAAATATGCTATTCAATATCGCTTCAACCGCACGCGAGCTATGTGCTGGACATCCATCATGTCGGAGGTACATCGCCATTCTTCATACACTGAAACATCTTGTAGTAACATCGGTAGAACATTACGTAGGAAATCAGCATAGATTGCTCCATTTAGATTGCCATCGATAAAATGGGGGCCAATTATCGTTCCTCTGATAATGCCGCACCATACATTAACCCGCCAAGTCGCTGATGTTCCACTTGTCGCAGCCGTCGTGGATTTTCTGTTGCCCAATAGTGCATATTATGCCGGTTTACATTACCGCTGTTGGTGAATGACGCTTCTTCGCCAAATAGGACGCGTGCAAACAGTCTGTCATTGTCACGTAATTTCTCTTGTGCCCAGTGGCGGAACTGTACGCGACGTTCAAAGTCGTCGCCATGGAATTCCTGGTGCATAGAAATATGGTAGGGTGCAATGGATGTTTTTGAGATTCCCGATTCTCGCGCAATTTTTTTGCTACGGATATTCACTTTAGCCGCTGTAGCGGCTAAAACACCTACTTGGGCATCATAATTTGTTTCAGGTCGTGGTTGATGTTTCACATGTGGCTGAACACTTCCTGTTTACTTAAATAACGTAACTATCCGGCGATCGGTCCGGACACTTGGATGATGTCGCCCAGGATACCGAGCAGCATTTATAGCACACGCCTGTTGGGCATTTTGATCACAACAGCCATACACCAACACGATATCGACCTTTTCCCCAATAGGTAAACGGTCTATTTTAAAACGGGTAATGTATCATGAAGCAAATACCACCCGCACTAGCAGAATGTTACGTGATACTACGTACTTATACGTTTGTGACTATTACAGCGCCATCTATCATAAAGCGAAAAAAGTGGTCTAACTAAAACATTCATATTTCTTAACGTGCTACACGAAAATATAATAAAAATGGGTGTTCCTATTTAAAAAACACAGTTGATATCCGTTTGACGTATGGCAGCGACATCTAGCGGCCCAACCATAGCGCCATCTGGTTTCCCCCTTCAAGCCAGACGAGTTTCGTTCCTTGTAGTTTTTTCATTTGACGCTTATTTCGTGAGATATTCGGCCCGGTCACTGTCAATGGACCACCCTGTATGACACAGTCACGAAAAACTAATTTACCAATACACAAACTGTTTTTTTTCGTACAGAAAAGTATAAACACGGTTGATTATAAGGCTATAAATTTGCTCATCCAGTGCAGAAGGACAAACATATCCCCTGTTGATATCCATCTTTACAGGAAAGTTTAATTATGGGCTGCTAGCACTTTCTGTTCCATGACGTACAGATGCGACCGTAGAACAAGAAGTAGTGTATGTGTATGGCAGACTGTCAATCGAAACATTTACCTCAAATTCGATGTATCGTATTCCTGCGCGTACGAGATCGTCTGCATAAAAATTTAAAATTGTAAACTCCGTACATACTACCTAGTGGGATCATTGGTGCCGACCGATCACCGTGTCATATTCTGCCAATGGCGTCACTGAATGCGGTATGGAGAGGGAAAGTTCAGCGAACCGCTCTCCCGGCTGTTGTCAGTTTACTCGATCTGGAGGCGCCACGACATGGTCAAGCAGCTCGCCGTTCGATATCACGAGGATGAGAGCACGGTGTTCTAGACCTCCCACCAAGGAAAACTCCCTGGCAATACTGGAAATCGAACTGGCGTTTTCCGCTTGGGACTCAGCCGCACTGAATATTCAGCGATGGAGACCGACGCCTGTTAGGTGTATCATTTTTTTTTCCTTCTTCGCTTTCTTAGGACATAGTCGAAAATATTTCCGTATACTCTTACACCGTATGTTGCCTACTGCACCACACTTCCATCATTCTGGGAAACCTGTTTGTGAGTGGGCACTGAAAAAACTTCTGTGTTCGGCATGCGCTTGGAGGATTTGCCTAGCTCTTCTTGAATAATAAAAGTGTCAAATATGAGATTACCTTCCAGAGGCTGCCCGTTAGTGTCGGAAGTAATGCATATAGATTGATACTTGTTTTCTCAG
Source organism: Schistocerca americana (assembly GCF_021461395.2). Classification (NCBI taxonomy): domain Eukaryota; kingdom Metazoa; phylum Arthropoda; class Insecta; order Orthoptera; family Acrididae; genus Schistocerca; species Schistocerca americana. The sequence continues at coordinate 289,106,329 of NC_060123.1, read as the reverse complement.
GTTTAGCCAACTGTTGACGACGAGTTCATTAGAGTGCTTGTTGCACTTAAGACGCGTATTTCCCTCCCAAACATAAAACGTACGGAATTGTACTCCCCGTTAGTATGCCTTGATCTATCATTACGTCCAATTTCAGAGGATTCTATCAATCCAAAGTCCTCGTGACAATACTAGTAAATTTGCTACAGGTCTCCACAGCTACTGAATCAGTGTTTACGACAACTTTCAGAATTTATAGTATCTTTTGACTGGGTGAACATGATAGAGGAAGAATAACTTAACTTGATGATACAGGCAGAACGGCTTGAATGTCACGTGTAGCAAGGAGACTAACACGAAACGTCATGGAAAGATCACTGAGATTAACATTTGGGTATCAATACAGTCCAAGCGAAGACAGTGGAATGGGATCTACAGTAAAGCACATCCACGGTTTCGACAGACTCTTTTGTAAAAGATGAACATGAATGACAGGGTTCAACAGGACATACCTTGGTCTTTACGACTTACAACTCAGTTAGGACTGTACAGAATGTTGTGGGCATAGCTCGACCTAGAATCACAATGTGCGTCGCTGAAGCCGGTAGCAGTTGGTGAGTTTAACCCTTCAGCGTTACTTTCGAGGGTGAGTTGTAACACAAATTAATACTCAAGTTAATCCTCAATCCCTGTTACAGCTATAGACAATAACAGACTAAAACAAGAAATGATCAAGAAACGAGTAATTAAAAGGAAGAGTACATACATGAGAAATATCGTGGGTCATAATTATGTTATCTGAACCTGGTTGTTTAGAATTTAAAGCGGTTGTTTACTGTAAATTAGCACACAAGTAGATTTGAATGATAGTTTTTCATAAAATCAAATTGTCAACTGTACAATTTTGAAAGTAGAAAAGCGAGATGCAGTTATTTAGTTCAAGCAGAGAATTTGCTGGTAGCAACAAGTGCAGAATAAGTGCGTAAAGTCGCTCATTAATTCACGAAGGACGAGTAGAAAACTTTATTAAATTTTGACAGCATAACATCTCACTAACATTCGCAGGGAAATCCAGAGTTCATTATCACCAAGGTTTAAGCCATTAGTACCGAATAAGTTCGTCATACATATGAAATCATAAAATTCAACTGAACTCACTGAAGTTCACAGTTGCTTGTTACCAGTACGTGTAAGTTCACGTGGCCGCAAAAGAATTAAACACTGAAAGCGAGTTCGAAATTATAGTACCTGTTGCCTACGTTGGCAGTATCAGGTCCCAGTCGCAGGTTGGCTGTACTTCCTCGTGCCCTGTGCTCTTCGCTCTCTGGTAGCGGAAGTGTTTATCTGGCAGCAGTCGGGTCGCAGAAGTTGTTAGTAAGTCGGTGCGCGTTAAGCGATAGAAGGCTTGTAGTATTGTGAATTTTGGAAGCGGTGCAGTCGGAACTTACGGCAGTGACTATAGAGTGACGATTCTAGTTTGATGCATCGAGTGAATTTTAGTCACCGTTCACGTATGCTTCTGACTGAAACAGATACTGTCCTTCGGTGTCCCCAAATTGCAATTTTTTTCGCACTTTCTTGTTACTACTTACAGGTAGTGCTCTGTTAGATCGTATTTAAACTCTGTTCACGAAGGTGGCCAAACACTGTGTTCGTGAGGTTCTACATAGCGACAGACTTAGCAAGAGTGTACATTGTTATGATTTTTATGACCACCTTATACCGTTTTTTCAAATCGGACTGCTCACTGTATTTTAAGTTCATTTTATAACGATGGCCTTCGTGTGAGTGCACGTTGTTTATGCCCAGTAGGCCTGTTAAACTTGTAGATAGCACTGAAATATTCTTTGGTGGTGCAAAGAAGTCACTATTTCCTGTTGCTAATACAGAATTGCTTCAGAGTAGTCAGCAATACTTCTTTATTTTAGCATTAAGTGGAATGAACTGACGTTCCTATTTATGGTTCTAGGTAAATTCAGATTTGATACCAACCTCTTTGAATATTTGCGAAATTGTTTTTCTAAAGCACAATTTAACTTGTTTCTTTTCAATCTGAGGTATACTAAACAATGGTTTGCCTTTTCAAACTGAATAAAAATTGGAAATGCTTGTCAAATGATTTATATTTAGGTTCTGTTTCTTATGACGCTAAATGCTGCAGAGTTTTATTGGTTCAGAGTGTTTAAAACATTTTCCTGTCGTTAATTTGATTGCAGTTATTAGTTAAAGTATCGATGCACTTTTGTGTTCATCTTGACTCAAGTAATTAATAAATCAGTGTAGGTTTAAATGTTAACCTGAACTTCATCAATCCGTTCCACCCCGTTTATTCAGTTAACCCACGTCAGTACGCTACAGCCCCAACTCAACTGAAGATCCAGAAATACCTGTGTTTGAAAATCTCATGACCACCAATATATTTCAAGTCCCACTACACAGCCTGAGGCTCAGCGACCCTCTGGCCAACCAAAATTCTTTGGTCTTACTACACTGCCGAGCACCTAATGGAGGGCATACACGCCGAAAACTCGACAAGTCACAGCGCTCTGCTGTGCATGCTTATTTCAACACTCGGTCAGATGGCAAATACCCTATTTAAAGCCCACCACTGTCTCCTTTTACGTTAAATTTAACATTTGTAAATACCAGGACACGAAATAAATGCTCAGTCACTTTCTGACCTCACGAAAAGCGTTATGTTAGTTCTATCATGTGTGATCTCATTCATGACTGCTTCCTAACATCAGGCGTTGTGTGGTTATGGTCAAAACTACAAATTCAAATACGTTTTAAACATTCAGTTAAGTTAAACATAGGAAGCAGTAGGATAAGAAACTACGATATCTGTACTGGATTTACGCATTGTGCACTTTTGGAGGATTTCGCAGTATATGCGTACATTCAGATAAGATGTTCATAACTCTGTCGTAATATGTTTAATTATAAATGTAAACCTGTTTCTACACTTGCTAACATCAGCTGTCATAGATGTCATGAGCTTAAACTTCGAGTTAGGCTTTGATAAGCCACAGGGAGACTCTAAATGATTCATTCCTTCTCAAAGTTCTATGTTTTCCAAAATCGTAAGTGTGTAAATGAGTGATGCATGAACAGAACATACCGAGCCCACCAGTTAAGGTTACGAGTGCAGTGCCTTGGCAAAATGGCGATAAAGGGAGATAAGGTTTTTCGTGTTCAAATGTGCAAGATGTTTTACCTGTTATAAAACAGTAGGGTGCTGTCGGAAGGAATTATGGAAACGAACCACCATATAAACAGAGCATTGTGCCTTGATATAGACACTGGTGGCCTCTGTTAACAGAAAAGTACAGGCTGATTAAATGTGCTAGATGCAGCTGTAAAGAGGGTGGGGAAAAGTTTGTGTAAGGTCCACAAAAAACATTTGCGATCTGTGCAGGCTACGAACCTGAATCGCTGTAACGCTCTGTTTGTAAGATATTGCGATGGCGGTTACATTTCAGAGTGTGCCATCTGCAGCTTATGCAACAATTCAACCCGGAAGGTTCTGGCAAGCTCTTCAGTTTTGCATCACAATACAGGAAGCACTTATGGATAAACGTTTCGGCACCATGTCAGTATTCAGTGGCCAAGCAACCTTCTATTTACCTGAAAAGGTTAATGGCCTTAATGTGAAAGTGTGACACTGGAAAAACACATGAAAGTGCAGCGCATGAACGACACTCGCCGAAAGTTAATATTTTCTGCGCACTATCAGAGACGAAGCTTCATGGACCTTTCCTCTGCTATGAGAGGACTGTGATGGGTACCTCCTACCTTGATATGTTGCAGTTGCTACTGATTCCAAGAATTCTTCCAAAATCGGAGCATAATCATCGCTCCCTACACGATGAACTTCGCATCGCCGGATTCGGCATAGTGGTGAAGATTACGTGACACTGTTCCCTTGGCCCACCAGGTCAACTGACATGAACCCTTATCACTTCTTGCTTTTGTGGTACATTATGTACTGTGTAAACGTACTTCCGCTGCCGAGAACCCTGGAACAGCTCAAAGCGTTAATGCTTCTATTGTGACTGTTGACAAGATATTGCTACATAAAGTGTGGAACGAACTTGACTAGTGGTTGGCCGTGTGTTGTATGACCAGAGGGCTCTCGTAGAACATTTTTGAAGTGTAAAATGCAAACTTGATGAGTTCAGTTCTGTTGAGGTGTCACATTTGCACTAGTATTACTCTGGAAAATGTATAGATTCGAAAACGAATCAACTATTTATAGTAGCTCTGCATAACAATAGCTATTAATATTTTGTATACTGTTTGTAAACAATGTTAGTTGCAATGAGCTCGATTTCACTGCTGCAATGCGTAAGGTGTATGAGTATTTAGTTGTCTTATGGCGCGTCTGTGATGCATCTTGTGTACTCTCGGTCGATACTGCAAATTTTACTCCATGCTTTGGCTCACTGAGCTCCCCGAGCTCTCGCGATTTTCCCAGCTCCTGACTCGTTACTATTTGGTGGCCAGCGTTAGCCGCCTGAACCCTTGTTGCCATTACGGATTGTCATGTGCCAAGTTTACCAAGGAAACGCCCTCAGCGACGTTCCATGGCTGGCTCAACGCCACAGTTCGTACATGTCGAACAGCTTCCGCAGCTGCACGATGCGCCAAAGTTCCGCGCTGCCAGTCAGAGAATGTACTGAGCAAGGCGTCAGGTATAGATATTTCAATACCATAAACTGTCGGCAAACTGCTGGTGCAGACTAACTGGTCGCTATGGACTTCTAAACATTCGATTTTAAGGAAGAAGTTCGGTGAAAAAATGACTCCTCTAATTTCTTCCTTCAGTAAAGGACTGAATTTTTCATTATTCATCTGTTACTGTGCTGTGCGAAAGTAAGTAATCCGCTGCACGAAATTTCAGAGAATTTGCAGAGATCAGAAAGCCTGCGCAGACCTTGCATTTGGCTCATTTTAGTTCATACCTTATTTCGGAAGAAATGGAGGCAACATATCGTGAAGTTTTGGTTCAGACTAGCCGGATCAGTTTGAATTGCTCTTACTCAATGACTTTTAAAGGTGTCTTTGAGGCGTTGCTCGCCAAATCACATAATTTAACCATTTCCCGTGATCCACCCATAATTTAGACTAGTTCTTTAAGTGCATATTGACCTATGTCGCTCAATTATTTTAAGTTGACTGGAGCGATGTTAGCCAAGTCACACTTTAGCTTTAAGCATATTGCCGCTGTCATTCCCTGAGTTCGCTACGGTCGCAGGTTCAAACCCTGCCTCGGGCATGGATGTGTGTGATGTCCTTAGGTTAGTTAGTTTTAAATAGTTCAAAGTTCAAGGGGACTGATGACTACAGAAGTCCCATAGTACTCAGAGCCATTTGAACCATTCCCTAAGTTCAATGACAGTGGCCACCAGGCCCGAATTATGATGGCAGTGGTCCACGCACAGTTTTCACAGTATGTAGGAGGATCACCTCCATGGAGACCACATTTCCCCTACTTCAGTGTTTTCTGCAACACATAACCATAACTTCGCCAACAAGCTCAATCAGGCACGTGCATTAGTTTTGATTCTTGACCATTTCAGGTCAAATACACTAATCGTGAATAATGGCCATCTATTTTACATGGCCTGTGTTGCCGCATGTCGCACATTAGATATAGACTTGTTCTGAAGTTCAATCATGATCATTTATGTGCTAAGTCAATAAGATGTTTATGCGTTGTAACCATTGCTAAGCAAGTGCTTAACAAGTACGTCTTCAAAACCTCTAGACCTAGTCGTAATAATGACGATGTTGGCTTTATATTATCATTCCCACTCCTAAGTTGTTCTTAGATGATTAAACTTCGTGCTTAAGCACAAAAATTTTCCTAGATAGGCCATTCCTTGTAAGCACAGGTCTTCCTCATGTCATGACCAATGAATGCTTCATAAATGTTGAGACAGTAGATCTAAGTTCTGCATAGGTTAACATGTACGCTCTTTTCCTCAGCTACATCTTTTGTTTCATTTCACTAGTAAATTCAAGGTCAGGAGTTACGGTCACGTCTTGGCCCAACAAGTAACTAGTATACAGTTCATGCGCAGACGCAAGGTATTGTCCGCCTAGGCGGGCCTCACGACGCTACGGTCAGTTCCAGTGCAGCACTCCTGGCTGCCGCATCGCGGTTGTGAAGTGGGGCCGAGGCAGTTCGAGATACGTTTTATAGTCTGACAATTTATAGATTTGTAGTTTTAACTTGACGATGTCCACTATGGAGAAACGGTAGTTACTGTTGCTCTGAAGAAGGTTGAGTTGTCCCGACTGAAACCTAGGTAAATTCTAGGCAAACTGTGCAACTGAGGCTGTAAATAATTAAAATTAAAACTAATATCGAATTTGTATTTGAATTTAAGAGCAGAACGAAATTTCCTTTCATTCTCAAAATATTGGATAGCCACTGGACTGGTTGACCATAGCGCGCTCAGTGAGAAAATGTTGCGTAAACAATATTAATACATCAAACCGTTAAAGAAACCAAAACGAGGTTTTTGCAAATGATAATACGCAGGTAGATAGATATATCATGTGACTGATACTCGTAACGTATTTGTTCACCGAAGTATGAAAGTAACTGTAGCTTTCTTGGTGGAACTACGTACTCTTGAAGAGTTTTTAACGTAACATCCAAGAAGAATAGTGTTAAGACACATGTTAATATTTATGTTGCATTTGAGCAACTGAACTTCAATCGAAACCTGTTGTTACGTCACCAGACGAAATCAGTATGTAGCTATAATTTTTAATTATTCAGTTTGCACTGAGACCCTTTCCTTGTTTAAAACAGTCAAAACGTTTGATAGGAAAATATATCACTATATGTTACAGTTTTCAGTACAGTCGTTTAATGCATCTCTTCATCGTAGTGTATCAGATAAGTGCCAATGTGGTGGCGCTCCATCCTGCTGAAATATGAATTATTGTGCTTCTTGTTAGAGCTGAGGGAACAGCCAATTCCTAACATCTCCAGATACCGTAGTCCAGTTACAGTAGCACCTTCGAAGAAAAAGGGACCAAAAACTTTATTGGCTGAAATGGCGAACAAATGTAAAACTAAATGAAACTTTATAGCTCCCTTAATTCGCCGACAGATAGTGCTTAGCTCTGCCTTTTGTCGTTGCAGAGTTTTAAATTCCTAAAGTTGTGGTATTCTTTTTGAATCACCCTGTATAGTTAATGAGCCTAAGGTCGACAGATGAGTAAAACAATCGCTATGTTTGCTGTGAAAATTGTAACAACTTTGTACAGGAGTTATATAGATGTTCCGAAATATTTCGAAACATTAGCAGGTGGTGCTGTAATCGCAATACATAGTGGCTAAAGTAGTGTACCAGCACTGCAAAGGAAGAGATTGGGATCATGTATTCCACTGAACAGTTTCGTGGTACTGAAATACCACCGTCGTACAGAAGCAAGGTGCCATTTTCAAACTCTATTAAACGTTTGATGTTCCAAAAGGACACTCTGAAAACTCCTTGCAAGCTCTTCACAAAATTTCAATGGTCAGGCAGTGTGACTAACCTAGAAATAAATGTTGGCCCCAGGTAAACTCCTGAAAATGTCATAGTGGAAATACAGCAATCTCCAAGGAAATCTGTCTGAAGAATTACAGCAGGGACAGGACTGGAGCGTTGCAGCACTCAGAAAATCCTGAAACAGATACCACAAATGCTTCTGTTCAAAATCCGAAGCATCCTCCTGCATGAGCTGTGTAACAGACATTGTGAACCACATTTTTTTCGGTGATTGATAATGAAGAATTTGATGCTGGCTGCATCTGGCTAACGGATGCCGAACAGTTCTACCTGAATGGAATCGTGAATAAACGGAACTGTCGATTTTTTGTTGCTGAAAATCCCCCTTGCGTGAAGTAAAACAGTACTCTCCCAAAGTTAGTACTATTTGGGCTGCAGTGTGCAGCAGTCATTGGTGAACGTTGTGTTGCGAATTTGGAACAATTTGTCGCCACACAGCAAGTGTTAGTCAACCAGGTATTGAGAATTAAACCTTTTTTTCATGATTCGTAAACTGATAGCTATGTTTGTTATGCTCGGTGCATAGTTTTACCGGGTGGCTTCCCCCCTTCAGTCCCTCCCCAGGTCAATGTCTCCCTTAATTACATGGATAATTTTTTCCTATCATAAATTCTTTCTCTTTATGTAGTCACGTAAACGTAAACCACTGTGATGTTTGCTTTGTGTCAGTCTTGAGGATGGAAAAGGTACTGGCAGTTTAAAAGGTGGTGTTTAGTATTGCAATACTGGTTCACCCATTATTTCAGTAACTCTCGCAGAATGGTTAAAATACACAATAGTATAACAAATACCGAGAGCAACTGTAAGACATATTTAGTTATACAGAAATATCTACGACATAAAAGTTGATACACTATAATCATAGTGAACTGCATCTGGGTGCTGAAAATTTTAGTAGTAAAAGCTGTTCAGAGAGCCATAGCAAGTTTGTCTTCTTGGTCCCTCATTTTTAAAATGTTTCTGCCTACATAATGAGACGGGGAACAGTCATGAACAGTAGTTCACAAAATCTGTAGAAATACGGAAACAAGAATACCGAGATACGTTGTAAGGACGATAGAGAAACTTGTATTTCATCCACTTCTTTAAAATTTTTTTTAAAAATACTCTGTGCGTCTCAGCTGGTCCCTAGACGTACCTCAGTGACAGTCACTGGCTACTATTAGGCCGTTTGATCCCAAGAACATTTGCCATTCAAATCTTTTACCAATTCCTGTTCAAATCTTATGTTCGGAGTGTAGATAAACCATAAATACCACTTCCATGATTGTAACAATGCATTTAATACAAAAAATCCATGCCTTAAAAATTGATCAGTGGAAACCGGAGGCTACAGGAACCATGCATGTAATACTGTGAGAAACGAATGTAAATTTTTCATGTTTACGTTTATTTTTCTAACTACATATTTTATACAGCTCATTTGCAGATGATACAAAATGTGAAAATATATATAATTGAACAATATTGCACTGTTTTTGTGACTTCAGTTTCAACATCAGTTTGTGTGAAACTGTGCAAAACAATTTGCATGCAAAGGAATTTTAAATTTCTCATACCGTTTTGTGATCTTGCACTGGCCACACTTTAGTTGTTCGCCTAATGGTACAATCAGATGATCTCTCCCATCGTATCGTACATCGTTGAGCGCCCTTTTATTTAAGGCTTTCAGATTTCGCACTGGATGGGCAGGTGACTTTCGTGAAACGTACTTTTGAAAGTAGCAGTTGACCACATACCTTGTGAAGCCAAGACGCTAGTGGATTGCCCTTACTCTGTACTGTTTGTCTATACAGCAACCAAGCATTGTTTATTAATGCATTTAGTGGAAATTAATCCTGTATTTTCCAATATTTTCATCTAGTCGGTCCACTCCTCCCATGTAAATGTTGTAGCTAACAACCACAGCAGGAGTAATTACATCAATAAACTGTCGTATTGTATCGTTCGGATTATTCATCAGGTTGAACTCCACTTCCGTTTGAGGCGATGATAACAATGCTGTTGTCATAGTAGCGAATCAATCCAGATTTATTATAGGTTACTTGGTCATATGTTCCTCTAGTAGCTTTTTAATTTTATGAAAATCTTGCAGAGGGGCACCCTCTGTTCTATTAGAGTGAATTGTTCCTGTTCCAGTACAGCTCTGTTCTTTTAGTACATCCAAAAGTAACAATGAATTAAAGTTCTAAAGAAAGAAATCATATGTCTGTTCTTTATCAAATGGATGTTTCGATATTACATCTAACACAACTGAAACACCTTCACGAAGCTCAGGTCTTATGTTTCCAGTTACAGCATCCTGGTATGGTTCAGCTTGAACTTGGTACCCTAGTCTTGTGCAGAGACACCAGACTTTATAACAAAACCTAGTCAGTTTACCTGCCATATGTTGCTTAGTTCTATGTCTACCATAATACGGAATCATAGCCTCAATACATATGTCTTTCGTTATTGAAAGCTCTTAGGCACCTATCATTCCCGAGTTTCGAAACGGGTCTGTTTTCAAAATTTGTTATCTTTGGATAAGCATGATATCACATGGATGTACATATTTCACATTGTTTTCCCCAAGTCTTCCCCTTAACAATGCTTTTGACACAGCTACATTGTGGCAATTGTTCATTTCCCAGAACATGCCTTGGTAAAGGATTGTAACCAGTCAGAATAAATGTGGCCGTTAATACTTATTTCTTCACTTGAGACATTGAATGTTGTATCTCCCTGCTGATGAGCGTAAATAGTTGTATAATTGGCTAGCATTTCCACAATGTCATAAAACAGATCAAACAGCTGTACTGGTGACATTTATTCCATCAAAAATACTGGACGTGTCCATGTCTTAATCTGCGCATCATTTATATCATTCTGAGTCCATCTCCTATCAGCCCCCTTTGTTCTGCCGGTAATAGGAATAGTGTTTGATGTAGAACATTCAGAACACTATCAATGTTGGCAGCACCAGAAGTAGAACATGGCTCATTGACTCCCTAGGACCTACCTTTAATATAAAACATGAACTTTCCAGAAACTATAAATACTATTTATATAGTTACATATAACTTTGAAAATTCATAGTACTGTCTAATATTTACCTCTTCGGTAACAATTTCCCCATCACAATATTTTGTAAGTTTTATTTCTGCAACAGATCTTAGCTGGTTGCCACAATTTATAACTTTCACACTCGCCACCTGAATCTTAAACTGACTATGATAGATCAGGGGATTTATAAACAAATCATTAACAGAAAAATCAATATCCTCTTCAAATAATACTATAATTTCATCGGCAGTCAACCTGAAATGCAAGTGCTTTACTGTTACTTCAATGCATCCACTCAATCCCACTGTTCCAAAAATGGAACAGTTAAGATGCATTATAACCCATGGTTAAAAACAGACATGATAAAGGCAAGTAACACACACACACACACACACACTATATATATATATATATATATATATATATATATATATATATATATATATATATATAGTATTCATAAATCATACTGGAAACAATAATATCGTTATCCACTGTCAAATGCCCCCAGGGGCCCACAGTCCCTTTTGTGTGTACGGGGCCCCAAGCTATTGCTGTCTCCTTCCTTTTTCCAGACTGCATTACTGTCCTTGTTCCTTTCTCCCTTCCCCCACCTTTCCCTCTTCTGTATATCGACCTGGCTATATTCACACCTTTTTTGGGTATGCTCTATTTCTTAGTTTGCTGTTTCCATCTCCTTTTCGGCGTTCTTGGTCCCCTTGAGGTCTGACCTCCATTTCCAACGTTCTCCATTCAGTGTGAGCCATTTGGGGATGAATTCCCAACATAGTCCCAATGGTGCCAACTCCTCACCCCCTCTTCTCCCTTTTCCCCTTGCACCCTGGCCCTCTTCCTGCTAGGTCACCAGCAAGGTAGCCAGTCCGTGTGGTGGGGCTGTTACGCACCCACTTGGCTAACCCCCCTGACAACACAGGGCTAACAGTGGTAGTACCTGAGCCGTTAATGCATTGTGTATGCCAAGGAGCCGATGCTCATCACTTCGGCGAATCAGAACTCCCAGCAATGGCTGCCGTTCCAGACTGCCATTGCTGTGGCTGGGTGGCTCCCACTGGGTGAGCCCCTGGTGAGAGTGGGCGGTACTAGTGTAGACGCCTTGCACATAAAGCGACAAAAGCTCCAACACTCGCCATTCTGTGGCTGTCTCTAAGTCATAGAAGACATGACACTACTTCTGATCCTTCAGCCTTCCCCTCAGAGGCCACCCTCTGGGATGAGGGTAAAGTTCGCCAGTTTGGGTTGAAACCTTTCCCTCGGTACCTGGTTTGTACCAGGATGGACGGCTAAAGTTTTGCCACAACTAAGCCTTTGTTTTTCATGGAGACAATTGGGGACAAGTATGGCGATTCGGAAACCACGAGTAAAATATGGTCGAGTTCTTTGCTCATAAAGACATCTTCTGCTTCCCAGTCTGAAGCCCTGCATGCTTGTGACCATCTTGGTGACATCCCAGTCTGTCACACCCCAAAATCTCTCAACTCGGTACAGGTCATCATCTTCCAACAGGATCTTCTCCAAACTGACGAGGAGCTCTGTGCAAATCTCGAGTGGCGAGGAGTCTGATGTATCTGCCATATACAGATACAGGCGCCTTTATTGTGGACTTAGAGACCCTGCCAGAGAAGGTAAAGGTGATGGTGTATCGGTGTGATGTAAAACTTACATTCCAACACCAATGAGATGGTTTAAATGCTTAAGGTTTGGACAAGTCTTCCCGCTGCACCAATGATGCCCCTCAGTGGTGACTCCATGAGGGGACTGCCTGAGCTCCCCTGCTGTTGTGCGTAAATTGTAATGCGCAGCGTCCCCCATGCTCGCCAGCATGCCCAGTGTATGTGAAAGAACGGTGGATTCAAGAGTACAGAACATTGGATCGACTTATCTAGACTGAGGCTTGTCGAAAGTATGACTGGCTCCATCCCATGCCTATAAGTTCTACTTTTCCTTCAGTTGCGTCCACTCCCTCTCCTACCCTATCCTCTTCCCTGCCCTGCCCCATTGACCCCACACCTTCCGCCTCACCCCCCTTTCCCACTGCGCTTCCACCAGAGAAGCTCTCCACTTCTTTGGCAGCCGCTGGTACTGGAGCTCCCTCCTGGAAGCCCTCTCTCTGGTACTGCGAGAAAAGACTCTGCAGCTCCACATCAGCCATGCAATCTGTGGCCAGTGGGTGCCAAGACTGCCAGGTGTAATTCTGTGCACAACCTCGCTGAAGTCTGCCCTTCTCTTCAGTAGTCGGACTAAGTACTACCCCACTTTCCATTGTTGCCAATTTATTCAAGATGGCCGCAGTGACGTCATCCAAGTTGGCGGCATGTAGACTTGGCCACAGTGCATGGCGTCATTCAAGATGGCGGCTTTTGGCTGTAAGATTGGCCAATTGGGCTACGTCCATCAACATAACGCCAGAAAAAATGGCGGGAATTTTGAATTTTGGCGGCAAAATAGACCAATTGGGCTACGCCCACTAACCTAAGCCTCCAGAAAAAAATAAGCGCGAAATTTAAATTCCAACAGGATAAAGCATGCAAAACTGTACTTGTCTTTATTACCATTGACATGCCTCCACTAGAAAATTCCCTCGAAATTCAAATCCCAGCACGATAATTGCTGCAAAACCATTCTTGTCTTTATAATTATTATTATTATTCATTATCATTCATAATTTATTATTGGCCTACCTCCGCTAAAATTTGCACCAAATTCAAATTCCAACACGATAATGTCTCCAAAAGTGCACTTCTATTTCTTATCACTTATTATTTATTCAAGATACCCGATTCTCTCGGCGGGGAAAGCCATTTGCATTTCATAAATAGCAAATATGTCACAAGTTCAAATTCCAACACCATAATCTGTCACACTTACGAACTCTCTCGGTCACTTACCTTTCTTCACTGGTAACCAATCAAAATCGCGTCAAATGATAAATTGCACTTATAGTAACCTAACTCAAGTCCTTTGATTTTGCAGGGGGAAAGGGACTGAAGTCTTTATTTCAAGCAGTATGGTCATCACTTGTTCTCCAACACAATCAGTACACATCTTTGATGCCACAGTGCAGTCGTCACGACGTCCGCACTCCAAATGAATTACTTCAAATCGTCGCCACCATTTGGCCCCGCCGGCTAGCGCGCGGACCCTTTGCCGACGGCCGTCACATGAGGCGACCGCTCGCTTACCGGTGGCGCGAGGTGCGGCGCCGGCCAGTGTGCGTGCTGCTGTCTATGGATATGGCTATGGCCCGTGCTAGCCGCTGGACCAGCGATCACTTCCACGTCGAAAACGTTTTTCGCTGAACACGCTGGAACTTGCCGAGTTTGCCGCCACAGTGGTCCCTTGTCCCTTCACCATGTGTATTCGTCGCCTCCGCACGTTTCCCGACAAAATTGTTTGCCTCGGAGCTCAATCGCACAACGGTCGGCCGTTCCACAAAGAACGCTGTGCTACACTTTCGGCGCCAAAGTTTGCTAGACAGTGGAATCCGCCACGAGAACGCTCGTTAATTGACTCTCTCGTGCGTGCGTTACAACTGGAAACTCGTCGCGCTGCCGCCCTGCTTACGTCACACAGCGTCCAAACACGCGACGGACATAGTCTTCCGTAAATATGCTAACCCCCACATCGCTCTTATATCAATTACCTAATTGCTTAATTCCATTTCAATCATATTAAATAATTCAATTTACAATTTCCTATACGTATGCAAACGTGTTCAACTACCTAGTTTCAACTACTTTTCGAGGACCAGACTGCCTCCTTTTCCTAGGAACCAGCACCAGAGTTTGAATTCTGGCAGTAAAGAAAGGCCACTTCCGCTTTCTCTACCAACCAAAGAAAATAGTTGTAAAGGAAGGGCACTTGTACTAACCTCAGCCACTCGACCACCACTTCCGCCTAGGACCCAGCGCCAAGTTTGAATTCGGCCAGTAAACAAAGCTCACTTGCGCTTCCGCTACCAACGTAGGAAAATCGTTGCAAATGAAGCTCGTCACCACTAAACTAAGACACCAGGACTAAACCTCTTCCTACGCGTTTTGGGTAAAAGGATTCACCCCTGCACTAGCCCCTTATATGGAGCAACGAATTTACTTCATTTAGGGTCGGAGTATATTGTATCACACCGACATGTCCCACACCATACAGACACTCCTACGTAACTCATTTATAATGCTCTAGACACAAGCTCGCTAGTTGTAAATGGCTCTGACCACTATAGGACTTAACTTCTGAGGTCATTAGTCACCTAGAACTTAGAACTGCTTAAACCTAACTAACCTAAGGACATCACACACATCCATGCTCGAGGCAGTACTGGAACCTGCGACCGCAGCGTCGCGCGGTTCCGGACTGTAGCGCCTAGAGCCGCTTAGCCACTCCGGCTGGCTACTAATTGTAAACAGTAAAAAATAACACACAGCACAGCCTACAGACATGCGAACCGCTCGTAAACGCAAAACATTTACGTCCAAATAGCCAAACAACTCCTAATTTTGGTAAATAATTTCAGTGCATATGCTGATGGAAGGAGTAAGGAGTGTACCTTATTTGGGACATATCTTTTTGAAACTTTTGCCTCTCATAGGTTTTGATGTGTAAGGCTGAAATAAGGCAGGTTCTGAGCTCCAGTAGTGCACTACACTTGGCAACACAACCACATCCATCAAGATATTCATTCCAATTCAGACCTGTAACTCCTCGACAGATAAATTTGTCCAGCTATTTGTTCACTCACTCACAGGCTGACAAGATTGCCGTATTTGCGCAAAAACCGCTCAGACTGCGCTGTGCAGCTCGGGGAAGTAAGGAAGGGCTGCACTCTACTTATTTCGAGCCCTTTTATTTAGTTGTGGAGTATACTTGTCATAACACCCGCACTAATCCGACTGTGGTCATCTGACACAGGCCACAAACACGTAAACAACTAATTTCACCACGCAATAGCAAACTGCTCTTAAATAATGCAATACACAATATCTGCAGACGATCTCTGTACTCTTAAACTCGCTAAATAAAGCACAGTACAGTGCACAGACATGATCGCAATAAAATAGTTCAACAGACGCCCCCGAAACACCACCCACCCAATACCCTGCCCCCGGCTGCCAAACAGACCAAAAGTATCTGCTCGGCGTCCACCAAACATGACCACCTCACAGTCGCATTCGCGCCTAACACCTGAGAACATTTATCACCTATGCGCAATAGCTTACGCTCAAAGACGCGCGCGCGTGTGATCGGCGGGAGGGGGGATTCCAGAGCCACCACCCAAGTTCAGCTTCCGCGCTCGCTCATCACAGCCGACCAGAAAGGGCACTCCTCTGACACACGTGAAAGCTGCAATGTTCTTCTCATGTTTACCGCTGGCGTCTCAGGTGTGGACCTGCTTTCACGTCTATGGTCAGAATAGCCCATAGCTCGTCGACGCACACGCACACGATTAAAGCCGCCGCGAAAACACTTACTGCGGTGACGGAAAACCAATCATTCTGATCTGCGCTGCAGCGGTGTGTAATAATTGACAACACTCCATTTATATTTTCAAACAACATATTTAACCATACAGTATATCACACAATCACAAAACACCCACCCTAAGCCATGTCGCACAGCCTCAATCATAATTTCAGTACACACAATAGCAAACTTCTACTAAATAATTGTTTACACTGATGTGTAGATACGTTCAGTACTCGTAACCTATCGTAATAACACATAGCAGAGCCAGCAGATCCGCTCGCAAACTAACTCGGCAGACGTGCGCAGGTACCCCCTTGGCACCCTGTCCACAGGATCGTTAAGTCGCGCATCCGTCTGATTACAGACCGCCCACAGCCCCTGCTCGGCCTCCGCAAGCGTGAGTTGGCGTGGTCGCGCGCTCTTCAACTCGTTCAAATCACACACAGACGTCCGTGCAGGACCGCGATCCGTCACAACCCCTAGCCGCCACTACAGAGTGCGGGTGAAAGTCAGCTTTATATCAATGTAGCTCATTTCCAAAGTGCAGCCTCCATACGCTACACGTCATAGTAGCAGCACACGTCTTTACCTCCTATGACACACTGCGCATTGCTTTTGACATGGCATTACACGGCCCTTTAATTAAACGTAACTACACATCCCTGGCCTTGCCTCGTCGTGTGACCAGCCATCTAAAACCGTCGCAATATTCTTACTTTATAACATTTTTTTTAAAAAAACAATATCTAATTTACTCCTCCCACCATCAACATACGCAAACGTCCTCATCCCTTTCTTGACGCTCATATATCACCCCACAAACTTTGTCCATCAATGAATTTACCATTCTCATCGACTCTTTTCCAATTACAAACGTAGCCTCTACCTAAACACCCATCAACTCATCTTTCTCTCTCTTTCAACACTAAAATTAATTTTATGCACGCCCGGAAATATCAAATGCCATTAAAGAGTCAACCTCTTATACATAGCATCAAGCACATACGACACTCCCACCAATATTCAAAGCCTGGTCCATATTTACCACCTCGAACTTGAATTAAATATTATTACCATGGCCCCAACATTCTGCCAGCGCTCGATTTGGAGCTATTTTTCCGCTCTTCACTGTTGTCACTAGCAGTCGATTATCACTATCTATAGATTGCGTAAGTTTCCACATAAAAAAATCTAGCCCAATTATCTATGTCATCAATCTGCACCCTTTTGCGATAGCACACAAATTCATCTTCTCTAGTCATTATACAACTATTATCAGCGACACGCCTCAGTCGGTATCCCGATAATTAACACCTGACCAGCTTGTGTAAGGTCTGTGAAGACATCACCGACGTGTGTTGGGATGCTGTAATCATCACATTTCGTTGATCATCAGCAAAGACGCGAATTCGCTCGTGCTCGATGTTCTAAATGATGTCTCACTCCTTTCATCCTGCATCACACTTCATCCATTCAACATACACATTCATTCAAGCCGCCGTTTAGACTCCTATATCCGAACACATACCATCATTCGACAGCTATCAATTGCTCTTGCCTAATAACTCATCAGTTACGTCTGGAGGGAGGGGGGGGGGGGCGGGCAAAGTCACTCCTTTCTTTCAGCAGGAGACAGTTTTTTTTTTAGTGGTAGCTAAATTGCGCCAACAGCTTATCACAAATCGCGAAAAATCTTCAAATACCAGAACACCCTCACTCAATTACACAGCGTTCCCACTGAGGACATGAGCTTTAATATTACAGTTCTTAATCCAATAACCACCAGAACAAATACTATATGCTCTAACTAATCCCATAGTACCCTACAAAGCGTGCGTCCGAGCGCCGCTGGCGGTATGTCAAAGCCACATATCTATCCCTAAACAGCCGTCCACTTAGCCTCAGGACCAGCATGCCGAAGTGGGCTCTCTCTATACCTGCTCTCCAGCCACTGTCTAACGACATACAGTGCACAAATGGATTCCTGAATAGCGCAGATCTCTATCTTCCCCTGCATCTCCAACTGGACATGTAAAGTGTTTCCCCCAGGCAGCGAACACGTCATTCACGCTTTGCTGACATATTTCCACTCACAAATCTTAAAGACTGGCATATATAAAAGCCAATTAACTCCTGCCAAAACTCACTTAATAATAAAAAGCATTCTCCCTTTCTAAGCATATATGAATATGCATTTAGAACAAACATAATTCCAACCATAAGTCATACATATCATTAAAAGGAAAGACCTCAATTTACGTTATCCAACATTTATTTACCTGTACTAATGATACAGTCGTAGATGAGTCGTGTCATCCACTCGCTCATTCATTCAACAAACGCTTTCACAGAACTTGTTCTACTTATAGACAACGGATGGTGAAAATTTACGATTTCCACACTTATCAACTGTAGTGGGGTTACTCAAAGACGGCTCCTCCAATAGGAGACCCCTACCCACCGCTCGCCTCAGGGCTTGTCAACGTCCGTCACGACTCAGTCGGTGATATAGTGCTCGGGCTATGGAGATCGAGATGACCTGTGAGTATCCATTTCCCAATAATTCTCATGAGATTAACTTATTAATTATTTGACTATTATATAAATTATATTAAATAAATTTTTTAATGGTGGTATTCTATTCCAGTCACGGGGGCGGTCGTATCGCCATGCAATATTAATATAACTGTGGAGGAGGATGCGCGGATGAAGATGTCGAGGCGGGAGCTGCAGACACAATCTCGATTGCAGACACAGTTGAGTTTAATGCCCGTAAGTACTATACCTCATGTGCAGTTAATATATTTATCTGTAATTAACAATATATAAATAAATTTTACTTGTGTAAATACTTTTATTTATCTGCAGGAGAGATCTACATATCTGACGATGAGATTGCTGAACATGATGTGAAAATGGAGATCAATGAAAATGATAGTGAGTATACATTCCGTTTAAATGTAAATTTATATTTCATTTTAATTGAAGATTATTTTAATCTTAATTGAAGTAGATAAGTTTATGTATGCGGGGTCATTAGTGATAAGATAGTCTGCACCATACGATCATTGTTCATTTATCTTTCATAATATGATCATATATGTTAATGATTAAATTATTTTTAGTACTTTAAACATAGCTGCGCTACAGCAACGGTTCCACGTATTAAGTGCATATTCATCCATAAATGGAATTCAGAGCGTGATCTAATTGTAGTATACGTTAATTGAGCGTAAATTTACATTCAGTCAAACGCGTTATACGTGGCGAATAGCAGGCGCCATTCATCGAAGCATTTAGCTCGCATATGCTTTCATAGAGTTAATCACTACTGTAATTAAAGATTTAGTATACAATTATCACTTTAACAGACAAAATTAATTTAATAATTGTAGAATAGCTCTGTGTAAAGTTGATCATTTTTTATCTACCAGTCGTGGTCATTATATGCAGTGTATGCTGTATGTGGCAGATTAGCTGCCTAGTTAGCTAGAAGTACGAAATGAGTAATTTTATTCCACCCTATCCGCTACTAATGAAGCGGACGTATGAAGTAGACGCTGTGCCAGCTGTACTGGGCCCCAATGTTGAACTACATGATCCACCAGGCGCTCTGATAAAGTCAAATCTTACTTCATTTAAACGTGCCGACTGTTCATTATCTTACTCCTACACTTCGTCTACTTTGATGTTGTGTGGCCCACCACATGGTGAGGTGGGTATCAAATGGAAAAGAATTCATCTATGAGGACAGTGAGCGGTACAGTGTTGACATAAATAGATGTGCCTCTCTCGTGTGGTGGTGGTGGTGGTGGTGGTGGTGGTGGTGGTGTTGTAAGTCGACGACGAGCTTGTCTCGTCTGATGAAAGGGATACAGCTTAAATGATAAATGATCTTAGAGTGTAGATTTCTAATTTTGACTTAAAAATGGATCTGTTTAATTTTTATATATGATAAAATTTATATTTGCTATACAGCGTATGTGTGTGGAATGATTTTTGCATTTTAATATAATGTGGGTAGTTTGGGGGATAGTTATGTGTGAGAAAATATAACTTGCCCTTGTGATCATGAGCTTCTATGCGACTGAATTTGTCTTTATTACAAATGAAATATATAATTAGAAGATAAAGTAATAGAGGCCGTGTGAAAAGCTTGTCCAGTTCATACGATTTCAATAAGAATAATGTTTATGGAAGTTTCTGTGCGTTTTTGAACGAGTTAATTAGTTCATTGCCTTTAACCTGAGATTGGCTTGGTAAAATTCACTTCTATGCAAGGTGTTATGAGGCTGACTTTGGTACAATGATTGTGTGTATGGTTCAAATGGCTCTGAGCACTATGGGACTTGATATCTAAGGTCATCAGTCCCCTAGAACTTAGAACTACTTAAACCTAACTAACGTAAGGACATCACACACATCCATGCCCGAGGCAGGATTCGAACCTGCGACCGTAGCAGTCGCGCGGTTCCGGACTGAAGCGCCTAGAACCGCTCGGCCACCGCGGCCGGCGATTGTGTGTATGTTTGACGGCAGTGCAGGTGACTGGTGTGGGAGTGATAAAAGGTTACATTTAAATGTCGATGTGAGTGTAGATCAATTAAGAGCGATATAATTTAAATTGTTAAATATAATATTTGATATGTGATTAGCTTTGGTGATTGGGTTGTGGTTTAAGAGGACTGAATAGGGTGGTGTGTTTGGGGAAGGACGTTATTAGGTATGATCTAAATTTGATCACTTTTTGAAGGACGATATTTTCATTTAATTGAAAGGGAAAACATTTTTCTGTCTTCGTACGTTCTCTATAGACGAGGAGGGAGTTAGTTCCTTCATTAAAAGAAAAATTATAAATTAAATTTAGGTCTTACGAAGGAGAGATGGTTATTGAGTACTGAATATATTTTTTATTTTTACTTCTAGTTAGCCATAAGTCTATGGCACACTAAAGTACTAGGACTGCTCTTAATATCGAAGAGTACCAGATGAATTTTATAATATATTACAAATATTTTTGGTCTTTTAATACGTGAGTATGGATATACCCTTAGAAATGGGGGTAGGCTCTGATCAGAAAGACTGACGCGTTTCTGCCAGTGCTAAAAGGCTCTCGAATCAGATGAACTGTTATGAGAGCGACTTGGGTCGACTGAGCGTGCACAGATGTAAAATGATCGTTTTGTACCGTGTAGGAAAATGAATTGTATCTTTATTAGGACAAGGTGCACGTGGCAATACTGTTATCATTGGTATGTGTTTAAGTATATAATATTAAATGCACTGTCCTCAGTGAGAGGTGTGTGTGTGTGTGTGTGTGTGTGTGTGTGTGTGTGTGTGTGTGTGTGTGTGTGTGAGAGAGAGAGAGTATTTTACTTATTAGACTAGATGTATGCCTAATTCAGTAAATTTAATTGTTCAGCGAATATGAATATGTGGAAAATGTAATTATGATCTATTGAGCTGTGTTGTATGTGGGGGCGTCCATGATTGTACTAAATTGTTAAAAGTGGGTGGGTGGCATATTAGTAGCACAACCATCTGTGGAGTTAGGTGGGGGGGGGAGTACTTTATTGCCTACCCAATAGCAGGAAAGCAATATTATTCTGGTTTTAAAGCCTGGGAAGCCATCTCTTCAGTTGGATAGCTACCATCCAATTAACCTTTCCAACACCCTCTGCACGCTCCTTGAACACTCCGTCGTCGGCTGTTTTGGATCCTTTAATCCCGTGACATTCTGTCGTCGACTCAAGGTGGTTTTCACTGTAGCCACTCTATGGTGGATAAGCCGGCCGAAGTGGCCATGCGGTTAAAGGCGCTGCAGCCTGGAACCGCAAGACCGCTACGGTCGCAGGTTCGAATCCTGCCTCGGCCATGGATGTTTGTGAAGTACTTAGGTTAGTTAGGTTTCACTAGTTCTAGGGGACTAATGACCTCAGCAGTTGAGCCCCATGGTGCTCAGAGCCATGGTGGATAACTTGGTGCACCTGGAGTCTGCTATCCGGCCAGCTTCTGCCCATTGGCAACATCTCACAGCAGTCTTCTTTCACCTGCATAAAGCCTATGACACCACCTGGCAACTCCACATCCTCATCCTCCTTCGCAAATTGGGCCTTCATGGCGCTCTGCCCGTTTTTATCTAACTTTCTTTCTTGTCGATCTTTCTGGGTCCAGGTTGGTTCCTCCTACAGCACTTCCCATCAGCAAGAAAATGGGGTTCCACCGGGTTCCATGCTGAGCTTCCCTCTTCCTCGTCGCCATTCGTGGCCTGGTGGCGGCTGCTGAGCCAACAGTGTCCCTCTCTTTGTATGCTGACGATTTTTGTATCTACGTCACTTCCTCTGCCATAGGGGCTGCAGAACGCCGTCTGCAGGGGACAATCTACCAGGAACAGTCTTGGGCTCTCTCCCATAGCTTTCAGTTTGCAGTGGAAAAGTCGTGTCATGCATTTCTGCCGTCGCCGTACAGTCCTTCCCCATCCAGATCTGTTCCTCGATGGTCAATCCCTCGAGGTTGTTGATACCCATCATTTCTTGAGTCTGCTCTTCAATGCCCAGCTAACATGGCTCCCTCCTCTTCGTCAGCTGAAGAGGACTTGCTGGTTACATTTCAATGTTCTTAGATGTCTGTGCAGTATCACCTAGTGGTGCAGACTGCTCTATCCTCCTGCGTTTGTACAAATTGCTGGTCCAGTCTCATTTAGACTAAGAGTACTGTCATTGGTTCTGCGTCACCTTCGACATTACAGATACTAGACCCCAACCACCATTTTGGGGTAAGACTTGCAACTGGTGCCTTCTGGATTAGCCCGATGATTAGCCTCTCGCACAAGTAGGGATTCCAATGCTGCTAGTATTGCGCTAAAAGCTGATATCGTTTGCGCTCTGCATTCAGGTCCCCCCCTAAAGCACCCTAATTATAGTCTCCTTTATCCAAACACTGAGATCAACCTCCCGTCGCTGTGGCCACGATTTGTGTATCATGGCTGCCCGCTTTCAGTCGATCTTATGAGCTCCAGCACCTCCCTTTACCACCTCTTTTCACCGCTCATGCGCGTAACCCTCCATAGTGCATCTCTCTGCCACAGCTCTGTCTTGATTTCTCCATCAGTTCTAAGGATTCTGCCCCTCTGGAGTCCCTTCGCCACCAATACTACTGTCTCCTCAGTTCAGAAGTGATCTATACTGACGGCCGCATGGTTGCTGGTCACACTGGTTATGCTTACACCTATGCGAACCACACGTAACTTTGTTCCCTGCCAGATGGCTCTAGTGTTTTTACTGCAGAATTGGTAGCTGTCTGGACCATGTATCCTTCTGCTCAGGACTGTCCTTCATTATCTGGTAGTGAATCCTCGAGCAGTTAGCAAGCTATCGGCCAGTGCTTCCCTCGCCACCCATTGGTCATAACTATATAGGACTCTTTCTCTCCTTGATCAATGTGGATGCTCAGTGGTTTTCATTTGTACCCCAGGTCATGTTGGGATCCCTGGCAATGAACTTACCAATCGACTGGCTAAATTGACTACTAACAGGCCATCCCTTGCTGTTGACAGTCCATAAATAGACCTTCACTCGGTATTATGTTGTCAGGTTTTGGGACTTTGGAATGCAGAATGGCACACTTTCTTCACCGAACAAGCTCAGGGTGATAAAGGATTCTAAATCTACGTGGCAGTCCTCCTTATGGTCCTCTCTTAAAGCCTCTGTCGTCCTTTGCTGGCTCCACATCAGCCAGTTATCTCCTCCGTCGTGATTATACTCCCCCCCCCCCCCCCCTGATGTGGTGGATCAATGTTGACTGTAGTTCACCTCTTACTGGCCTGTTCCAACATAGTCAACCTGCAATGGACTTCCAGCTTTCCTGACTCGCTACCACTGGCGTTAGCTAACAATGCCTCAGCAGCTCATCTAGTTTTACAATTTCATCGTGAGGGTTTTTTATCGTTTTATTTAAGGGTGGGACCTTCAACCTTATCTTTGGGTGGAGGTGATGGCAGGCCATCTTGCATCCACCTTCGTCCCGATCGGACTGGTTTTGACCGGGCTTGGTGGTTCACCCCTGCCCTCTGCCTACCCACTCCTTTCTTCATGGGTCTGTTTTATCTTTAGTGTTTATCTTGTCTACCTGTGCTTCTTCCTTATTGCCCGTGTCATTAGTCACTTTCTGTCCATCCTCTCTTCTTCCATCTTCTTCCTTCCTTCCTTCCTTCCTTCCTTCCTTCCTTCTGTCAATTTGTAATTTTATGGCCATTTTAGTTCCCTGTGAGTGAGGTTTTATCGGTTTTAGTTAACCCAAGAACGGAGGGACTGATGACCGACTAGTCCACTGTCAAATACAGTAAAACTTGCATACCCTTTCTTTGTAATCATCTTTCCAAAAACAGTAATTACTACAGCAACAACAATGTTGCTATGCAGATGGTCGCAGGACAACTGACAGTTTTGTGTAAAAGCAAGGACCATGCAGAAGGCCAGCAGTGCGGAAAACTTAGCAAAACCTAAAATCCCTGTCCACAAAAAATTACGAACTTTTGTTCCAAAAATGGAACAGTGAGATACAATGGGTTAGCGTCTTTCGCTTTTAGGTGGTAATGCCTACTCTGTGGTCAGTTATGTCCCTACGGACAATACTTCCCGCAGCCACTGCCGCTGCCATGTGCTATGTTGCCACACTCATGTTGGAAGCAGACTTCACTGTGGCCGCTTGCTTGGAGTTTCCTAGCCACTCTCCCACCTAGCAACACACCAGCTGTCCCGACAAAATTACTCAGCGCTTTCGGAAATTTTGAGAGATAAGCACTAACAATAACGCAGTAAAGTAAATAGAAATCACCTTGAATATCATGTCAGATTTTGTGGTTTTCAAAATTTACTGCTTCCCCTGCGGGTCCGGGGATTAGAATAGGCCCGCGGTATTCCTGCCTGTCGTAAGAGGCGACTAAAAGGAGTCCATCCCCCTCACGGGGGTAGTTAGCGCCTGCGTCCGGAGACAGACGGTTCCACGACCTATCATCGTGGTCCTTTTGGTTTTTCACTTCTCGTTTCTTCCTTCCTTTTGTTGGTTCCTTTCTTTGCTCTTCTCCACCTCACTGTCTTCCTTACTCTTTCCCTTGACTTCTCCTTGCTTTCTCATTGCCTTTTTCTCCTTGCCTTCTCATTGCCTTTTTCTCCTTGCCTTCTCATTGCCTTTTTCTCCTTGCCTTCTCATTGCCTTTTTCTCCTTGCCTTCTCATTGCCTTTTTCTCCTTGCCTTCTCATTGCCTTTTTCTCCTTGCCTTCTCATTGCCTTTTTCTCCTTGCCTTCTCATTGCCTTTTTCTCCTTGCCTTCTCATTGCCTTTTTCTCCTTGCCTTCTCATTGCCTTTTTCTCCTTGCCTTCTCATTGCCTTTTTCTCCTTGCCTTCTCATTGCCTTTTTCTCCTTGCCTTCTCATTGCCTTTTTCTCCTTGCCTTCTCATTGCCTTTTTCTCCTTGCCTTCTCATTGCCTTTTTCTCCTTGCCTTCTCATTGCCTTTTTCTCCTTGCCTTCTCATTGCCTTTTTCTCCTTGCCTTCTCATTGCCTTTTTCTCCTTGCCTTCTCGTTGCCTTTTTCTCCTTGCCTTCTCGTTGCCTTTTTCTCCTTGCCTTCTCGTTGCCTTTTTCTCCTTGCCTTCTCATTGCCTTTTTCTCCTTGCCTTCTCATTGCCTTTTTCTCCTTGCCTTCTCATTGCCTTTTTCTCCTTGCCTTCTCATTGCCTTTTTCTCCTTGCCTTCTCATTGCCTTTTTCTCCTTGCCTTCTCATTGCCTTTTTCTCCTTGCCTTCTCATTGCCTTTTTCTCCTTGCCTTCTCATTGCCTTTTTCTCCTTGCCTTCTCATTGCCTTTTTCTCCTTGCCTTCTCATTGCCTTTTTCTCCTTGCCTTCTCATTGCCTTTTTCTCCTTGCCTTCTCATTGCCTTTTTCTCCTTGCCTTCTCTGGTCTCCGCCTCGGCGTTTGAGACAGTCTGTCCTCTTTCTCCCTCTCTCTCTTCTTTTTCCTCTTCTTCCTTCCTCCCTGTGCGTGCCTGAAGGCCGACCCACGCGTTCGCACGCGTAGCCGGTGACGGGGTAACGCGTAAGTCCCCGCCCTGGGTAGACATGTAAGGCACGCGCGTACCCCCTGGTAAAGGCCAGGCCCGGGGAGGGGTGATTGCCTGAGCTGATACCTTCTGACCATGCCGATTGGTCCCTCCGTCTGTTTCTCGGGAGGTGTGACCTGAGGTGTAAACATTCACCTAAGGCGGGAGTGCCCTCTGAGAGGGTCCCCACAAGGAAGGAGCGCGCCATCGGAGACGCTGGCAATCATGGGGGATTCCTCCGCAATGGATACTACTACATCTCTTTCGACTTCGACCCAAAAACGGAAACGTGACCAGCCAACAGTGACAAAAGTACTACCGCCTGCCCCACAGTTCCTCGTAGTTTCTCGATCTGAGGACGGAAAGGATTTTTCCTCTGTCAACCCTTTCGTTATTCAGAAGGGCGTAGATGCCATAGCCGGATCTGTCAAATCTTGTACCAGGTTGCGTAACGGCACCTTATTACTAGAAACTGAGAGTGCCTTTCAGGCACAAAAACTGCTTCGGGCCACCCTCCTGTACACGTTCCCTGTCCGGGTGGAGGCCCACAGAACTTTGAATTCGTCTCGTGGTGTAGTCTATACTAGCTCCCTCGACGGATTGACTGACGAGGAGCTTCAATCATTCCTCGCTGAGCAGGGCGTGACGGCTGTCCATAGGGTCATGAAAAAGGTCAACAATGACCTTGTACCGACCCGGACAATTTTCTTGACCTTCGATAGTGTTAAGCTGCCATCGCGCATCAAGGCGGGCTACGAGGTTATTTCTGTTCGCCCCTATGTCCCGACACCTACGCACTGCTACCAGTGTCAGCGTTTCAATCACACTCGACAGTCTTGTTCCAATGCGGCTAAATGTGTCACTTGTGGCAGGGATGCCCATGAGGGTGACTGTCCACCTCCGTCTCCTCGTTGTGTGAACTGTCAGGGTAACCATGCCGCATCCTCCCGCGACTGTCCTGTCTATAAGGAAGAACGCTGTATCCAGGAAATTCGGGTCAAAGAGAAAGTGTCCACCTCGGCTGCTCGCAAGCTATTGGCTAGTAGGAAGCCCACGCTGCTCCCAGCGGGGAAATACAGTACTGTCCTCGCCTCTCCTCGGACTACCCGGGAGGTAGCAACCCAGACATGCGATCTGACCTTCAGCACCACGGTCGTCCGTTCGGCCAGTGCTAAGATCGCGCGGTCGACGTCTCCTCTTCCTCCCATCACCCCACAGACACGAGCACCTTCCTCAGCTTCTGCTAAGACGAAAACCCAGAAGTCAGATGCACGGGCCTTCAAGAAGGAACCATCCCGTGCAG
The DNA here is from genome assembly GCF_021461395.2 of Schistocerca americana. Lineage (NCBI taxonomy): Eukaryota > Metazoa > Arthropoda > Insecta > Orthoptera > Acrididae > Schistocerca > Schistocerca americana. The sequence continues at coordinate 289,078,850 of NC_060123.1, read as the reverse complement.
ACTTCCTTCGTACCTCGACCTCCCAGCCTTCGACCGGTACTTCCACTACACGTCCTTCCAAAAAGGCGCATAGGAAGCACAGTTCTCCTTCTCCGCCACGGCGCATTTCTTCCCCTGCGCCACCCAGCGGTTGCCGCCCCAGGCCGTCATCCGTTTCGCCTGGCCGCACCGCTGGTCGCCGTACATCTGGCCCTTCACTGGCGGAGGAAGCTCCCCCTCCCGGCCATCCTCCCGAGATGGCCGATGACCCTATAGACCCAATGGACGATGACTGTCCGCCTACTGATAGCGGCGGCAGTGCTCGCTCGAAGCCAGGCCCTAAGCGGCCTTCGAGGTGACTACTTCTCTCATCTTCCTTTTCTTACGATGGCACTTATTCACTGGAATATTCGCAGCATTCGCTCCAACCGAGAGGACTTGAAGTTGCTGCTCCGCTTGCACCGTCCGCTTGTCGTAGCCCTCCAGGAAACGAAGCTACGCCCATGCGATCAAATTGCCTTGGCACACTACACCTCTGTGCGTTTTGACCTACCCCCTGTGGTAGGTATCCCAGCTCATGGAGGGGTTATGTTGCTGGTCCGGGATGATATTTACTACGATCCCATCACGTTGCACACCGGCCTGCAGGCAGTTGCCATCCGCATTACTCTCCCCACTTTTACGTTTTCCTTTTGTACCGTTTACACTCCATCGTCATCTGCCGTTACCAGGGCAGACGTGATGCAACTTATTGCTCAGCTACCTGCACCATTTTTGTTAACTGGAGACTTCAATGCCCACCATCCCCTTTGGGGCTCTCCAGCATCCTGCCCGAGGGGCTCCTTGTTAGCAGACCTTTTCAACCAGCTCGATCTTGTCTGCCTCAATACTGGCGCCCCTACTTTTCTTTCGGACACATCTCACACCTATTCCCATTTAGACCTCTCTATATGTACTCCCCAACTTGCACGCCGGTTTGAGTGGTATGCCCTTTCTGATACATATTCGAGCGACCACTTCCCGTGTGTTATCCATCTCCTGCAGCATACCCCCTCTCCGTGCTTCTCTAATTGGACCATCTCCAAGGCAGACTGGGGGCTCTTCTCTTCCAGGGCGACCTTTCAGGATCAAACCTTTACAAGCTGCGATCGTCAGGTCGCACACCTCACGGAAGTCATTCTCGCTGCTGCTGAATATTCCATCCCTCACCCTCCTTCTTCTCCTTGTCGCGTACCGGTTCCCTGGTGGACCGCAGCATGTAGAGACGCTTTACGTGCTCGTCGACGTGCTTTACGCACATTTAAACGCCACCCTACAGTGGCGAATTGTATCAATTATAAACGATTACGTGCTCAGTGTCGTCGTATTATCAAAGAAAGCAAGAAAGCCAGCTGGGCTGCTTTCACAAGCACCTTCAACAGTTTTACTCCTTCTTCTGTTGTCTGGGGTAGCCTGCGCCGGCTATCTGGCACTAAGGTCCACTCACCAGTTTCTGGCTTGAAGGTCGCGAATGACGTCCTTGTGGCCCCTGAGGCTGTCTCCAATGCCTTCGGCCGCTTTTTCGCAGAGGTTTCGAGCTCCGCTCATTACCACCCTGCCTTCCTCCCCCGCAAACAGGCAGAGGAGGCTAGGCCACCTAACTTCCGCTCCTCGAATTGTGAAAGTTATAATGCCCCATTCACCATGCGGGAACTCGAAAACGCACTTGGCCGATCACGGTCCTCTGCTCCAGGGCCAGATTCTATTCATATTCAGATGCTGAAGAACCTTTCTCCTGCGGGTAAAGGTTTTCTTCTTCGTACATACAATCGCATCTGGATTGAGGGACATGTTCCCGCATGCTGGCGCGAGTCTATTGTTGTCCCGATTCCTAAGCCGGGGAAGGACAAGCACTTGCCTTCCAGTTATCGACCTATCTCGCTTACCAGCTGTGTCTGTAAAGTGACGGAGCGAATGGTTAACTCTCGATTGGTTTGGCTGCTCGAGTCTCGACGCCTACTTACCAATGTACAATGTGGATTTCGTAGGCGCCGCTCTGCTGTTGACCATCTGGTTACCTTGTCGACCTTCATTATGAATAACTTCTTGCGGAAGCGCCCGACCGCGGCTGTGTTCTTTGATTTGGAGAAGGCTTACGACACCTGTTGGAAGGCGGGCATTCTCCGCACCATGCATACATGGGGCCTTCGCGGTCGCCTCCCTCTTTTTATTCGTTCCTTTTTAATGGATCGACAGTTCAGGGTACGTGTGGGTTCTGTCCTGTCCGACACCTTTCGCCAGGAGAATGGGGTGCCACAGGGCTCAGTTTTGAGCGTCGCTCTCTTCGCCATCGCGATCAATCCAATAATGGATTGCCTCCCAGCTGATGTATCAGGCTCCCTTTTCGTGGACGATTTTACCATCTATTGCAGCGCGCAGTGTACACGTGTCCTGGAGCGCTGTCTTCAGCGTTCTCTTGACCGTCTTTACTCCTGGAGTGTCGCCAATGGCTTCCGTTTTTCTGCCGAGAAGACGGTCTGTATTAACTTCTTGCGCTACAAAGAGTTTCTCCCACCGTCCTTACGACTCGGTCCCGTTGCTCTCCCAATCGTGGAGACAACCAAATTTTTAGGCCTTACATTTGACAGGAAACTTAGCTGGTCTCCACATGTGTCATATTTGGCCGCCCGTTGTACCCGTTCTTTAAATGTCCTCCGTGTTCTCAGTGGTCTGTCGTGGGGAGCGGATCGAACCGTCCTACTTCGTCTATATCGGTCGATCGTCCGCTCAAAGCTGGATTATGGGAGCTTCGTATACTCCTCTGCACGGCCATCCATCTTACGCCGCCTCAACTCCATACAACATCGGGGTTTACGACTTGCGATCGGAGCATTTTATACCAGTCCCGTAGAGAGTCTTCATGCTGACGCTGGCGAATTGCCACTCACCTACCGGCGCGATATACTGCTTTGTCGGTATGCCTGTCGGCTACTGTCAATGCCCGACCATCCGTCTTATCGTTCCTTTTTTGACGACTCTCTTGACCGTCAATACGGGTTGTATGTCTCTGCCCTGCTACCCCCTGGAGTTCGCTTTCGTCGCCTCCTTCAACACCTTAATTTTTCACTCCCTGCAACCTTTCGAGTGGGCGAGAGCCGCACGCCACCTTGGCTCCAGGCTCAGGTCCGCGATCACCTTGACCTCAGCTCGCTCCCAAAAGAGGTCACCCCTGGTTCGGTCTACCACTCCCGTTTTTTGGAACTTCGTTCGAAGTTCATCGACATGACTTTCATTTATACAGATGGCTCTAAGACCAATGACGGGGTCGGGTGTTCCTTTATTGTCGAGGCACAAAGTTTCAAATACCGGCTCCATGGCCATTGTTCGGTCTTCACAGCTGAGCTCTTTGCCCTCTACCAGGCTGTTCTTTACATCTGCCGCCACCGACATTCTGCTTATGTCATCTGCTCAGATTCCCTGAGCGCCATCCAGAGCCTCAGTGATCCGTACCCGGTTCACCCTTTCGTCCACCGGATCCAACGCTCTCTTCAGCAGCTGGTGGACGTCGGTTCTCCAGTTAGCTTTATGTGGGTTCCTGGCCATGTCGGTATCCCCGGGAACGAAGCTGCAGATGCCGCGGCCAAGGCTGCGGTCCTCCAGCCTCGGACAGCTTCTTGTTGCGTCCCTTCGTCCGATTTTAGCAGGGTGATTTGTCGGCGCATTTTATCTCTGTGGCATGCCGATTGGGCTGCAATTACCGACAACAAGCTTCGGGCCTTAAAACCTCTTCCCGTGGCTTGGACGTCCTCCTCACGCCCTTCTCGGCGGGAGGAGGTCGTATTAGCCCGGTTAAGAATTGGACACTGCCGGTTCAGCCATCGCCATCTGCTGACGGCTGCGCCGGCGCCGTTCTGCCCATGTGGGCACTTGCTGTCGGTTACACATTTTAATGTCCTGTCCAGATCTTAACACACTGCGCCTCGATCTTAACCTGCCAAATACTTTCGATGCCATTTTAGCGGATGACCCATGAGCAGCTGCTCGTGTTCTTCGTTTTATCAATTTGACAAACCTCGCTAAGGACATTTGATGATGCTGTTTTTTAATCCTATGCCTGTCAGTCTGTCTTTTCTCGTGTTTTCCCTTTTAGTTGTTGTGGTCAACTTGTGCCTGGCGGTGCATTCTTAGAGTAGTCAGGGCGCTAATGACCATTGAAGTTGTGCGCCCTAAAACCACAAAAAAAAAAAAAAAAAAATTTACTGCATGAATGGGTCTTCTCGAACGCCGAGGTATGCAGAGACCAGAAAACGTGGACTGCAACTGATGTCCACAACATTTTACCGTGTGTTGTGTGCCCCTGCAGTGTTATGTTGGCTCTGACCGAGGTGCACGCAGCCCATGTAACCTATCGGATAAGATACATGGCGCCTGGAAACCCATGGAGACTATCTAAAGTGATTATTTTTTAGATGCCAAGGTGAAATACAAGGGGCATTCATAGAAGAAAGGAGCCGGTGGCGTAATTACAGAAACCAGTCCGTGTATGTTAGAAGTATTGACCCTGGCTGTTGATACACTTGGCTGACTGTGACAAAAGGCGGTGAATGGCTGTTTCATAAGATCCCTGGGACTGCGATGTTAACCAGTTCAGCACGTACAGCTGGGTGTCGTCGTCCAAGGTGAATAGTTTGCCGCTCAGAGCCTTTTCAAGGGAACAAAAATGGCGTAAGCACAGGGAGTGTTCCGGACTGCATTACTCTCAAACGTTGATGACCCTTCAACAAGCGATCAAATCAAAACGACCAGACAGTCTCCCCATGGGTTCATTCTGCTCCACGACAATGCAAACCCTCCTGCAGAAATTCAAAGGTTCTCGGCCATCCTCCATACAGTTAGGACGTCTCTACCTGTGATTACGCCATTTTTGGTCCCCTAGAAAAGGCTTTGAGGGGCAAACGATTCACCTCGGACGACGACGTCCAGCTGTACGTGCGAACTGGTCAACATCGCAGGCGGGAATTTTGAGACAGCCATTCACCGCCTTGTCACAGTCGGCCAAGTGTCTCAACGGCCAGGGTCAATACTACTAACATAAAGTTACTGGTTTCTGTAACTAGGCCCCGGCTCGTTTCTTTTTGAACGCCCCTTATAATAGCTGGAAGGGTACGGCATTACTCTTGGCGGAAGGCAGAATAACGAGAACATTGGTGACCGAGATGTTATAGAAGAGGAAAGACTGACCATTGAGAATGGGCTGCCCACACGCAAGGTTCAAAGCTTTTACCCATATGATGTCCGTTCCGTATCTGCTAAATCTTAAGTTGCATTATTCGCCGCCAGACTTCCTGCTACCCGTATAATCAATGGATTGGCACATCAGGGCACCGAGGAACTACCATCGTCTGCCTGATACCACTTTCCATTAGACAACGCTTTATCTTATTCTTAATTATCGAACAGGCAACAGTATTCAGGGACCCATGTTTACTAGTTAAGCCAAGCAATGTGCGAAGTACCATGTAATTGTTTAATTTACTTAAATCACTGAATAGTTATTACAATGCTTTGTTCTACATTGAAGGGTGGTCACGGCCGTGCTTACTGCATACTTTCTTAATGTATTTGGAACACGTCTATGCTACTCTTAAAAACGCCTACCTATATTTGTTTTACCATATGTGTTTTGTGTTATTAAGTCCAGACATCGTAAGCAGTTAACAATGAAAGTTACTTAACTTCGGTTTGGTTCTAAATCCAAACTCAATAGGAACTGTAAGCTCATTAAGAGTATATCCTTATTGCTTTCTCGTTTTCTTCTGTTTACATTGAGAAGTATTATCAAGGTATTCCTGGATTTGGCCTCGGTCGTTTTCGCCTAGTATGTACATTTACAGTGGCAACTCTACCAATTTCCTGGCATAAATGACGACTAAATATGGCGCCACCGTTGCACGCTGCTGTTTACTTATAGTTAGCCACAGAAACCTAAATAAACATTAGTGGGCACGAGTAGTGGAATATCTAGCCGTCTTTCGTAAGTGGAAGCTATCAGACCCCCAGGAGATCGACACTTTGGGTGGAAATAATTTACCGCGGACGAGAACAAATGTAGCACATTGAGCACAAATTGGCGGAAAGAGCCGTTATTGTTAAATGGCACAATTGCCGAACACTTATTCATTGGACATCAATGCATTATATATCTGAGAGTATGATTGAGGAACGATATAAAGTGAAAAGGCCGGAAAAAGTAATTCTATAAAAGACAGAATCTTCAAGATGTGTAGTCCACTCACGAAGAACTTGTCTTACAAGGTACATCGGCATTGCTCCACAATCCGGGACTCCGACCAGCTAGGGCTAGTCCAGGAAACAGTGGTCATCCAAAGAAGGGCAGCACGCTTCAATTAAGGGTTTGTTGAGTACACATGAAACCAGCCAGTAAAATGCGCGCTTCAACAGATTATGAAACGAATTGTTTCAATTTACGAGAGGGGCTTCATCTTCTTTAGTACCACTATTTCCTATCGTTCGTCGAGGGCTATTTGACTCATATTGGAGTTGAAAGTATGCAGTACTTTGATCTAACCTTAGGTGGTAGGACAATCATTAGAAGTGAAATCCCTGCTCAGTGCAGATCATTTCCCAACTACTCTCATTATGCGAACGGACAACATGGAGTGTGATTACCAAGAACAGCGCTGCACGACTCGGTTACTATGAAAGTAGGGAGTTAGCACTGCGGATACTCACAGGCGATTGGTATCAGTTGCACGGTCACGAAAATTGCTCTACCAACATGACGATTATCCCCCTACAAGTCGGAAAACTACGGCTCCCATCACTGAAAGGGGGGGGTGGGGGTGGGGGTGGGGCGAGGGTCTGACGTACTGCCATACCCAATCAACTAAATCGGTTCCTTCTGATTACCGCCTGTTTGGGGGGCTTCGAAGAAACCTTTGCGCAGACATTATTGGGCAGACTTCGAAGAACCGCGAGCAACTGTCCTGTCAAGTAAGGAGAAAATAAAATGGTTTTGGCAGTATCTGGACCCCGTTTCAGTGGAGGTGACCGCGGTTTTCCGATTAGAATTGGGACGGGCATTGTCGTGTTGCAAGAGAACTTTGCGTGATAGAGTACACTCTTCACACACTGCCACCAGTCTCCTGTAAATATCTGTAGTACTTACACCTTTATTTCACAGAAACCACGTGGCGCAGCGCTTACTTGATAATCACGCTGTCCAGTCACGTAATAACAGCAGTTGGCAGAAATCGGCTGTATTGTGCGGGGTTTACACTTCCAGTGATTATTCTCGCTCCTACGGTTAGACCTAACGACTACATACTTCCAACTATAATGATGGGTCACATGGCGGACCATCGTTGATGGGAAAAATGAAGTGTAAATCAATATCGATCTCCCCATGTATAATAAAACCAACATTGTACCGAGTGATTATAATTAAAGTGGAGATATTCTCAGAGGTTCAGTGTTGAGTAGTACTTATCGCATGACACCGAAACTTGGTAGATACTCTAATGCATTAATGTCGAACCGATTTACACTGGAAAAAAACTAGTTCAGTTTTGGCTACCAGGTTCAAAGTGGCCACGTGAATACAAAAATGCAACAAAGACGTGTACATGTTTCCGTATGTAGTGACTTAGGAACGGGCAAAAAATGTCAAGTGAGGATAGCATAGCGTTGATTTTATCATAAACTGCCGCTTACACAATTTGTTCAGAACACACAAGACCCGTGGACGAGATGCTGCATCCGTAAAACGACGTGAGAAACAGTTGCTCGAAGCAGTTCCAGTCGAATCTGAGGAACGTGTTCCTGTATATTTACTTTCAGATCAGGCAGAGACCGAAAGTGCCAGAGGCAACGCGTTAATTTAGATACCCTCAGAACCAAATGTCAAATGTATCCAGATAATCATGCCGACCATGCATCTGGAAGACTTCCGGAGACAACACAATCGTAGAAGGTTGCATTAAGCAGATCTTCCACTGCTCGACTGGCATGAGGTGTTGCGCCAAAGTGCATGAAAACAACTGAGCTCTTCTGAAGAAGGCATCACAGGCTGTACTACAGGTCTTCGTACTGTCCAGGCTTCACGGTACACCTGCTTTTGTTTTTTTGTTTTTCCAAAGAACAGACAGATCAAAGGTACTTCAGAAGCCACATCAATCACATAAGAGTGGAGTGGCTCTTCGTGCCCAACACGAGGTTCAACAGTATCCCAAAGTCGGCAGTTGTGTGTATTCCTGTGTTGTAACACGCGGTTCGACACTCCATAGAATATTGCTCAGCCACATATAACCAACTCCTATCTCTACCAGAAACGGAAGAGTATATACAGAACGTTGTTGCGGATTATGATGTTGCAGGATCGGGTTACCAATGTAAAACAGACATCAAACCTTTTCGTGCTGTTGTCCATCAGATGGATAATTCTGATGACACTGGACGAGTAGTATCACTAGCTGGGGCGTGTGCTGCGAGAGAAGTTACAGCAACAGCATCTTCGTCGGTAACTTCAACCGAATAGAACGCCTTCCTCTTCAAACTGCCACACCAAGCTCATTATCCCTTGCTTTAAACCATTTGATGGCATCGGGCTTCTTCTCACCGTATTCAGTCGATGAATCTCTCTCAATACAGCAGTGTAATAGCCGCCGCCCCCCCCCCCCCCAGCCCGGGTCTCGCTGGCGGGGGCCGCCCCCCAGCCCAGGTCTCGCTGGCGGGGGCCGCCCCCCCCAGCCCAGGTCTCGCTGGCGGGGGCCGCCCCCCCCAGCCCGGGTCTCGCTGGCGGGGGCCGCCCCCCCCCCCCCCCCGGGTCACGCTGGCGGGGGCCGCCCCCCCCCTCGGGTCACGCTGGCGGGGGCCGCCCCCCCCCGGGTCACGCTGGCGGGGGCCGCCCCCCCCCCCCCGGGTCACGCTGGCGGGGGCCGCCCCCCCCCCCCGGGTCACGCTGGCGGGGGCCGCCCCCCCCCCCGGGTCACGCTGGCGGGGGCCGCCCCCCCCCCCCCCCGGGTCACGCTGGCGGGGGCCGCCCCCCCCCCCCGGGTCACGCTGGCGGGGGCCGCCCCCCCCCCCCCGGGTCACGCTGGCGGGGGCCGCCGCCCCCCCCCCACCCCTAGCCGGTCTCGCCGGCGGCGGCCGCCGCGCCCCCCCCCCCCCCCGGTCTCGCCGGCGGGGGGGGGGGGGGGGCAGTCTCGCTTCTCGATTGCCACGCAGTATACTGAAGTTATGGCTTGTTATGACAGCTTGGATGTCATACTGCCATACAGTGTATAGCGTGGGATTTACATGTGATATGCAAAATTGAATCTAATTCTTTTCCGACGTTAATCGGTTTCGCATTAGCACATCTACTAAGTTTCGCTGCCATACAATAATTACAACCGACACTTGACTTACGTGAGTAGCTGCACTTAAGCTATAACTTCCTGATGTAGTACATCTGACGACAGACCACTGACGATTTCCGATCAGTAAAAGGAAACGAGTGTGGTAAAATAATTCCTTATATTAGTAGCTACTTAGACGACTTCAGAATACCCGAAGTCACAAGACACTTGTTAGTTTTGAGGTGTGTGTTCCATTATTGGGAAAATGTTTTCGTATGGTCTGTACTCTGCATCTCGTCGGTCAGTGGTTAAGTGGTAGTTTGATGATTCAAAGTTCAGGGGTACGATCCCTGGTCAGTTCTACAATTCGTCACTTATCACTGTTTCACCTCTGACAACGATATTTAATGCGAAAAATGTCACGTTGAACCGTAGTTCGGGTAGCACCTTAATCTGTATGTCCAGCTGTAACTGACTGAGCAAGTGTGTCTAATGATCGGCAGGACAAAGCGCTCACTACCACTAGCAGGACTGGGCCTGCAACGCAAGGCAGTCTCGCCATGTGCCGACACCCGTACTTGAGGGCTTGCCTGACCTCACATAACGAATAAAGTGGGCTCTGTTAATTAAATTTAGATTAACATTCCTACGGAATACTGGTATCTTCGGTACAATCAACACATCGGTGTACTTTAATTATTAGTGTTAATTTTATTTCGATGTTTGTATCACTAATTGCAGTATTCCTCGTCAAAGAGAAATCGGAGTGGACAGAGACATTCACAGCCAGATTCCTTACGTAAGTCCCGGTAGTTGACCTACGAAACGATCATCACAAGAGATCTGGAAATCTGAACGGTCTCTCTTCTTAAAAGGGGAGAAATGATACTGAAAACGTCTGTATTAGCAACGGTTGATGCCTAAGTAGGGTGAGAAATCTGACACCGCACCCTCTCAGATTTATTTATAAGGTGGCACAGTGGATAGGCTTTGAAAAACTGAACACAGATCAATCGAGAAAACGGGAAGAAGTTGTATGGAACTATGAAAAAAAATAAGCAAAATATACAAACTGAGTAGTCCATGCGAAGATAGGCAACAGCAAGGATTGTCTGAACTCAGAAGCGCCGTGGTCCCGTGGTTAGCGTGAGCAGCTGCGGTACGAGCGGTTCTGGGTTCAAATCTTCCTCCGACCGTAAGATTTTATTTTCAGAAAATTATCAAAATTCAGGTACTCATATATAATCAACTTCGCTCTCCAAAATTCCAGGACATGTTCAGATTTGCTTGGACATATGCAGGATTTGACGGTCTACACACGGAAAAACTTGAAAACGTTAAAAACATATGTTTTGACAGAGCACAGGGAAAAGTGTGCGACTATGAAACTGTTGGATTCATTTGTTGCAGTTTGTGACACTCTTGTTTTCATCACTTTTTTTGGGCGTAATTCTCACATCAACAAGGAAACCTAAATCGGGCAATGTAGAACAATCTCTTAACCCATTCGCCAAGTGTAAAAGTTAGGTGGGTCGACAACATATTCCTGTCATGTGACGCACATGCCCTCACCAGTGTCGTATTGAATATGACGTGTTTCCCTGTGGAGGAATCGGTTGACCGATGACCTTGCGATCGAATGTTTTCGGTTCCCATTGGAGAGGCACGTCCTTTCGTCTACTAATTGCACGGTTTTGCGGTGCGGTCGCAAAACACACTAAACTTATTACAATGAACAGACGTCAATGAACGAATGGACAGATCATAACTTTGCGAAAATAAAGAAAAACATTTCACCTGAGGGAAGACTTGAACCAACGACCTCTCGTTCCGCAGCTGCTCACGCTACCACGGGACCACGGCGCTCCTGAGATTAGATTACCCTTGATGTTGCCTATCTTCGCATGGACTACTCAGTTTGTATATTTTGCTTATTTTTTTCATAGTTCCACACAACTTCTTTCTGTTTTCTCGATTGATCTGTGTTCAGTTTTTCAAGGCCTATCCACTGTGCCAACTTACAACTAAATCTGAGGGGGGGGGGGGGGGGGGTGCGATGGGGAGGTTCCCTTGTGAGGAACGTAAGCATGATGAAGTTTCGGTGTTCTAACTAGCAGAACTTGGCCAACGACTATTCTCAGCAGCTGTCAAAAGACTTAATTCTTGAGGTCGAAAGCTTGCTGATTACCAATCTAGTCCAGGTCAAAAAAAGTCTGGACCTCCATTCTCACCTAGTGGTTATCACATTCGGATTAAGGCACTTTCTGCATAGTATCGCCAAAGTGTTGCTGTCCATTAATGCTGTAGTGATAAAGCGCCACTATCTTAACAGGGGGGCGAGCAACTGTTTCGAGCAGGAGCGTTGTTTAGTCTGCCCAGCTACGTCACAAGAAGCACCTATTGGTCGTTTTCCAATGTTACTCCAACCCTTCCCAGGAGCACTTTCAAATAAATGGCAACGTAGCGCTGACGCGGCTGGGAACGTTGATTTTACACTAAATGTCTTTATCGTTAACGGAATGCTGAAAATAGTGATACGCCCCCTTAGATACCTGTGTGGTAATAAGTCATCACAACTCCCCCATACCCATCTCCCTTTTTCGCGTAGACCGAACTCTCACCACTGATTTGAACTCCCTAATGGCACGGGCTTATATCAAGAGGTTTCTCTTAACATTTAAAGGTTAAATTTAGCTTATACAGTAACGGTATGTTGTCCGTTTCCTTATGGTTGTCTGCAAAATATTCTAGGCTGCAAGCATCTCTTTGGGGGTTGTTCTAGGCAATCTCAATTCTGACAATTTGAGTTTCAAAGTGAACCTTTTCCATTATGTATTGAGTGTTGCAATACCTGACCTCATCGTCATGTTTCTTACATAAATTCCGAACCCTTTGCCAGTATGGGGATTGGCTGCCGTGATATAGACCGAGAGGAAATCATAATTAAGTCCACTGAGAAAGCATCAGCAGGAGATGCTCCAGTGTCGTAATTTAAACAAAGTATCAATCTATCCAAACAGATTACTCGCTGGGGTGTTGAAACCAATCTTAGGGCTGAGCAAAATTCCACCGCTTCACTGATCTTTGATCGTTGATACCTTAGCTTCAGCGGCCCGACGTTCAGCGATGTCAAACGCCTAAAGGGTATAAAGGGTTCCTAAAATGATCAACTGATTGGTTGTTAACATTGTTTTTTCTAACCGGTGTGACGCCCCGAAAAGCCTATAATTGGTTATCTTAGTCCACCAGCTCAACGTGAGGCTGTAAAGAGTGAAACGACATTTCGAACTGTACGGCTTGGAAACAAACAACTAATATCTTACTGCCAGCCCTTACCGTACCTAATGTTTTGGATTCATTTCCTAATAAGGTCGTGATATTACTTGGCCTTCACATTTATAGTGGACTAGATCCAACGTTATCAGAGATTAAGAAGAATGAGGTAGCTAAACTATTTCAATAAGTCAAAATGTTAGTTTTTGTTCAAAATCGTATGTCTCCGAATATTCTTCACTGGTTGCTTTTAAAATTTTTAGACGATGTGGCATATGAATATGAGCGTGTTTTATATACATACTGGAGCGCCACAAGCGAATACGCTGTTAGCTAAAGAGCCATGTTTGTTTGTTCAAAATATTTCATCTCCGAAAGTTCTTCATAGATTGCTTCGAAATTTTGACACAATGTTGCATTCCAATACGTGAGCGTTTGTGTGTACCTGTTTGTAATGTACGTTATATATAAATAAACGAAAAATCGCGAAATCTGCGTTTCTTACATACTTAAATTTCTACAGGTTATTGTAATAAACGTTCAGGCACATACAGAGTATGTAGCGAAACGTTGTTAATAAGAGTAATATTTATGACTGACAACAATACTATTAAACAGGACATGGACAGCAAGATAGAAGACAATGGACATAGAGGATAGGAGGAGATGTAGAGTGCGGGGAGAAGATGCTTCAAGAGAGGGGGAGCAGATGATAGACAGAGAGGACGGAGGAGGTAATGGACAAGGAGGGGTACGAGAATATGGGCAGAGACAGGAAGAGGAGGTTATGTGGCGTATCGAATTCCCATACACATTAGAAAACGTGTGCTTTCTTGTCTTCCTTTTCCACTTAACCAGACTGGGCCACAGTAACGCGTGGCCGAGTATTACTTGATTAATAAATAAGCTCAAACGATTAAAAATGGGTAAAAAGTACCCAAAATAGCGGAAGTGTCTGCATATTTGAGATTTATTACTCGTAGGGACAGAATGATCATGAAAAAGCACAGCTGCAAGTAATCAAATGTTCAAATGTGTGTGAAATCTTATGGGACTTAACTGCAAAGGTCATTACTCCATAACCGAACACACTACTTAACCTAAATTATCCCAAAGACAACGCGCACACGCGCGCGCGCCCGAGGAAGGACTCTAACCTCCGCCGGAACCAGCCGCACAGTCCGACTGCAGCGCCTTAGGCCGCTCGGCTAATCCCACGCGGCTGCAAGTAATCACAAGACTCACAAAATATCCATAAATATAACACGTAATTGGGAGAAAACTGCCAGCGATACAGTGTAATGATGGCGCAAAGCTGTAGAACACGATTACCTTAGCGGCGGTATGGAGGCGTCACTGATCGGGATGCAGTCGTAATTACGAGTTGCTCTCGTGATTTCAGGTAATCTGATTATCACGACTAGCAAGCAGAAAGTTCATTAACTGACGAGTGCAAATGGAAAACGTTCTGTGTGCCAAATCTGACGTTCGTCAGGATAACAAAAATGTCTGTCTAAACCTCACTGATTCGTACGCACAACACTGACAATCGTTCTGATTCCACAGAATGAAGTTGCTCACCGCATCACAGTTAAACAAGAGACAAAATAAAACATAAATTCTTTATAAAGAATGCTGTAAGGAAACTGTTCTATGTCCTAACAAAATAGTTTTTATAAGTTGATACTTGCAACTAATCAAAAACAATTAGCCATTGTTAATGAAACTGTTTACGCAAACAGCGCCGTTACCGGTTTCGAACTGACACATTTATATTCAGACGGCACTCCATATTTATATTACATTTGTTGTTTTTACATTGGTTGGAAAAACGCCAACAACTAATGTAAATTACGACAAATTTAGTATAACCATGAACAGCCGTCTGTCCGTTAGAAGCCGGCAACTGTGCTATTTGTGTAAATAGCACTATTAACAATGGCTAACTGCGGTTTTCTTCTTTTTACCAATGAACGTGCATTTTTATACAGCCAAGGTCTGATTGTTTTCGATAAAATAACAGCAGTAATTTTTGTTCCCACGGTCATCAATATCTAGGCACTGCGTTTTATTTGCGATGATACTAATACAGAAATACACATAGGCTTTTAACTAGTAGAACGCTAGTCAACGGAAACAATATTCTATGCTTTTTAACTTATGGAACTCCTGGAGACACACATCTTCACAAAGGCTTTGCGCCGTCTGTTACTGCGTGTTTGAAACAATTCCTCAATGTTTCGCCCTTTGGCTCAAACTAAGATCATGGATCAGAATACCGAGAATACAGCAGAACTGAAAAGCGTTTGTAGGAAAATGACACTTGGAAACTTTTCCATTTCCACTCGTCAATGCTTTCTCTAAGTAGACAGTGATCTTTTACCTAACTTTCTGATGCCTTTAGCACACAGTCTTCAACACGGCTTCTAAACGGTCGGATCATATGGTCTGGAGCACTGCTGATTTCGTGGAAGTCTTGAAGTAAGCAAATAATTCAAATCTGTATAAGAGTATAATATCCGGAACAAAGGTTAAAAGAGGTACCGTTCAGATAAAGCTGACTGATATTCGAATGCCGATTTGAGTCCTCCTCTAAACACTCAAATTTTTCCTGGTTCTGTTCATTACTTTCGCTGTTCGTAGGTAGGTATCTTCCGTTCAGGAACCAGGTCACCACTACGAGAATTGTGTTGAACAGTTGTGCAGGATGTCGGAAGTAACAATGAAAGCAACACCTTTTCGAAATATTTCAAAATCTGACCATAAAAGCATATTATTTACTTAGATATTTCTTAACATACACATGTGGAGAGGTTTCAATAATGTTGTACAGGTTGATATTCGTCACGTCTGCCATGACACGTAAAAGCAAAACTGACACCATTTAGCCGACCGAAGTGGCCGTGCGGTTAAAGGCGCTGCAGTCTGGAACCGCAAGACGACTACGGTCGCAGGTTAGAATCCTGCCTCGGGCATGGATGTTTGTGATGTCCTTAGGTTAGTTAGGTTTAACTAGTTCTAAGTTCTAGGGGACTAATGACCTCAGTAGTTCAGTCCCATAGTGCTCAGAGCCATTTGAACCATTTGACACCATTTACAAATGCCACAGATACAAACGAAACCTGATGTAATTTACTGCTTTTGTTAAGAATGTTCGTATAAATTTTCTTCCTTATATTATTAAAATGTAGCTTTTTGTCTCTCCTAGGATTCAAGAAGTGAAAGTGGACGAATCCCCAAGTGTACCCCTGACACTTATCACTGGTCTGGAGATACTGTCAGCCACTGAATCAGCATCTTGACGACAGAAGAACGCGAGTCTGTGACGCAGAGGTGTTGCTGTGGAAGATGTGTAAAACATCCAGTTTAGAAAAAACTCGCCAACTGCGCAGAGGGACCTGCTTTTCGTGGCCAACAAACTGAGGTCACTTTCAGAGTTTTGTGGAGACGGCCCATTTACGTTAGGCTACCGACAGGGCTAACTTCTTCTAACGGCTAGAACCGCTTTCTGACTCGTCTCTGGCCAATTCACCCACTAAGAAACCTTCAAACTGAGCACAAAAGGCTCCCTTACAACGTAAACCATCCCGGCAGAAACTGCTAACGTCTAAATTTATTGCAGTTACAGCTTCTAAAATTATCGACAACAC
The DNA here is from genome assembly GCF_021461395.2 of Schistocerca americana. Taxonomy (NCBI): domain Eukaryota; kingdom Metazoa; phylum Arthropoda; class Insecta; order Orthoptera; family Acrididae; genus Schistocerca; species Schistocerca americana. Next base: position 289,062,610 of record NC_060123.1, on the reverse strand, counting down.
CTTATTACAGGGCTTCATTACTCTCTACTTCGCATTTCCCGACTACCCTCACAACTCACATAAAATCTCAAACTATTGAAAGTACAAGTTAATTGAAGAGTGGAAACATCTAACGTTAAAAGTGCCACGTTTTCCAAAACGCGCATTTAGTGCTATTGCGTTCTTGGTTCTAAGATTAATGCTCTGACCTTGTTTCAGGTGCCAAATGACGGAGAGAACGTTTCAAACACCAATAGATAGCGTATGGTGTTCATGTGGATCAGCAATTCCCTCTGGAGTTCAAAGAGCAATCCACGTCTACGTCTACATCCACACGTTTACTCTGCAATTCACAATCAGGTGGCTGGCAGTGGGTTCATCAACCACCTTCAAACTACTGCTCTACCGTTCCACTCTCGAAAAGAGCCCATGAAAAACTAACGCTTAAATCTTTCCGTTTAAGCTCTGGTTTCACTTATTTTATTCGATGATCATTTCTGCCTATGAAGGTCGGCGTCAACAATGTACCTTCACACTCTGAGGAGAAGGTTGGTGACTGAGGTTTCATGAGAGCGCTCTACCGCAGCGAAAATGCCTTTGTTTTCATGAATCCCACCGTAATTCGTGTATAACATATGTGGCACTCTCTCCACTATTTCGCGATGGTAAGAAACGAGTTGCGCTTCCTTGAACTTCTTAGATATCCTCCGTCAGTCCTGCCTGATGCAGATGATTCGTCCTCCACCATTTAGATAGCACACAAGCTTTTGGTGAGTGAGCACAGCTTTTTTCAGCTGCAAAAAGAGGTTTTGCTACTACATAGAACCAAGAAAAGATAAGCAGGGCCCTTCTTTAGCAACATTTGCAAAAGGCTGTTAAGACAGCGTTCTAATGTATGAAATTGATATCTTTGATTTGTGATAAAAATTCCTAATGTGAAAACTAAAATAGGAAAAATGTCAGCGTACTGAATAGAGGAAACCCCAGGTCTGACGTATGTCATACCGCATTTCATCTGAAAGACCACCCATGTTTATCAACTGTGAAACAGATCTATTAAATTTTTGCCTCTTCTTCAACACATGGAATTCTACTGTCAACTTCGCAACATCTAATTCAAAGAAAGACTTGTGCAAGGAACGCAGGTTAATGCTGAGGTTTTTCTTGAAATTAATTTTGTTATTCTCTTGCAAGAAATTTAAGAAATATGAGAAGACTTTTGTAGACCACAATTCTACTATTCAGAGCACTACCGCTGTATTTCAGTACTTTAATTACCACAAATAAAACGTATTACCTCAGTTTACGTGATATTTGAAATGAAATGTGTCTTAACACTTTCTGATAAATTATTTACTTTCTAATATGTCTCGTAAGTTTTTGCAGTGATGAGACTAGGAATACAATTCTGTGGTATAAAAATACTCTGAATATTTTACGATACAAATAAATTTTGTACAAAAACAAATGGCTTGATTTCCTCCTCCTGACATGCGAGATTTGGCACTTCGAACTTTCTTTCGATTCCTGCGACTATCGTTGCTAGCCTAAGAGACGTTTATAACTAGCTGTCACCAGCCACACGTTGGTGTGGCTCAGTCTGGCAAAAATGGGAAAGAATAAAAGGGAAAGGACACGTTTCTATTACGGATGGGAAAAGGATACGTATTTCAATGTCTTCCTCTACCTTGCCCCTATCACTCTAACCCCCAACACTCTCTTTGTCCATCTCCTTCCCCATCTCTGTCCATGGCTTCGTCCCACCTACCTCGGTCCATTTTCTCGTCCCCCTCTCTCTGTACACCGTTTAATCCTCCCTTTCTCTGTCTTCTCACCCCTCTCTTTCCATCTCCTCTGGCTACCTCTCTGTGACCATCTCCTTTTCTTGCACTTTCTTAATTGAAGAGTGGAAACATCTAACGTTAAAAGTGCCACGTTTTCCAAAACGCGCGTTTAGTGCTATTGCGTTCTTGGTTCTAAGATTAATGCTCTGACCTTGTTTCAGGTGCCAAATGACGGAGAGAACGTTTCAAACACCAATAGATAGCGTATGGTGTTCATGTGGATCAGCAATTCCCTCTGGAGTTCAAAGAGCAATCCACGTCTACGTCTACATCCACACGTTTACTCTGCAATTCACCCCCCCCCCCCCCCCCCCCCCCCCCCCAAGAATTCTCTCACTGATCTCCAGCATTGTTCATTGGTCTTGCAGATGCAGATTCTGTTGTAACATTTTAAACAGAAACCGATATGCAATAAATACTTCCCTGTTTAACAACTTTTCACTCTCGTGCATTTTGTTTCCAAATGTGCATAACGCGTAAAAATGTGGAGTACGACGGTGCGGCTCTTCTAGGGATTCTTGATGAGAACTTTATACGGGGTGTTACAAAAAGGTACGGCCAAACTTTGAGGAAACATTCATCACACACAAATAAAGGTGTTATGTGGACCTGTGTCCGGAAACGCTAAATTTCCATGTTACATCTCATTTTAGTTTTGTCAGTATGTACTGTTCTTCCTCGATTCACCGCCAGTTGGCCCAATTGAAGGAAGGTAATGTTGACTTCGGTGCTTGTGTTGACATGCGACTCATTGCTCTACAGTACTAGCATCAAGCACATCAGTACGTAGCATCAACAGGTTAGTGTTCATCACGAACGTGGTTTTGCAGTCAGTGCAATGTTTACAAATTCGGAGTTGGCAGATGCCCATTTGATGTATGGATTAGCACGGGGCAATAGCCGTGGCGCGGTAAGTTTGTATCGAGACAGATTTCCAGAACGAAGGTGTCCCGACAGGAAGACGTTCGAAGCAATTGATCGGCGTCTTAGGGAGCACGGAACATTCGAGCCTATGACTCGCGACTGGGGAAGACGTAGAACGACGAGGACACCTGCAATGGACGAGGCAATTCTTCGTGCAGTTCACGATAACCCTAATGGCAGCGTCAGAGAAGTTGCTGCTGTACAAGGTAACGTTGACCACGTCATTGTATGGAGAGTGCTACGGGAGAACCAGTTGTTTCCGTACCATGTGCAGCGTGTGCAGGCACTATCAGCAGATGATTGGCCTCCACGGGTACACTTCTGCGAATGGTAATACTGTGTCAATCCTCATTTCAGTGCCAAAATCAAATAGTAAATTTTCACATTCAACAACTGTGGGCTGACGAGAATCTGCACGCAACTGTGCAATCACGTCAACAACACAGATTTTCTGTGAACGTTTGGGCAGGCATTGTTGGTGATGTCTCGATTGGGCCCCATGTTCTTCCACCTACGCCCAATGGAGCACGTTATCATGATTTTATACGGGATACTCTACCTGTGCTGCTAGATCATGTGCCTTTACAAGTACGACACAACATGTGGTTCAAGCACGATGGAGCTCCTGCACATTTCAGTCGAAGTGTGCGTACGGTTCTCAACAACAGGTTCGGTGACCGATGGATTGTTAGAGGCAGACCAATTCCATGACCTCCACGCTCTCCTGACCTCAACCCTCTTGACTTTCATTTACGGGGGCATTTGAAAGCTCTTGTCTACCCAACCCCGGTACCAAATGTAGAGACTCTTCGTGCTCGTATTGTGGACGGCTGTGATACAGTACGCCATTCTCCAGGGCTGCATCAGCGCATCAGGGATTCCGTGCGACGGAGAGTGGATGCATGTATCCTCGCTAACGGAGGACACTTTGAACATTTCCTGTAACAAAGTGTTTGAAGTCACGCTGGTACGTTCTGTTGCTGTGTTTCCATTCCATGATTAATGTGATTTGAAGAGAAATGATAAAATGAGCTCTAACATGGAAAATAAGCGTTTCCGGACACATGCCCACATAACATATTTTCTTTCTTTGTGTGTTAGGAATGTTTCCTGAAAGTTTGGCCGTACCTTTCTGTAACACCATGTATACAGACACATCAAGGAACGTTTTAAATCACCCCGGTTCCCTGAACTCCCGAAAACAGACGTTGTCTGTGGATAGTGTATCACACAGTCCGTTTGACTGTTCAGAGATGTCACTAAACCCATCCAGAGATGTAAACAACCATGCATCAGCCACGCATCAGATGGAGGTCAGATCCAGTCATTCCACCAGGAAGGTGGTAAACGACTCGTGTTGTCTGTAGTTCAACCATGCCGAGACGGTAAATACCGCGGTTCGCTCGCATACGCATTGTTACTTTGTGCCAGGAAGGGCTCTCAACAAGGAAAATGTCCAGGCGTCTGATTGAACCAAAGCGATGTTGTTGGGAGATGGAGGAGATAGACAGGAACTACGATGACAGGCCGCCCAAGGGCTACTACTGCAGAGGATGACCACTACCTACGGATTATGGCTCGGAAGAACCCTAACAGCAACGCCACTATGTTCGATAATGCTTTTCGTGCAGCCACAGGACGTCACGATTGAAACTGTGTGGAATAGGCTGCATTATGCGCAACTTCACTCCCGACGTCCATGGCGAGGTTTATCTTTGCAACCACGACACCATGCTGCGCGGTGCAGATGGGCCCAACAACATGCCGAATGAACTGCTCAGGTTTAGCATCACGCTCTCTTCACCGATGGGTGTCTCACTGTCGCATATGCCTTGAATCGGACAATTGTCGGAGACGTGTTTGGAGGCAAGCTGGTCAGGCTCAACGCCTTAGACACACTGTCCAGCGAGTATAGCAAGTTGGAGGTTCCCTGATATTTGGGGCGTCATTATGTGGGGCCGACGTACGCCGCTGGTGGTCATGGAAGACGCCGTAACGGCTGTACGATACGTGAATACCATCGTCCGACCGATAGTGCAACCATATCGGCAGCGTATTGGCGAGGCATCAGTCTTCATGGACGAAAATTCGCGCCCCCATCGTGCAGATCTTGTGAATGACTTCCTCCAGGATAACGACATAGCTCGACTAGTGGCTAGCATGTTCTGCAGACATAAACCCTATCGAACTAGCCTGGGATAGATTAAGGGCTGTCTATGGACGACGTGACCTACCAACCACTCTGAGGCATCTACGCCGAATCGCCGATGATGAGTGGGACAATCTGGACCAACAGTGCCTTGATGAACTTGTGGATACTATGCCACGAAGAAATATAGACATACATCAATGCAAGAGGAAAAGTTCATTTGTATTACAGGTACCAGTGTGTACAGCAATCTGAACCACCGCCTGTGAAGGTCTCGCTGTATGTTGGTACAACCTGCGATGTATGTTTTTCATGAGCAATAAAAAGGGCTGAAATGATGTTCATGTTGATCTCTTCCAATTTTTTACAGGTTCCGGAACTCCCGGAACCGAGGTGATGGAAATTTTTTTTTGTGTGTGTGTATATGCTATGTCCGTCAGTCTTTAGTAGAAACCTGATGTAAATTTTTCAGAACTTTCGAGATTTTTATAATGTTCCTGATTCGCATATTAGTATTAATGTATTACACCAAACACTCGTATTCAGTTACAATATTGCGTAAAAATTTCGTAGAAGTCTGTGAAGATCTTACGGAAATCTACGATGTCGTACAAAAGAACATTTACCTTTTTATGTATGTAAAAAAGTCTTCCACTTCATTGTGGCTGGGAGCTGCAGCAACCAGTTTCGAATAACTTCAAAATAAAAACAATCTTCGCGGCGAAGTTAAATATCAGCGCCGCGTTTCACACCTTAGGGATTGTGACTGAAGTTAAGCGAATTATGTTACAAGGGGAGCTTATTAATGACCTTATTTCATCGTAGGCTACTTTGCCTTTTTGTATTCTGTAACTTATATTTTTTCATTTTAATTACTAAAAATAGGTCTTCCCCTCAATTTCGTAATAGTTACGGCCGCCCTGATCCTGATGCCTCGATGTTTGGGTGCTTTTCTGGTGTGTTAAGCTTTACATACGCTTTAAAATTTAATCATTTTACTCCGTAAGAGGTTCAATAACACTATTGTTGTCACAATCTTACCTACTTTGTCTGAATTACATTGGGATACATTAACGTACACTTGGTTTCATGTGACTGCAATGGTTTGCTTACATGCATCTCAATTTGTGTTTATGTAGTTTTAGTATTTCGTAAACACGCCTCACGCCAACCATGTGCGCCATCTTGACACCTCTTAACGTACTATATTCGATGTTTGCTACGTCATCTCCCGTAGTAATATTTGTGTGCGTGCGAAGCGGTGATTGTGCCGTATGTGACTCTTACCGCTTTTATTTTGTAATCGTGGCCCTATTTTGTACGACTTTGGCGAAGTCAGTTGGTGTGCTCAAGGTAACAAGTCATAGTCGTCCAAATTTTTTCGTGTCCTTCTTGTACCTTACTGATGATACACTGGCGGTTTTCTTTTGTTTTAATTAGGTCTCCATTGTATTTTGTATCGTTTTATGACCGTTGCGTTAATTTTCCGTTTTATACGGCTATATGACAAATAGGTTGCGTATCTATTTAGAGGGCCGGTGTGGCCGAGCGGTTCTAGGCGCTTGTCCGGAACCGCGCTGCTGCTGCGGTCGCAGGTTCGAATCCTGCCTTGGTAAGTTTCCATTACCTTCAGTTCATTTTCCTTGCATAGTCGTACTAGGTAGGACCATGCACTTTCCTCTGTTTGAGTCCTTGTTTCTGTAGATAATCTGATGGTGTTCCAAAATGGTGAAATACATCATTGATATTAAATGACTTCTGAATCAAGACTGTAAACTGATATTTTTATTTATGTGCATAAACATACACGTACCGCGTGGTTTCATTAAAATGCAGCTACTCAGAGGCGCAGGGCGGGCTGTAATTGTGGCAGGGCAGTGAAATTTGGCAGATGTTCACACACGCTAACGTGGTACCGACCTAGGCTACAAGAAAAGTTAGTTCTAATTTTGGCATTCTGGTGAAAACCTGGCGCTCTGAATACAGAAAGACGTACAGAAGTATTTCCATGTGTAACGGATTAGGAACACATGGACAGAAAGGTCAAACAAGTGAGACATAACGCTGCCTTTAATATTAACCGCCGCCCACACAGTTTTTTCAATATGGTCATAAGACGTTGACGAGATACTGTACAGTGCCAAATTTGGAACTGGTAGCAGCATAAATATGTTCCACATTAATGCATTAACAAATCTACCAAGCGTCTCTGCCATACGCTGGCTGAAGCCCACACTGGACCTCCGTGAGAAGCTGGACATCGCTTATAACTACCCGGTGCATCGCAAGTTACCTGAAAAAGTGTCGTGGTGTTCCTAAATTATTACTTTTGCCACGAAAGGCTAGTGATGGTGTAAGAGTATTTCCGCAGAAAACTGTAGGGGTTAATCGAGTAAGGGCCTTAATAAACTTTTTCTCCTGTTGGTTTTCGCTTCCCGATGACCAGCTTGGAGCCAGCACCTGCGAGTTTCCGGATATTCAGACGGCGGGCCGGGGTGTTTTAACGAGGTCGCAGCCGCAGCAGTGCCCTGTACAGCGCGGCGGCAGCGGTCCGGCTCGCAGCTCATTAGCCGGCGGCGCACGCGGCCGACACAGTCGGCGCTAGCACACACACGCGGCGCGACTGCTGAAGAGCCGCGCAAACAGCCCGCTCCGCCCCGCTATGCCCTGCCCAGCTCTCCAAACACCAGCCACTTCCCGGCCTGGCCTCACACAAGCGCAGATTGCGTGACCCACAACGGTTTTACGTAGTATACGAAGGCGACTCTCAAAACTATGTCGACAACCGCACACTCACAGTATTAGTGCGAACACACGAGCTCTTTTCGAAACGTTTTTCGAAACGTCATAGTTCTACAGCTGTATGACAACTCTGAAATTAACACTAAATTTTTCTGGAAACACTAAATTTTTCTGGAAACACTAAATTTTTCTGGAAACACTAAATTTTTCTGGAAACACTAAATTTTTCTGGAAACACTAAATTTTTCTGGAAACACTAAATTTTTCTGGAAACACTAAATTTTTCTGGAAACACTAAATTTTTCTGGAAACACTAAATTTTTCTGGAAACACTAAATTTTTCTGGAAACACTAAATATCCAAAGGAGTTGGTACACCTGCCTAACATTCTGTGGGGCCCCACGAGCACCCAGAAGTGCCTCAACACAATGTGGCATGGACTCGAAGAATGTCTGAAGTAGTGCTGGAGGTAACTGACACCATGAATCCTGCAGCGCCGGCCGCTGTGGCCGAGCGGTTCTTGGCGCTCAGTCCGGAACCGCGCGACTGTTACGGTCGCAGGTTCCAATCCTGCCTCGGGCATGGATGTGTGTGATGTCCTTTGGTTAGTTAGGTAAAAGTAGTTCTAAGTTCTAGGGGACTGATGACCTCAGATGTTCAGTCTCATAGTGCTCACAGCCATTTGAACCAATCCTGCACCGTTGTCCACAAACCCGTAAGAATACGAGGGGCTGGAGACTACTTGCGAACGCTACGTGACAAGACATCCCAGATATTCTCAATGTTCATGTCTGGGGAGTTGGGCAGCCAGCGGAAGTTTTTAAACTCACAAGAGTGTTCCTCTAACCACTCTTCAGCATTTCTGGGCGTGTGAAATGTCGCATTGTCCTGCTGGAATTGCTCAAGTCCGTCGTAATGCACAATGGACATGAATGGATGAAGGTGATCTGACAGGATAGTTACGTACGTGTCACCTGTCAGTCCATTTAGACCAATAACGGGTCCATATCCCTCCAACTGCACACGGATTACACAGCCTCCACTAGCTTGAACATTCCCTTCTGACATGCAAGTTCCATGGGTTCATGAGGTTGTCTCCTTACTCGTACACACCCATCCTCTCGATAAAATTTGAAACTTGACTCGTCCGGCTAGGCGACATGTTTAGTGTCAGCAACAACACAATACAATGTCGGTGTTGACAGGCCCAGGAGAGGCGTAAATCTTTGTATCGTGCAGTCATCAAGGGTACACGAGTGGCCTTTCGGCTCCGGAAGACCATATTGATTATGTTTCGTCAAATGGTTCGCACGCTGACACTAGTTGATGGCCCAGCATTGAAATCTGCAGCAATTTCAGGGAGGGTTGCACTTCTGTCACGTTGAACGATTCTCTTTAGTCGTCGTTGGTCCCGTTGTCGCAGGATCTTTTTCCGGTCGCAGGGATGTCGGAGATTCGATGTTTTACAGGATTCCTGATATTCGCAGAATTTTTCGTGAAATAGTCGTACGGGAAAATCCTCACTTCATCGCTACCACAAAGATGCTGTGTCCCATCGCTCGTTCGCCGACAACAACACTAGTTTCAAACTCACTTAAATCTTGATAACCTACCTTCGTAGCAGCCGCAACCGATGTAACAACTGCGCCAGACACCTGTTGTCTTGTATCGTCGTTGCCGACCACAACGCCGTATACTGTCGGTTTACATATCACTATATTTGAATACGCATGCCTACAGAAGTTTCTTTGGCGCTTCATTATATTTGGGGCTTTCGTGGACGCTCGTTAACTAATTGCCCGTTGGCTTCCGTCAACGATTCTTCGAGCGATGTTTGTAACTATTTTCTTTACGTTTAGGCTGGACGAGTGGCTAGCATTCGCAAAGGTTCAGTCTCCATTGCAGGTCGCTGTCAAATTTTCTACGCTGCACCATATCATTACACTCCTTATGATCGTGTCGCGCTCCTAGTTAGGTTATTAATTATATAATCTATTGTAAATAAAAACAAGAACCTTTCTCGCCGCGCTGAGTTGCCGCGTGGTTTGAGGCGCTATGTCACATTATGCGGCTCCTCCCGCCGGAGGTTCGAGTCTTCCCTCAGGTGTGTGTGTGTGTGTGTGTGTGTGTGTGTGTGTGTGTGTGTGTGTGTGTGTGTGTGTGTGGTGGGGGGGGTTGTTCTTAGCATAAGTTAGTTAAAGTAGTGTGTAAGTCTAGAGACTGACCTCAGCAGTTGTGTACCTTAGAAATCAACACACATTTGTATATTTTCTAACTTTGCTAGTAAATACCCTAGAATCATTCTTGAAGATGAAATGAGCTCATATAATCGCCGCACTTCTTTTTGTGTTCTTTGTTTTTTGAAACTAGTTCGGTGGATCTGTAGCGTACTTCCTTTGAAATACCTGTATAATATTCACCTTTCACTTCCATCCATTGCCCAGACGACACTGTCAAATGGTGCTGATCACACTGTGGTGTATGGGAAGCTCTCATCGTTAGTGAGTGTAGCAGGGTATAGAGTGACTTAGACAAAATTTGTAGTTGGTGTGGTGAACGGCAGCTAGCCCGCGCGCGGGCGTCCACTGGGGACCGAACCGCACTAGAACCCTGGGTTCTGTATGGGGCGGCGGTGGGGCGAATTGACTGCTGTATCTATTGTAAGGTTGTGAACCACTGAGGGCTACGGCGGGGACGAAGCCTCTACATTGTGTCTTGGACCCCAGTTCAATACAGAACAATACAATACAATACAATACAATAACATCACCAACAGACCAGTCGACTTGGCCAGTCTTGGAAGGGTGGAAATGTCCCTGACTCAGGTGACATCATACGACTAATACACGTTCGAAGCCACCGAAGTCTCCTGACAGACGTATCCTGTGGTTACTGTTTCTCTACTGAGAACACCATATTAACAATGTACCTTCCACTAGGAATGTGGAATGCCCTCAACTACCCTGATATGACTTTCAGAATGATGGAGCAAAGGAATCACTCATCCTTTCAGGCTTTATTGGAGCGATACTAGATATCAGCTAGTGCCTAGCGATTGTCAATGCTAAAAAATACAAGAAGTACATAGCCAGGCGATAATATAAAAAGTTATAACCCGTGGCATAACCTTTATCGCTTATACATTGGATTACATAGCACCATTTCATAGTTTCAATGCATTTCCCAGTACGTTAGGCCCCTGTTTTTGGGATTCTCTCACAGTTTATTCAAGATAAATACTTAAGATTCGAAGTTGTTTTCCAAATAGACAGTAACTGCTTTTTCTATGAATGTTACGTATTGCGTATTTCACACATATGACGCCATGCAACTGACCGACGTGTTCTCTTCATGAACAGGCACTTTATTTCAGCTTCTACGAGGGCCAATAAAATATGAACTCTATTTTTTTAAAAAAATCTCTTATTTTACATGTCTGAAAGTTTTACAGTGTGTAAATACATCATTTATGAACGATATTTTCATTTCTACACATAATTTCCATCCCTCTGAATTGCCTTACGCCATCTTGGAACCAGCGCCTGTATACCCGCACGGTAAAATGATGGACCAACCTGTTGGAGCCAGTGTTTGGCAGTGTGAGTGTGCACAAGGGAGTCATCTTCAAACCTTGTTCCACGAAGAGTGTCTCAGTTTCCTGAAGAGATGATAGTCACATGGAGCCTGGTCAGAACTGTAAGGCGGGTGTTTCAGTGTTGTCCATCCGAGTTTTGTGATCGCTTCCATGGTTTTTTGACTGACATGTGGCCGTACATTTTCGTGCAACAGCAAAACATCCTGCTTTTGCCGATGTGGTCGAACACGACTAAGTCGAGCTTAAGTTTCTTCAGTATTGTCACATATGCATCAGAATTTATCGTCGTTCCAATTGGCGCGATGTCCACTAGCAAGAGTCCTTCGGAATCGAAAAACATCGTAGCCATAACTTTTCCAGCAGATGATATGGTTTTATCTTGGGTGAATTTGCATGATGCCACTCCATTGTTTGCTTCTTCGTCTCTGGTGAAAAATGATGGAGCCATGTTTCATCACCTGTCACAATTCTTCCAAGAAACTCATCTCCACCATTCTCATATTGTTCCAAAAGTTCGCTGCACACCGTTTTTCTTGTTTATTTGTAAGCCACTGTCAGCATCCTGGGAACCCACCTGGAACAAACCTTTTTTAACGCCAACACTTTCAGTATTCTACAAACACTTCCTTCCCCTATTCCAACGTAGCGTAACAATTCGTCCACTGTGATGCGTCTGTCAGCAGTCACCAATTCGTTAACTCCCTGCACATTGTCTGGAGTATGTGCAGTATGAGGCCTGCCACTGTGAGGACTATCCTCAATATTGCCGTTCCCGCTTTCATCACGTAACCTGCTTGCCCACCGACTAACTGTATTGCGATTGACAGCAGAATCTCCATACAACTTCTTGAACCTCTTGTGGATGTTTCCCACTGTCTCGTTTTGACAGCACAGGAATTCTATGACAGCACGTTGCTTCTGACGAACGTCAAGTGTACCAGCCATCTTGAAGACATGCTGTGACGGCGCCATTCACGGGAACACAATGAACTAAGTTTGAAAACAAGCGGGAAGGATGTATCTACACACTGTAAAACTTTCACACATGCAGAATGAAAACTTTATTTTTACAAAAATAGTGTGCATTTCTTTTAGAGTGACCCTCGTATAATATTGCATAACGTCACCAACAACTTTAATCTTAGCACAATTCAGTGCGTCTTTAACCTGTACGGACACAGGCTCAGATTCATCTACTTTACGACGATTCCTTGCCCTAAGTACCAGAGGCATTGTAGACATATAAGATGTACCACGATCTCTGTTATACACTTCACATATCTGAAATGTGCGATAAGCAATAACTCCTCGGCTGTTAGGTCTCCAGACCTGAAACAAGTTTGATTTTTTTCATTTGTATCTTTATTCATTTTTTTGTTTACTTTGTTCATATTGTAATTGTTCGTTGGCCTTCACGTGTGGGTGCACTGTGGAGTGGAAAGTGATCATGGATGCGTCATGAAATGTATACACGGGGCAGTTGGAGGGGGCGATCAAGAAAGACGCTTTGGAGATATCCTGTGAAGGTTCGTCACTAATGGGGCGACTGGCTAAGCATACTGTGAGCGATTGCAACCTGGTTCCAGAAGCAGAGGGCTGTATGTGGACTGAAGTACGTTCTCTATAGCAGAAGATTGTGGTACTTTGCAAGACAGTAGTGTGAGGTCTGGGGCAACAGCCGGAAGTAGAGGATAGCCACCATTGGTGGGGCGTGAAGGTAACTGGCCATGGTGTGTTGGGTGAGGAGCCACCACATCCCGTTTCAGGAGGCGTATAGACGATCTCGATGGTGTCGTCCAGTTTGCAGTCAAAGCGTAGTATCGAAGTAACCAAACCTATATAATGAAGTCAACGACATAAGAGTCTAAACACATTTGATGGTAAAAAGACGCCCCCCCCCCCCCCCCAATACCCTCCAACAGTTAACTTCTGGGTGCTGCACACTCTGTGGTTCCATAGGGTGGATAATGTAAGCAAAAATAGAAGTGCTTCAAAAGAACAGGGAGGGTGACGAGGAGATCATTCTGAACTTAGCTAAGTTCAGTGAAATGAGTTACAATATTGTACAATGACGGCGAGATATGTGCTAGCTCGATCAGTGGTTGTAGAGAAGCTGGTCGGAGGATATCCAACAGACTGTATTTTAAAGAAAGGGAAGACTTCCACCAGTGCCATAGCATGGTATGGACAAAGAACACAGTGGATCGCATCACACAGTGATGAGTCTGAGGGTGCCTATAAGATAGGGCACTGTTATAATGCTGTAGCGGATGTGGAAAAGGGTCAAATTGCCGAAAATGTGGGCATCACGTAACAGTTTAGGAACCACATACATGTTGACTTAGGACACACATCGCAATTATGTAACTGATTCAAGCTATGGAGGACATGTCAGCGGACACGGTGCATTATGGACTGCAAAAGCCGACGGTAGGCCAGTGACTTATCCCTAAGTACCAAAGGGCGGTACCGATGGAGAGCTGGTCTAGTGGACCTGGAGTCCAGTCCTGATACGCGCCATCATCGATCTGCAGACGTTAAAGATGCCACCTAGAATATGTCCCTACTGTTGGATCCAGTGGGAGGAATCACTGACGTCCTCTGTGTAGTGGGCGAGACGTAGGATGTCATCTGCATGCAGCCTGCAGTGATAGGTATGCTCACACAAAGGGGAGACCCTACGGAGGAGTTGCAATCCCTGTAATGAGGGGCTCCAGTGTGATGACAAACAGTAGAGTGGACATGGAGCATCCTCAGTGCAAATAGTGGCGTATAGGAGTTGGTCCCACATCAGTGAGAAGGAATAACGGGCGAATAGCATCCACAAAGAATGAAGGAAACTCCATACGCTTTACAATAATGAGGAGGAGTGGATGTTGAATACGATAAAAGGCATCCGTAAAATGGAGGCCAGTGCTGCGGGGAACTGACACTGTGTCTATATGATATCAGGATATCAGGATATTCTGACAAGGTGTCTCAAGAGTGGCTCCACAACGATGTGTAGTCTGTTCCAGTGAAAGAACGTGCGGCGAGACCGTGCACATGTGTACCGCTTATAAGCACTTGTAGATACAATAATCTGTGTCCATTAATGTAAGGGGATGGTATGCAGAGACAATTATTCCTCCTGACGTCTTAGGCGCTGATAAACGAACGAAAGTGACAAATTATGGTGGTGCCGGGAAGGATGGAGTAATGAGTTCCTGAAACACCTCCGTCTAGCGAGGGAGCATTGTGGTCGTGAACGCCCAATATAGCTCCACTGGAACACCATCTGATTTCAGAAACTTGTTCTTTGTCTCCTTGTCGATCACGTCCGCCAACTTCTCCACCTTGATAGATCACAGAAATCATTTTTATCGCCTCTGCAATGTTGAGGGTCCGTTCAGCAGCGTGGAGGAGGTGGTCAGGAATTCGCCCCGCTATCGGGTCGTCGTCGTCGTCGTCGTCGTCGTCATCGTCGTAAAAGTTGGGATACTGGTTGGTGAAGGTAGACACCCCCACTGCTTGCATTGTATGGCCAGTACCATCGGGGCAGAGACGAAAATGCAACGTCGACAACGGTGGTCAGACGCAGCATGGACCGTGAACGGCTATTCCTCGTTTAGAAGTTCCTGTCATCATAAACATTCCATGACACCATACGATTTATAACGGCAGAGAGTGAGGAGATTGCCATTAGTACGCTATCATTCCCTATGAACACCAGATGATGGGGGAACATGTCGAGCTCACGAAAGACTGTCAAATGAAAGTTGGTATGGTCCTGATGCCTCCTTGCCAATCTGTATGCAGACCTTTGTAACGGCAGATTTCGCACTCTTGAGCTACAAGTGCAGTGTGGATGAGTACCATTGGAGACGCTTTTCGCAGGACGCACGCACGCGTAGTGGCAATACATTGTCAGCAGCATGGGTCTCGATGTAGGGAAGTGTAAGCTTCCAAAACCTTTTGTTGCGCCAGACCGACTGAGATGGTACCATGATCGTGCAGATGATGGCGCAATGGTCCGAAAACACAAGGGGCAATTTATCTGTTTGAGAGACAATATTTCCAAGGTGAACAGTGATGCAAAACGACTGTACAGATAGTACAGTTGGTATAGCTAAGGGTGTCACAATGAATCTTCTCCTGAACGTCAACGGGACGAAAGTCGATCAAGGTACACTGCATCGGGCATAGCAAATAACCAGGTGTCTGGTCCTTCAGGTGGCGGGCACAGATTAAATTGCTGCCTACAACGAAGCGATCCTAGGGTCCGGAAAACAGGAGGCGACGTCATCTGCTAAGACTGCAGACGAATCGTGGAGCCAGACGAGGCATAGATACTGATGACACCAGTCTCGAAGACGGCTACAGCCATGTCCCGGCCGCACACGAGTGTCATGTCCGTGAGTGCGATCCATTCGCGTATGTAAAAGGCCATTTCACACCCAAGTAATCGCGTACAGATATGTATGAGTCACGGCCTTTCACTGGGGTGCTTCAGCACGAAGTTCATGAAGAAGTCAAAGGTCCGATCGTAGCACAGAGGAGCTGTAGCTTTGGTGCACACCTCAAAGAAGTTAGGAGCATCAGTCTCCTACAATTACTTATTGTAGTACACAATACCTTATTAACAAAATGAACATAATTTCCTTTGAAAAGAAGAACAATTTTGCTTAGTTACAAAAAATCATTACATAACAAAGCATGCTCTCTCCTAAGTGTACGTGTTGAAAACAAAAGCAGTTACAATCTTCCTCATGTTGGGGTACGTGGTCCTGTGGTCCTGTGGTCCCATTCCTCAATGTCAGCTTCAGTGAGATCCTAGATATAAATGGAAAAGCTGTGTGGCTAGGGCCTAACGTCGGGTAGACCGTTCTCCTGGTGCAAGTCTTTCAAGTTGACGCAACTTCGGCGATTTGCGTGTCGATGGGAATGAAATGATGATAAGGACAACACAACACCCAGTCGCTGAGCGGAGAAAATCTCCGACCCAGCCGGAAATCGAATCCGGGCTGTTAGGTATGACATTCCGTCGCGCTGACCACGCAGCTACCAGGGGCGGACATCCTAAAGATTGTCAGATGGATTCAGACGCTGTGCAATGGCCACCTTCAACAGATCCCATGCATGCTCAATTGTACTCATGTGCTGGTCAATGCATTCGATTAATGTTGCGTCTTTGAAGATACTGATACCTTGCACTGCCATGGACTGGGATGAAGCTGCCACCGACTTTACGTCTGTATGACATTAAAATCGTTTATAGGACCTCTTGGAGAAATCAGGGACCAGTCAAATTGGTGTAGAAGGCAATTAGAAGGGTCTGCCGTCCTCTCACTATTGCTGCTCCAAACATTAAACTTCCATCTGCAAACGGATGGACTTTCTGAACGTATCGGCGTACCGGGTGTCGTCTAGTACTTTTCCAAATCCTAACACGTCTAATGTCCGTCGCAAATCAGTCCTGGTTTCGTCAGCAAACGCATTGTTTCATTCTGCAATGGCCCAAAGTCGATGTGCAAGAGCTCAGGTCTTTCGATTGCGTCGTTTCAATTGTTCAGTGCAAAACTTCTCATTGGTCTTCTAGAATGTAGACCACCCTGATTCAGTCTTTTACTCACTGTTCGGTCCATCCCTGTTGCCTGGGATAAGTCATTTCCAACGTATCTGGCATTTGATGTTGGGCACTCACAGACCAACAGTTGGAGGAAACGATCCCATACAGGCATTGTCATAAGAGGACGATCACTCTGTCAGTCGGTTGTATGCCTCTGCGTGAAATCTTACTGTACAAGCGTCCTACTTTCAATTTTAATCAATACATTAATAAAAACGGGAAATGTAATGTTAATCAGAACACTGGGAGGAGTTGTGGTCTAAATAAAAAATAGATTTATTCATTCTTAACATCACAAGACAAAAATATGGCTAAAGAAACATCAGACAAACTTTTTTTTTCAAACACTTTCCCTAATATGTGCTCAATGATAGACAAAGTGATCAGCTGGGGAACAACACACGACACAGACCAGAACACTAATCGCTTTATCTGACTTCATACACGTGAATCCGTGGTATGGCCCAAAAACTGCGATACAGTCAAGCATCTGTACTCCCCTATTCCATAAAGAGAAATGTGGTTCGAAAGAACAGGGTGCTGAGAAGCATGTATTGGAGCCCTACGAAATAGCAGCGAATACTTTACCCTCCTGCTGGTCAGGGCGGCACACCACGATGCGCTCGGCGACTGGAGTCATGGACGGCAGCAATCTGTTATTAATGCGCGCGCCCGAAAATGCAAGTACGCGGTCTCGCGTTCGGCTAATTAGGAACGCAGGTACTTACCTACGATCCTCTGAAGCCCCGGTGGATTCCAGTGTGCAGGCAGACCCGTTTGCTGGTCTGCCTAAACAATTTGACTCCGTGCAACGACTATGCATGACGGAATATGTCAAATGTTCAGACAGCCGACTCAAAACAAATAAGTACAACCACGCATCACTCTTGAGCGTGATGCTAGAAGCAGCACCTCTGACGGTTCAGATGGTGACTGGCACAGGCTCTAAGTGGCACACTAGCAAAGGACACAAGTCTAACCATTTAGGTAAAGACCTGCAGTTCTTTACTAGCGAAGCACCAGTACAAGTGTGTCCTCTTCCGTTTCTCTCAGCTTTCCTCGCCAGCTCTGTAGCATGGCACATTTACACCTTGGGCTACTCCCACTTCACCACAAGCCAATCACGAGCTGGAGCACCCCGTTCGAAACTGGGAGACTGACCCTTGTCTGCATACACAGATTTGACCAACCAGAGACTTTAAAGTTAATTGCGAGAATAGGAAAGAAAGATTCAGCTTCGCGCCCTCTTTCTGACGCACTTACGCCATGTCTTTTCCTGAAGCATGACCTGGATGGAATCACAGCGCTCCATAAAAGGATCGTTATCTCCCCTGTTGCGTCCATTTCGAACTTTCCAAAGAATAGTCATAAACTCGCTAAAAGCCTTGTGCCTTCACAAATATGTTTTGTAGCATAGTCTGGACGTATGGCCGCTAGTGACCTGTCCCATGGAAATTCGCAGAAACACGCAGTCGTCTTATCGGCTTCCTGCCTAACAAGAGCCCATCCTCTGCTTTATTGCTGGTCTTGAATTCTCTGCCCATTACAGCAGCGACTCCTCGGCACTAGTCAGCCTACCTGGAAGGGGCCGCCGACCGATCGGCGCCATCCAACGTGTCTGCACAATGAGACCGTGGAAGTCGGCAGTCCGCAAATGTTTTCACTCAGGTTCCACAGAAAAAAAAACGCTCCCCTCGGCCCTGAGCTGCCGTACACTCTTACTGCAGTCGTTTAAATCAGAAGCATCTTCCTCTGAACACAGGTAAAGCTTACCACTATTCCTTCCCTATAGCACACAAGCAAGAGCGTTAACTACTGCCAACCATTTCGTCATATGAATGAAGTCAGATCGTATCCAGGTATAGCAGCCAAGTAATAAAGATCAACGTCTTTAACAACATTACGCAGCATAACACCATATTAGAAGTGAGTGTCCTGCAATCTATGAACTGCACTGCTGAACACGAACTGAATGAACCTGTTATTGATACTAGACTGCTCGGGTTGTTCCGTTGCGGCAGAGGTATGTTTACATGACTGGGAAACGGCCATAAAGCATGCCAGTGTCAACGCCATCCAGTATATGGGCTCTAACTGGATAAGGAATGAATTGCCTAGGTCAGTGAGGCCTGTCGTATCATAGACGACATTTTGCGATAGTATTTCAAACTTATCATGAGCACTGTAGATGTTCAGTAGTGTGAAACAATATTTCTGTGCTAGCTGCAGTGGACGTGCTTGTACTATCGCTGGGGACGATTTGTGGTGGGGCCAGAAAGGAGGGCCCATCCCACCAGCTACTGAGTGTCATTTAATGGGCAATCTCGATACTGAGGGGGGGGGGGGGGGGGGGAGGGACAGCAGACGATTCACTGGAGGAGGCATTTCGTTCCCATGTCGTCACTCCACGTCCCCATATAGAGGGTTTGTCCAGTGTCCATGTGAACATCTTGGTGAGAGAGATCATGAGGCGCGGGCAGGGAGACGGGTGTCTCAACCTGTACACCGGTCGATACTATGTTTGTGACAGCTTCCACTGGTTGCCCATGTGACGAAACTTGTTGATCATCACTTTTACCATGTGGCGACCTCTGTATGAGACTTTCAGATGGGTGGGCGGCTTCTCTATCGTCTTGTGCAACAGTTTCATAAGCATCCACAGGCGAGCAGCAACAACGTTTGCGCCGACGCGGCGAGCGTTGTTTGCATACGTGTTCCTCAATGTCAGATGATGGTTAGGAGGAGCGTCAACCGGGTTCAAAGACCTCGGTTGATATAATGAAGGAATCGAGCAATTGTTGTGGATATGTGGCCGTCTCCATGGTGTCCGTCGTGGGAGTCGATCTGATGGGTGGAGCGAGTGCGCCTTCCAAAGAGTGGTGGGGTAGCTGGACATGCCAAATGGAGAGACCATGCGACAAGCTGGTCGAAGCTGTAGGTGTGGCGAGGGCCACCGCGTAAGTTACTGGTAGGCCAGACAGCGTGGTTGCCACAGATGCTTCTAACAATGGGAACTGCACGACACGTCTTTGGACGCATTCAGACCGAAAATTGCCCTCTTTCCGACAACCACTGCATATGCGGAGCTCACAGTCATACATTATGATGGCACCGCAGCCTCCGATATGAAGAAGGGCACGTGGCATTTCAGATTAATGCGAATCTGCCTGACGTCATTTAAGATGGAATAGGTTCAAAATTGTAACTATCGTTCGGTGACACATTCCAGGACGCTGGCATAGGATCGGGGCGCCGCAGTGACGACGTTCATGGGTAGTTAGTACGGCAGTTCGAATATCCTCAGCGTTCGTAGGCCGAGAAACGCGTGATAGACGATAATGAACACTACGTTACCGTCGAAATGACGGAAATGTAGTCCACCTTTGACCTTCTGTAACACCAAGCTGCACGCTGTGTCGTTAATCATCTTGATGTACCTGGTGCTACTAACCATCGACTGATGGATTCGAATCAGAACTTATGGTGGTATTTTAACGTCGTCGCAAAGAAATGGTTCAGTCTCAAGGCCCTTGGGAAAGGCAAAGTCTGGACCAAAGGTGAAATGAAAAGTAGTTTAGCGATAGGTGTGTGCCGTGTTGATCTATAAGGAAGATGGCACATAACAGCGGTTGAAGTGAACACAACACTCGACACGTGTCTCGGGAGCGGAACGTGACCGCTCTGTAACACTGCCGGCGGCAGATTGCCACCCAGCTACGGAGACAGACTGAAATTACTGCCTTCTTTACTTAGTTAAATTTTCTTTAATTTTTTTGTCAATTAAAATGACATATCTGATAAAATTATGTGCATGGTCAATGAATAAATATAGAAACAGCTTACTGGGTGAGTTCTTGTAAATAACAATAAAAAAACTCAGCACTGAATAACCGCGTAAATTGTCATAAATATTATAATAATTAAAAACAGTCTTGAATGAAGAGGTGTTTCCAAAAACCCCTTTATTCGTAACTACCAGCTTCAAGTCAGTATAGACGAGTCTTCAGGTTTTTAATGTAGATGCACAATTACTGACGCCAAGCATTCAAGAAGCCATCCACATAACGAGTCAAATCACACTGGTGAGTCGTCATAATAAAGTTAATCTGGATGCTTCCACACCGTAATTTTCCATCCACATTTTAAAAATATAACCACTATAATCCTGACCATGCGAAGTTGGAAATTTGTGGTAAGGTCTTATGGGAGCGCCGGCCGTAGTGACCGAGCGTTTCGGGCGCTACAGTCTGGAACCGCGTGACCGCTACGGTCGCAGGTTCGAATCCTGCCTACGGCATGGATGTGTGGGATGTCCTTAGGTTAGTTAGGTAAAAGTAGTTCAAAGTTCTAGGGGACTGATGACCTCAGAAGTTAAGTCCCATAGTGATCAGAGTCATTTGAACCATTTCTCATGGGACCAAACTGCTGAGGTCATAGGTCCCTAAGCATAGGCACTACTTAATCTAACTCAAACTAACTTACACTATGGACAACACACACACCCTTGCACGAGGGAGGACTCGAACCACCGACGGGGGTAGCCTGACCATGCACTGACGAGTAACGTATAGAGGCAAGTAAAGCACCTTCAACCAGCTATGCGGCTTTTAGAGAAAATTCATGATTGATGACTTTTTAATTATTGTTTTCTATGACGTGCAGATTTTTGTTTGTTTGTAATCGTATTGACCAACTAGGATCACGTTAACAACTTCAGTTCCTCTTTTTCCAGAATTCCCTCATTTTCTTCCCATGAAGTCTCTTCCTTTCTTCTGTCCATGTTGTTCCAGATTTTTTTATTTCTTCTGCTTTGATAACCTTCCAAATGTAGTATTTTATTTTTAAAACGATTTCTCTCTGCTATTTCTGATTCTTTGATGTTGTTTCTTTATAGATATTCCCTTGCTTCTGTAATACATGCTGTTATCGATTTCTTCTTCCAGAAAAGTAGGAATATTTGTTTTGTTAGTCTATTTCCATCCATTCGGTTGAGGTCTCCGAATAAGGTTAATCTTGGTTTGGCCATTTCTGCAGTTATTTTCTCTATATTTTTTAGATCTCCTTATTACTTCTTATTTTCCAACCATCTTCAATTCTTATTGCACCCATTATTTTTCCAATAATCCTTCTTTCCAGTACCTCTAGTCTGTCAGATCCATATAAACATTCTGGTCGTACCGCTGTGGTGTAGTGTTTTAGTTTTGTTCTTCTAGATATACATTTCTTGTTGTAAATATTTTTGGTCAAACCATATGCTCTTTCCATTTTGTTAATTCTTACATCTATTGCAGATTTTTCTAGTCAATTCTATTGTATAGTCTGTCCAAAATATTTAAATTTATTTACACGCTCTATTTTACCTATTTGCGTGTCTATGAAGTTTGGCACATTTTTTATGTTTGTCATGAATTTTTTTCTTCAGCTGAAATTCAGAGACCAGTTCTGTTTGCTGTTTTTTCTTCCAAAAGGTTTATCTGAATAACTGCTTCTGTCAGGTTTTCTGAAATTATTGCTAATCATCCGCAAAAGCCAAGCACTTTACCTTGATTCCATTTGTTTTCCTTCCCGGAGCTATTGGTCCAAATTTTTGATTTTTTAGCTCCGAATTCCAGATCCTTACAATGCTAATTGTTTCTTACTGTTATTCATGATGCCTCTCAGCAGTGGTTGCCCCTCCCCCCCCCCCCCCCTCCCACCCAGGAGGTCTTTTGCTTCATGTGTAAGGGTCTTTAAAATCTAATCTTCAAAACAACTGAAATAAATATTTCAGCAATCATAGTGTC
Source organism: Schistocerca americana (assembly GCF_021461395.2). Lineage (NCBI taxonomy): Eukaryota > Metazoa > Arthropoda > Insecta > Orthoptera > Acrididae > Schistocerca > Schistocerca americana. The sequence goes on along the minus strand of NC_060123.1, from coordinate 289,039,986 downwards.
TTTATTGCAATAGTTATATAAGTATTGTCGCAGTATTATAGTCAGTTGCTGTATACGTTATGGAACGAAGTTTAACAATGAAAGCTCTTGATATCTCACGTTTTAACCGTTGTTGTAGGTGGCTACATGTAACTCACTTATTTCTCAATCAGCCTATCCCACCTACACCCCTGTCGCTGGGGCAGTAACCCTTAGCGAGTTCCAGTTTTAGAGCTCCCTCTCCCTTCCATTCCTGCCGCCACCTGATTCCCTTCCCGCCTCACAGTCCCGTATGCTCTTCTCAAACCCTACGTTAGATGACCTCTTCGTCAGGTGCCTCGGGGAACGGATTTCGGAATTCCCATTACTCATGGACGAGGGAACAGAAATGGAAATTGTTAATTACTGCGATGTCCCTCCTGGCCCGTATTCCATGAATACGGAATGAGTGTTCTTCGGCAACGTGTGAGGGCGAGTTTGCAGCTTGGGTGCCAGATTACCGTGGCAACGCCACATGAAGGTTTCCGGGAAAGTGTGTCTAAGTGGACGAAGCGTCGGCTTCTCCGGAGTGTCGTTGCCGGAGACAACACGGGAACACCGTGCTTCCATTTCACCTACTGATATTATGTAATAAAATTACTGTGGAGTCGAGTGACGTAGGCAAGGAAAAGAAGATAAACTGAGCGTCTGGGCCACTAGAAAGAATTACGTTCTTGTTGACGTTGAATTTGTTCACATTGTTGTGTGTATTGTAAGACTACATGTCGAGATGTGCGAGTGTGTGCCTGTCCTAGCACTCAAATAAACAAAAAAATCCTAATAATCAAAACACACACACAAATTAATTATAGATTCAGCACAGTTTGATAATCAACAAGTTACCAGTGTACTTATTTTTATATCACTTCTATTTCGTGTTTCCTTACTTTTCAATTTCGGTCCAAACCGTTAACAAAAATTTCGAGTGAAGAGGCATTACTACAATTATTCCAAACGTATTGAGAGACCGAAACCTGGGATTTCATTTTGGCTGTTATCATTTCGACATAATTTCCTACGTCACTTGAAATGACGGTAACAGTTAAAAAAGTCTTCAGACTTCCAACTGCTCCTCCTCCTTCAACGAGGAGTCATAGGAACACAGTGACAACCACTCTTCCGACAACTAGGACTAACCTAGAATGTTAAACTTCCGTTGGCGCAAGACGTAAGATTTCACCGACGTAGGTGACAGCAGGTAGTTTTTACTCGAGTTCATCCAGTTAATGTGGAAATGGTCCTTTTATTTTAAATGGGGTTGCGAGGGGGGGGGGGGAGGGGAGTGTCGAAAGATCTGTACTGAGTGACCCCTCCCAAAATCATAAAAGCTCAGACCACAGCAAGCTCATCCCTATTCCTTAGCAGCACCAGCTCGAACCAATGGACGCAGATTAGTCTCCATCGCACACACATTTTGCTATATGCAGTTAGCCCCTCGGATTCAGCAACAGTGCACCTGTTGAACATCTGGAACGGAACCCGACAACGGTGCTTGCCTACGTACACCACAACGCATAACACAAAAGAGAATACCAACTCACAAATATACGTTTTTATCACACTGAGCGGAATCTGATCGGTTCGAGTATATGCACTGTCTAACAAATGGGAGATAGTATCCGTACATTAATACACCGCCGACTCCCTTACACTAGGAGTTTGACAGACTGCTTCCGCCGCGGTGGCTGTCCTAGAAACGATGTCCACGTGAATATCGACCGGTGTCTGTTGAACTAGGCTCTTCATAAGCCCCCAGAAGGAGCCGTCCATTGATGTCACATCTGGCGACCGAAATGCCCTTGGACTGGGGTAGCCGTGTCCAAACCACTGTTTACAAAGGGAATGTAAGTGCTCTGTAATAAGACACCGCATACAATGGGATATTTATATAAATTTAACCAAAACTGTTTTTAAATAAACTTCGAAATTTTGTCAGTGTAGTTCGGTTCACCCTCTATACTGTAGTAGCTTGTGGTTAATCTTAGTTCATCCATTTAATTTCATCGTCCGAAAGGTTAGTAAAATAACTCATTCTGTTATTTCTTCCACGAAACTAATCTTCAATTCTTCGTTTTTACACTGAAGGACCAAAGAAAATGGTTCACCTCCCTAATATCGTGTAGGGCCACCGCTAGCACGCAGAAGTGCAGCAACACCATGTGGAATAGACTTGACTAGTGTCTGAAGTTGGCGACCAACTTGTGCTGCGAGTACATACCAGCGGCGTGAGCAATGCGGAAAGATTTCACCGTGACCTCCCCCTTTATCACTTGGATTGGCATGTTGTGGTTCATTACTACAGCCAGAAAGGCTTAAGCGTATTCCCTCCAAAATTTTTCCACCTACCACCGCTATTTGTATGGCACAAGTAAATTTGCCTCCAGTTTTGTAGATTCTGTGTACTTCAATTTCATCCACTCTTGTTCCCTCGGCTGAATATTGTGGACCTACAGTTTCTGTATATATCCACGTTGCTGTAAAAGATGCTTTGTTTCCTTCTTTTCAGCTCTCATCCTTCCCCGAATATTTCTCAGAGCTGAATTTCTTCTAATAAATGTCGCCATGCAAACAGGAATATTTCCGACGCTTTAATCCGTCGGAGACTGAATAGATAATCGTTGGTAGAATACTGACTTCCTGCTGATTTTTATATTTCATGTTAGCTTCCTGGGGTGAGAGCGATGTTAATAGCTATCACGGAGGAGAAGCACTGTGTGTGTGTGTGTGTGTGTGTGTGTGTGTGTGTGTGTGTGTGAGTGTGAGTGTGAGTGTGTGTGAGAGAGAGAGAGAGAGAGAGAGAGAGAGAGAGAGAGAGAGAGATTTTGGCTTCCTGTTGATTTTTATATTTCAACATTATTGAGAACAAAACATCACCAGACAACCTTGTAGATACGACAACCACAGCTATGACTAATCACTTTGGATACAACTAATGCTCTAAGCTGTATTTATTCCTTTATTTTAGGATCACTACCGATTTCATGGCACTAAGAGCCACATATTGAGGTGAAACTCTGCACAGGAGTAAACCCTGAGACATCGACTGATACGACAGTTTTCTAAATTTTCTTAAGATCTTCAAAAATAAAGAAAAACACCTTTAAAAACTTTTTGATATGAGTGTTAAAACACTACTATTTGCACTCACACAACTCACATTAAAGCTAAAATGCTCCGAACTTTGAACCTAACATTCGTTGTCGGTCAGAGTTAAACACCGCTAAAAGGCAGTATGTCATTGAACAAAACAACCATATGCATCGATTTCAATCAAGTGTGGTGGTTGTCGCCTAAGAAAATTGTTCCATAGTGATCCACTTGTAAGGTGAACTAAATTGGGGTACATTCAAAATAAACTGAACAAAATGCGGTAAGTGTGATTTTCAATGTCTACTTTTCCGTCAATAGCTGTTTACTCGAACTTCTACCTTAGTATTGGATCACTATGCTATAACTTGTTTAGACCCCATCCAACGTGTTGAATTGGAAGGTATGCAGTGGGCTCTTTCAGTTCTAATATTTTAGTTATGTGAGTACATTTTTCAAATGTTTTCGTGTAGAAGATTTTATAAATTTTTATAAATTTTAAAATAATTTTAGGAAATTTACGTATCAGTGATTTGATGATTCTGGGCTGTCATTCCTTCTTGATATATTATTACGCAGATGTTCACCTGAAGACGTGGCTCTTACATCTGTGAAACTGGTGTTGGCCTACACTGGAGCGCAAAAAACTGGTGTAGGCATGCGTATTCAAATTCAGAGATATGTAAACCGGCAGATACGGCGCTGCGGCCGGCAACGCCTATATAAGACAACACCTGTCTCTCGTAGTTGTTAGATCGGTTAGTGCTGATACAATGGCAGGTTATTAAGATGTGAGTGAGTTTGAACGTGGTGTCATTATCGGCGCATGTGCGATGGGACACAGCATCTCCCAGGTAGCGATGAAGTGGGGATTTTCCCGTACGACACTTTCACGAATGTACCGTGAATAGGTTAAGACATCATATCTGCGACATCGCTGCAGCCGGAAAAAGATCCTGCAAGAACGGAACCAACGACGACTGAAGAGAATCGCTTAACGTGACAGAAAAAGTCCAACCCTTACGCAAATCGCCGCGGATTTCAGTGATGAGCCATCAACAAGTGTCAGCGTGCGAAACATTTAACAAAACATCATCGTTACGAGCTTTCGGATCCGAAGGCCTACTCATGTATCCTTGATGACTGCACGGCACAAAGCTTTATGCCTCATCTGGGTCCGTCAACACCTACAATGGACTGTTCATGACTGGAAACATGTTGCCTGGTCGGATGAGTCTCGTTTCATGTTGTATCGAATAGATGGACGTGTACGGGTATGGAAACAATCTCACGAATCCATTGATCCTGCATGTCAGCAGGGGACCATTCAAACTGTTGGAGGCTCTGTAATGGTGTTGAGCATGTACGACTCTGATAGGTGACACGTGACACTTACGTAACCATCCTGTCTGACCACCTACATCCATTCATTCCCGCGGCTGCCCCATCGGAGGTTAGTCCTCCCTTGGGCATGGCTCAAATAGCTCTGAGCACTATGCGACTTAACTTCTGAAGTCATCAGTCGCCTAGAACTTAGAACTAATTAAATCTAACTAACCTAAGGACATCCCGCACAACCATGCCCGAGGCAGGATTCGAACCCGCGACACTAGCGGTTGATCGGTTCCAGATTGTAGCGCCTAGAACCGCACGGGCACTCCGGCCGGCCTTGGGCAAGGGTGTGTGTGTGTGTGTGTGTGTGTGTGTGTGTGTGTGTGTGTGTGTGTGTGTGTGTGTGTGTTGTCCTTAGAGTATGTTAGTTTATGTTAGATTAAGTAGTGCGTAAGCCTAGGGGACGACGACCTCAGCAGTTTGGTCCCATAGCCCTTACCACAAATTTCCAATTTCCATTCATTCGAGCCGGCCGAAGTGGCCGCGCGGTTCTGGCGCTGCAGTCTGGAACCGCGAGACCGCTACGGTCGCAGGTTCGAATCCTGCCTCGGGCATGGATGTGTGTGATGTCCTTTGGTTAGTTAGGTTTAACTAGTTCTAAGTTCTAGGGGACTAATGACCTCAGCGGTTGAGTCCCATAGTGCTCAGAGGCATTCCATTCATTCCATTGTTCATTCCGATGGACTTAGGTAATTCCAGCAGGACAATGTGAGACCCCACACGTCTATAATTGCTACAGAATGGCTCCAGGAACACTCTTCTGAGTTTAAACACTTCTGCTACCCATCAAACCCCCCAGACATAAGCATTATTGAGCATATCTGACATGCCTCGCAACGTCATGTTCAGAAGAGACCTTCACCCCCCTGTACTCCTACGGATTTAAGGACAGCCTTGCAGCATTCATGGTGTCAGTTCTCTCCAGCACTACTTCAGACGCTAGTCAAGTCTATTCCACATGGTGTAGCAGCACTTCCGCGTGCTAGCGGTGGCCCTGCACGATATTAGGGAGGTGAACCATTTTTTTTTGGTTCTTCGGTGTAAAAACGAAGAATTGAAGATTAGTTTCGTGGAAGAAATAACAGAATGAGTTATTTTACTAACCTTTCGGACGATGAAATTAAATGGATGATATAAGATTAACCACAAACTACTACAGTATAGAGGGTGAACCGAACTACACTGACAAAGTTTCGAAGTTTATTTAAAAACAGTTTTGGTTAAATTTATATAAATATCCCATTGTATGTGGTGTCTTATTACAGAGCACTTACATTCCCTTTGTAAACAGTGGTTTGGACATGGTTACCCCAGTCCAAGGGCATTTCGGTCGCCAGATGTGACATCAATGGACGGCTCCTTCTGGGGGCGTATGAAGACCCTAGTTCAACAGACACCGGTCGATATTCACGTGGACATCGTTTCTAGGACAGTCACCGCGGCGGAAGCAGTCTGTCAAACTCCTAGTGTAAGGGAGTCGGCGGTGTATTAATGTACGGATACTATCTCCCATTTGTTAGACAGTGCATGTAATTGAACCGATCAGATTCCGCACAGTGTGATAAAAACGTATATTTGTTAGTTGGTATTCTCTTTTGTGTTATGCGTTTTGGTGGTTGCATATGACAGGCTTTTTACTGTTGTGGCGGTATTTTCACACAGTTATAGGTAATTGGGATAACTGTTACTTGCTACCGGACACAATGGCTTCCTGGTACTAAAACACACAGAAAATATCGCTGAGCATATTCCAAAACATTGCAGATAATGTTAAGGTTGACCCTGTATAACAAATGCTCATACAGGGTGTTTCAAAAATGACCGGTATATTTGGAACGGCAATAAAAACTAAACGAGCAGCGATAGAAATACACAGTTTGTTGCAATATGCTTGGGACAACAGTACATTTTCAGGCGGACAAACTTTCGAAATTACAGTAGTTACAATTTTCAACAACAGATGGCCCTGCAAGTGATGTGAAAGATACAGAAGACAATGCAGTCTGTGGGTGTGCCATTCTGTACGTCGTCTTTCTGCTGTAAGCATGTGCTGTTCACAACGTGCAAGTGTGCTGTAGACAACATGGTTTATTCCTTAGAACAGAGGATTTTTCTGGTGTTGGAATTCCACCGCCTGGAAAACAGTGTTGTTGCAACAAGACGAAGTTTTCAACGGAGGTTTAATGTAACCAAAGGACCGAAAAGCGATACAATAAAGGATCTGTTTGAAAAATTTCAATGGACTGGGAACGTGACGGATGAACGTGCTGGAAAGGTAGGGCGACCGCGTACGGCAACCACAGAGGGCAACGCGCAGCTAGTGCAGCAGGTGATCCAACAGCGGCCTCGGGTTTCCATTCGCCGTGTTGCAGCTGCGATCCAAATGGCGCCAACGTCCACGTATCGTCTCATGCGCCATAGTTTACACCTCTATCCACACAAAATTCAAACGCGGCAACCCCTCAGCGCCACTACCATTGCTGCACGAGAGACATTCGCTAACGATATAGTGCACAGGATTGATGACGGCGATATGCATGTGGGCAGCATTTGGTTTACTGACGAAGCTTATTTTTACCTGGACAGCTTCGTCAATAAACAGAACTGGCGCATATGGGGAACCGAAAAGACCCATGTTGCAGTCCCATCGTCCCTGCATCCTCAAAGTACTGGTCTGGGCCGCCATTTCTTCCAAAGGAATCATTGGCCCATTTTTCAGATCCGAAGCGATTACTGCATCACGCTATCTGGACATTCTTCGTGAAATTGTGGCGGTACAAACTGCCTTAGACAACACTGCGAACACCTCGTGGTTTATGCAAGATGGTGCCCGGCCACATCGCACGGCCGACGTCTTTAATTTCCTGAATGAATATTTCGATGATTGTGTGATTGCTTTGGGCTATCCGAAACATACAGGAGGCGGCGTGGATTGGCCTCCCTATTCGCCAGACATGAACCCCTGTGACTTCTTTCTGTGGGGGCACTTGAAAGACCAGGTGTACCGCCAGACTCCAGAAACAATTGAACAGCTGAAGCAGTACATCTCATCTGCATGTGAAGCCATTCCGCCAGACACGTTGTCAAAGGTTTCGGGTAATTTCATTCAGAGACTACGCCATATTATTGCTACGCATAGTGGATATGTGGAAAATATCGTACTATAGAGTTTCCCAGACCGCAGCGCCATCTGTTGTTGAAAATTGTAACTACTGTAATTTCGAAAGTTTGTCCGCCTGAAAATGTACTGTTGTCCCAAGCATATTGCAACAAACGGTGTATTTCCATCGCTGCTCGTTTAGTTTTTATTGCCTTTTCAAATATACCGGTCAATTTTGAAACACCCTGTAAAAATGGTCCAATAATTTTATGACGTACGAGGCTAATGCGGAAAGTGAGGTTACAAGAATTTTTAGAAGTACAAAAACAAATGTATTTTAGTAAAATTAACATGCGTTATAGTATAGGTCTTGCGTTATTTTTCCGCATAATTCCCCTTTACCTCAATAATTCTGCCATCCGAGGGGCGAGTTTCTTGACTCCTGTGCTATAGACGTCTCATGGCGCCTTTTTCAGCCAGTTCTTTACTTCGATTTTCCCTCATCGTCCTAGGGAAAGTGTTTTCCAAGGAAGGTGCTCCTTCAGTTTAGTGAACAGTTGACAGTCAGTAGGTGCGAGATCAGGGCTGTCAGAGAGGTAGCTTAAAACATCCCAACCAAACAATGTCAACAACTCCTGTGTTACATGAGCGGACTGCAGACGCGCGTTGTCATGAAGGAGACAGACTGGCGTTACCAGCATCCCGCGACGTTTGTTTTGTATGGCTGTGCGATGTTCCTTTGTGGTCTAATAATATCTTGTACTATTCATCGTCTCAACTTTTTCCAAAAAATTTACGAGCAGAATCCCTTTTCTGTCTCAAAACACTCACACCATGATTTTACTCGCTGTTTTCTGAGTTTTGAATTTCTTGGCTGAGGAGAGTGCGTGTGGCGCCACTGCTTTGATTGTTGTTTCTTCTGTGGAGTACGGTGATAAGCCCAAGTTTCATCTCTAATATCAGTATAGAGTTGAGAAAGGCCTCGCCTTCAGTCTCTAAACAGTCAAAAAATTCGCGATCGGGACCGACTTTGTTCATTTAATGTCCTTCGATAATCATCTTGGGCGCACACAACTTGCTATAATTTAGTCGATCAGTTACGTTTTCATGAACAATAGTTCGTGAAATATTAGGACAAACTGCCTGCAGGTCATAAATTGTCGAACGGCGATCTGAGAGATGTTCTTCAGTTTTCTGGACCACATTGTCACAATAGACGTCCTTCCCCATCTGTCTTCATCGTGAATTGCCGTCCTTCCAGAATTGAAATTCCGTATACCTTTCTTCATATGGCTGCCTTGACGTTACGTCCTCTGCATAAACTGAAACCATTTCGTTATGAATCGCAGCGGCGTTCATGTCCTTAGAATTTAGGTAGCGAATTAAGTGCGTTTTTTCGTACTTAGCGGGAGTCTGAATGAGAACACTCAATTCCAACAGTCACCACACACTAATCGACGAGTTACTGATTGTTTCCGTTCCGCCGGTGGTTCGAGTCCTCCCTCGGGCATGGGCGTATGTATTCTTCTTAGCAAAAAATAGTTTAGGTAGTGTGTAAGTCTAGGGACCGATGACTTCAGCAGTTTGGTCCCTTAGGAATTCAGACATTTGAACATATTTTTGGGAATGCTCGTTCCTTCCGCTGGCTTTTCGCTACACGGCAGTGGTACCAACTTCCCCCACGGACATTGCTTGATAGAGCTACGTGCCTTGTAACTTTAATTTCCTCATAACCCTCGTATTATACACGAGTTTCAGGGTTTATTTCTCTCTTACGACAATTTTCAGGGCACGTGGTAGTAGCACTGTCGAAGAGTATGGAAGAGCTATGCTTTATGCAGTCTGAGAAAATCAAAACAAATTATAGCCTATATGTGATTACTTTTAGTGCATGATGTGTATATTATCGCGATTATTTGCTCTGCTGGTCAAATTAATCGATAGTTGTGTAACGACTGTGTAGAACAGTAAAATAAAATTTAAATAAAACGGTCAATTAGAATAGACAGGATGTAGATAGCAAATTGCCATTGGCAGAACTTTTCTAAGTTTTTAAATGTCAAAACTGGGCCAGCAGTTTCTGTCGAGGTGGGGAAACATCTAAGATAATGTCATGAGAGATAGAGAAAATTGAACAAATTCAATCTTTAAAGGGAACAGCGTTTTTAAAGGTTGCACGCTAGACTTTATTATGTCATGTAAACTACGAAGAGCTTTAAATCAAGAAACCCGAGATAAATGTTAGAGTTCCTGGCTGTGCTTTTCTCTACGATGTTCTTATACTATACTATACTATACTATACTATACTATACTATACTGACTGTGTGCCAAGACTATACTTGCGGGAAGCACAGGTAGCAAAGAAGAATGAGTGGAATTGATGAATGGCGTGAAGTGTGCGTATGAACTACTATTGCGTGTGGAATTGTATTAATGCTGTGTCATCAGAAGAATTCCCAGTGGGAAAAGGAATCAAACAAGGTAACACCCTCAGTCGCTTACTCTGTAACCTCGTATTTGTAGATGAAGTAACAAACGAAATGTAAGTGTCCAAAATACTGATAAAGCTAGGAATATGGAGACAGTGGCCAGTAACCTTGTTCTATGCAGATGACGTAGTATTGGTGGCTGACACACCAGGAAAACGTGAGCAGGCCGTAGTGGAATGGTATGAACAGCTGAAGACGAAAGGAACGAAAGTGAATCCATTTAAAAGCTAAGTAACTTGGGTTTCTATACAGAACAGACGGGAAGAAGAACTCAATGTACTCTGTACTAGAAAGCCTCTAGAAAAAGTGCACAACTTCAACTACCTTGGCACCATACTGAGTAGTGGTGGGAGAACAGAACAAGAGGTAACAAATAGAATTAAGAAAGCAGTCACAACAAACTTGCAGGTTAATAACACAATAGTATGGAAGGAAGAGACAAGTATGGAAACTAAAGTGCAAATTTACAATGTGATTATAGCATCAATTACAGCAAATGGTTTAGACAATTTGGCACTACAAGTAAAATTACCGTCACAGAAATGAAGTTTATGAGGAAAGCAGCAGGAAAGTCCAGGAAAGATCGTTAAAAATGAAAGAATCCGAGAAGATTTTGATGTCTGGTTTGTGGGGCGCTCAACTCCTCAGTCCAATCTCACCACTTTCATGAATGATGATGCAATGATGACAACACAAACACCCAGTCATCTCGAGGCAGGTGAAAATTCCTAATACAGTCGGGAATCGAACCCGGGATCCCGTGATCGGTAAGCGAGAACGTGACCGCGAGACCACGAGCTGCGAACTGAATCCGAGAAGAGAGTAGGCAAAAGAACGCAGTGAGATGCTGTTGGAGCAGCATAAGTTGAGGTGGTATGCACAGGTTAAGAGAATGGGAGAGGAAAGAAAAGTTATACAGTAATTTGAAATGTATGTATTGAGGAGCTGGACGAGGAAGACCTTACATCGCATGGGAGGACGGGGTCGAAAAACTGGGAAAAAGGTGTGAAAAACCATCTCAAAAAATGAAGGCATTGTGTGTGAGAAGTATGGAAGTGCGATGGAACGAGGAACACCGACACCTCAAAGCATAAGAGAATTTAAGGAGAAAAAGAACACTTCGAACCGAGTTAAGATAATAAGGCACTGATTTAACACAAAATCTGTAACAGGAGGCTACAACACGTAAATCACCAAAGAATTCAAGGCTTGTGTGTTGGTATGTCGCTACCCAAGTTGTCTAATTGAAAAGGTGAATCCAAATCAACCTGCAATCGAAAGAAAACACACACTACACAATTCCAAGTAGATGTTAACGCTGCGAAGATACAATGGAACTGAATGGCTTGAAATGTTCACTCACCGCAGACGTTCTGTCCACCACAAGCAATTATGACACCAATAGTGGTAAGGGCACTCTGGCACCAAAGATGTTTCATTTCTTCCACCGCACCTTTCGAACGCTCTGACAGTGGCCGTCATATTAGAAGTATACAAATGTTGGTATAAGGTATGTGCATTGGGGGTTTGAAATGCTGTTGTTTTGTGCTTGCGTGTATGAATTGTGTTACCTGTGGAAAGAAATACACTAAGATTTGGTTTGTACTGCTGAAACACAATTCATCTATACCATTACCTCTGTGCCCTGTTATGCAATGGATACAGCAGCTGCAACATTTCTGTGTAGCGTAACGTTTGTAACCCACAGTCACGAAAGCAGACAGCTGTCACTACAGGCTGATGCAAGAACCATTAGAGATGCCACACAGATGGGATGCCGGCAAGGAATTCTTTTGCAAGAAGCTATAGCCGCGCTTTACTGACACAGCTATAATCACCGCATGGGCCTTACAGCAGGACGAGTTACCTATTCTCCAGTCCTGACATTGAAGGCAGGGATGCTGTATGGCCGACACAGACAAGCATGGTAGCAGTGGCGACGTCGGTTACCACACGATACATCTGGCAATACCCTGCCACTGTGGGCTACATGATGAAGCAGGATGCCCTTTCAAAACAGGGGTGGAGCAAGCCACCATAAATACTTCACATTTCAGCTATGTTTATTCTATCATCATCTCTAAGCAGCAGCAAGAAGTAATTCACGACAGCCTCCGATCAAAGTCTGTCGTCCAGCCTGCTTCTACGATGCACCACGTGTGCTAGCTGCGGCTGTGGGCAGCGCCCAAGGCAGTGTTCACACTCTGCACCAGGTGAAGACGGTCAGGGCGGGGCCGTGACGCACCAGGCTAGGCCGTGACGCGCCGGGATTCCAGACCCTTTGTTTAGCATTGCGTGTTCACACTGGTGGCAGGGCCATGACGGGAGAGCGAGAGCTGGGCCTTGGCACGCAACCGTCGTCCAGGGCGTGTAATATTTCTGGCGCAAGACATTGCAGCCAAACTTCAGATTCTGCATTGAAGGCATCCGACTTCTTCCGTTTGTTTTTATGAAAAGTATCACTGCACAAGTTAATTCTTTTGTTGTCAAAGAATGAAGTTCCTTCAGATTTCACAATCAGTACTGTTGTAATGATACGTGCAAACCATTTTTCCTCTATGATTGCAGTAAAATAGACATTTCCTTACTCCAGCTATTTTCATAGCTCTGTGTCAACAGGGAGCTAAAGACCCATATTTCCTTGCACACTTTTATTGGTATTTCAGTTAAAGCAGTGATATCAAAATGAAAACACCGTACGAACAGGGACACGGAGGAACTTAAAAAGTGAAAACAGATGAACCAGGTAAAATCATACAAAATACTGTTTCATTTGGTGTCGGTTTCATCACGTGAATTTTCTTAAAAGGTGTTTTAATTCCTAGAGCTAAGCACAGTTTCTTTTAGTGAAAACGGGACCTCAAAGGCAGATGAAATTATGTCAACAATTTTCATGAATCAAGTGCGTGTCAAGTACTGCATCATCAAGAAAAAGAAAAGAAAAATACCTGTGTAAAAATTATGACGAACAATTTTAGTAGCTCAAGAAGGACAAATTAGCTTCGATGAAAGCACACCAAGTCGTCATCCCAAGGTGGCTAGTTGATTCGTGAGGACGGAACATATAAGAACTCGTGTATAATGAATGCGACATTGTGAGATCTGTGCAAAGTTCAACTGAAACCAATGACTCTGCACTAATTCCTGCTCTTATACTTCTATGAAAATTCGTTCTCTTACAAAAATTTTCTTTACTGTATTGCGCAAACACTTGTGTGTACTCTTGTATATTCGGAAATGTGAATAACATCTTTCAGAGAAGGTTCTTGGTGATGCATGTAAAAAGAAAAAAAAAAAAAAAGTTCTTGTATGTTGGCCAGTATTCACAGGATGTATCATTGTGTTTCATCTGTGCTTACGAATTCTATGAGCTAATGTACTGTCCAACCAATGTCAATAAATTTATGAATTCATTGATCCATAAGATGGCTTGGATTGCTCGGTGATTATCAATGCCTGGATTCGCCTATGTTGTTTACGACCTTGTATGTCACTTGTCAAAGTGGCAGTTTCAATCACTGTGGGCATCAGCCGACTCATGAGGAAAAAAGAACTCAGAAACACAAACAAATAAACAAACTCACACACTTCCCATTGTTTAAACTGGTTAGAACTGCATGGCCATACATTAATCGACAGTAATTCTTTTATCTCCTTTGCAGTGCTTGACGCTATGCTAAATCCGTCTGCTGTTCTGTGTGCTAAAATAGAGACGAAAACTGAAACTTCTTAGAAAAATTTTTTGCAAACTTTTTAGAAAAATTTACAAATTGTGGTACTACACTCGCATCAGTAATGAATGTATTTCTGGATTTAACATCTGTGGTTTTTCGTCTCCAACTAGAAAGCAGTAAAATGGAATGAGGCCAGATTTTATCTTACTCCATCAACAGCAAAGTCTCGTCTTACATTACCTTAGTCTTCTGTTCTGGTTTCCAATATAAAATGTATACGCCACATAATTTTAAGGCATGGGCAAGACTTAATTCTTGACTTTTATTGTGTAAGAAGTACGTTAGTGTAACACCGCAGAAGATGAATATTCAGTGTAACAGGTCTTTGCCTAGGTAAAAATTCCTATAACTTTGGAGTGTCCTGAACATGGATTATTAAAACCACATGAGGGTCGGGTAACAGGATTGCACTGATCGTGGGTAATTCTTTTTCTTATCCAGCAGTGTTTAACACAAAGCTACATCCACACCAAATCTGTCAGTCTGTCATAACAGCACTGATCCATTCAATAAACAGAATTTCCTTGTGAAAGAAGACCGATATCACTGCCATTTCAAAAACTATTTTGTAATTTTATTTATATTTCACTCGATAACGTTTCTCCACATCAGCAACTTAATATTTTCTGCCTCCAATCCTCCCCCCGTTTCTCCTCACACACTTTCGCTTGTGTCCATTTTTGTTGCTAATTGTAACATGTATTGTATACAAATCTTGCACTTGAGTATCCTTTCAGATTGGTGCCCCAAGCGACCACTACTACTTGTGAAAAGTCCTGTATAGAAATGTTACAGCTGTGACACCTCCGGCTCCCATCTTAGCTCGCCACCCAAAGTGGTCGCTTGTGCTACTTGGGAATTAAACTGGTCATTAAGCCATTTACAATAATTTATGGTCCAAAATGTATCTAAGGGAAAGCTATAGGCTACCACATTTTTTCAGTATATGATTTGTGAATTATGGGCCTGAGAAATAGCGTTATTTCACAATGAATTATGAATGATGAAAAGGTAAAGAATATTAAAGATATCACGCATACAAAAACTCTAATTTTGAAGTGTATACTGTCTTCAAAATCTGTTAAAAAAGCTTACGATTGTAAAACGCATGCAAAATTAAAAATAAGTGCCTCCTTATTTCACAAGGAAAGGAAAACAAGCTCATAAAACTGTTCCAGAGTCATATGTACCATCAAATACCTTTACAGCATGAAATTAGGAGAATTGGATTTTCCCTTGTCCCATGCCATGGCCCAACTCATAATGTGAATACCATGGACAATGGCGTTCACCATCCAGTCATGAGACAGTGCAGTACATAGTAACCCACCAAATTCTGGTACACATTATGAAAGCAGCCTAAGTCTGGATGCTCCTGGGGGCTGGAAAGGTGAATTCTAGCTCGATGGACGCCTACCGGATTATTGCTACCTACATGGGGGTCGTGGCTCTCACCTGGGACTAACCAGATACTGAGCAACTATCTGCCTTGTGAAGTCATATTCTACTACTGCAGGGTTGCATCTGTAGGCTAATGTTGTAGTCTCTTGAACTAGGATGACCAATGTGTACCTACATTGGTGGGTTATCAGTGAGGAGCCATACATCTCCACCAGTCAGTGTGATCACTTTGTAAGGAACCCATCGTTGCCACGTGGTGGCCTCCTGCTTGCAGCTGATACTGTGCTTCGCTCACCAGAGTGCTGACTACACGACTCCATACCACTGGCACCTGCTTGATGGATAAACAATGTGAAATGTCCCTCCTTCAATGGCCACAAAATGAGCTCAGCACTCTCTTCATACTCCAGAATCAGCTTGTATCCCTAGACAGTGACTGCAGCAAGACAACAATTTCTGTTCTTAATGTAGAGAATAAATTAAGAGATGTCTTTAAGAGGTCCATGATTTTTATCAGACATCCAACTGGCTTCACATACATGCTGCCTGCTTAATCAGCTCTCAACACTATCATAATTTGTGGCAGGGTATCTCTATACAACACCCATTCTGATTTCCACTACACTGGAATCAGAAGTGGCCAAGTGGATTTGGGACGCCATCGACAGTATCATCAACATGATGGGCTGAGTGCTAGAACTATATTTTTGTGCTTTTTGTGAGTGTGATGACAGAATGTGTAGAATAGCCCCAGTGATGTACTCTACATGAAGTAGTTATAGTATTATTCTAGGCAATGTCTTGAATCCAAATGCTTCATAGTTAGGCACAATGACTAAGAGTAATGTACCAGTGTTACAGTTAGCTATATTCCTATTGTTCCCATTAGCTTTCCTCTTCGTATTTCTTCCTTGGTTAATTTATAAATCCTTCATAATTAGTGAGTCAAGAACACCAGGAAGCTGCATAATACTTACTGAGGCACATAGCTCAGTTCAGAACAGCTAAAATGCGTAAGCAATAAGATGTGAGAGGATAGGGTCTTGCGCATTCTGAGTGCTCCCATCTTAGATTCAGCTCCCACTGCATTAGTTAATCCTTTTCTGAGAAAGACAGGAGAAAACACGCTAGTGTTTATACATAACCTATTGACAGCTACAAAGCTGTAGCATTTGACAGGAGAAGTGAAACACATGAGGGCCTAAGGAATGCTCAGACAATCAACAAACTCAGGAATGGCCCAGTACAACGTCATAGAAAGGAGAGCAATTGCAGATGGTATCGCAAACCGTTAAACTGGATCCTCCAAAAGCAAAATTATTCTGTTCAGACATTTGTAGATAGGTCAAGGAAGACCAATGTTAATACCTATCAGTTGATGGAAGTGATGAAACGAATAGAATTGTTCTACAGCAAGGCGAATTTAGCGCATTAGATTCATTCCTAAGGGGACTGCCACCTGATGCGCCATGAAAGGTGCATGAAATATTCGCAAAGGTTGTGCCAGATGATAGTGGTGTAGCCATGGCACTGGATGAAATTTGTGCAGGAACAAAAGTTAATGGTAGCAGACACTTCTTCCCCACTGATGTCAAGTAACATTGTGGAAGTTATGGCCACATTCAAAGAGAGTGTCGCGAACTGCAGTATGAAAACTGTGGAAAGGTGCAACAATGGGAGCAAGAATGGAGGACTCCATGGTAAAAGACAGAGTACTAACAATCCATCATGACAAAGCAATAGGAATCCGAACCTACCCAACAGCATTCCACATACGTTTTAATGCCAAAAAGCATATGTAGAGGTGGGGCGTTGCTTTGTTGGCATATTGGGTGGTAGAGAACACAGATTAGACACAGCGGCTGATGCGTCTGCAGCAAGTCTGTACCTCATCAGAAAGAGACGATCAGACCCTCCATGGTAAAGGATATGTGGAGTGGGGGATAATGTTGTTCTATCACTAAGTTCAGCGATGTTAAGTTTTCCGTTTGTAGCAAATCAGTTCTGGGAAAGTGTGGAAGCTAATCCTCATGTAGGTGAAAGGTACTGTGCAGTTCTACAATGAAATTTCCTGCATGACAACTGTACTAACTCGTGGTAGAACTTGATGGAACATTGTTCCGTCTCGCGATAACTGTGGTCACTGATGCACTGTGACGAGATACATCTGTCATGAAAGACATAGTGATTAAAATGCATACAGTCTTTAAAGATCAGTTCACACAATATTATTCAAATGTACCTGGAAACCGCTTGTGACGAATGCATGAGTTAAACCACCTTTTACCGTGTTATTTGTGGTTGAACCACAACGATGACTTAGATAAAATGTGATTTTTGTGAACGCAAGTATTGTACATGTACAAGAAATACATGGTAAATGCCTGTCAGTGCGAGTAATTTTGGTACTGAGGAGGTGAATTTGTTTAACAGATAACTGGTTGTCAATTTAGGTGTTCTATACGAAAATGATCTAGACAAATCAAGTTCAGCTCCTTTCCATGAGCAAGCCATCAGTATAGCTGCATTACAAAGAATATTGGAACATTTGTAAGAATTGAAGTGATTAGGAATGGCAAGTTTACATTTTATAGTTAAGGACCTATTTAATCCTCATGGCCCTTTGTCAGCCACCTTACTGATTCAACATAGGATTACAACCGTATTACCTGTATACCACTAAAAATGTAAGTACCCTGTCATGTACAGTCATTAATGGAGGGATTCACTAATCAAGAATTTGATGGTGACATCACTGAGGAAATCATTAGCACCCAGAATGCAGCTGTCATCACAATACCGAAAAACATCTTCAGACAGTGCATAGAAGTACCAATTCTGTGGTTACTACCAATACCTCAAGAGTAGAATCCCTAGGTAGTTTGGAATGATGTAACTATTTCTCCATAATAGATGTAAGAAGTGGATATCATCAACTGGAAGTACTACCAGAGAATCGTCCAAAAACAGTGTTTACGATTCCTTAGGGTCATTACGAATATCAATGAGTGTCAGTGGATGTGGTATGATTTGAAAAATGCACCAACTACTTTTCAACAGCTGTTGAATGAAGTTTCGAAGGACTTGAACCAGATACAATGTATGTTGTATCTTAATGACGTTATTGTGTTTGCAGAGGATATGAAGAAACTTAAACCATCGTTAAGGGAAGTTTTAAAAGATTGGTTCAGCACAGCTAACCCTTAATATTGAGAAGTGCAATTTTGCAGTAAAGGCAGTGAGTTCCTTAGGCCACATAATTAGTCAATATGGAGAAAGAACAGATCTCACATTAGTTTGCTCTGTGGTAAATTTCTCACTACTTCATATGAGTAAAGAACTACCATCATTTTTGGGAGTGGTGAATTAATACAGGAAATTCATAACTGAATTTGTAAAGATATCACAACCAGTCATGTATATATTAAAGGAAGGTGTAAAGTTCTAGTGGACACAAGCCCATAAAACTACGTTTGAAAAATTAAAAATATTGTTAATAACTTGTCGTATGTTGATCACTCCAGGTTCTCCAAAGGAATTCATTTCATAGGATGCAAGAGATCATATGGTGGATTGTACTTTAAGTCAGGAATTGCTGGGTGAGGAGTGTCCAGTTGCTTATGAACACTAGTTGAATAATAAGGCAACTAATTATTCTAACACAAATAGAAAATCATTAAGCTTAATTTGCAGAGTGAAACCATTCTGCCGCAATTTTTATGGGAAAGATTAAGGTGTTGACAGCATTAAAATGGTTCTTGAGAACGAAGGATCCACCAATGGACTAACAAAATCGGCATTAAAATTAAATGACTTTAATTTTGGAATAGTTCGCAAACCTGTTGAGAAACAGTTATGAAGACGGGCTCAGTAGGAAAATTGGTGTAGTACTGACAGCTGCTTATTTCCTTGCAAACTGGCAGAGAGCAAAAGCTGCTGATGAGTTGTGCAAACAGTCTGAAACACAAACAATCCGCTATGCACAGTGCTGTGCTGTGTAACATGACAAGGCTTGGGCCTCACGTAGTAGTTCCTGTCATGCTATGAGAAGAAACACTGAAGAAAGTAAATGAGCACATCTTATCTTGTCATAGAGGGCATAGAACCACAGACTAAAGAGAAGCTGAGCACTGCTGACGAAAAAAACATAAATAACATGTAGAACAGTTTGCAAGACCTTGTGTCATATGCACAATGAGCATTACGACGCCATCAGTGTGTGCCACTGCAGAGGCTGACAGAAGCTAGTGAACCTTTAGAAATGACTGGAATGGATACTTGAGTATCTTTTACAAGAAGTGGATATTGTAGCAATGGTGAAGCTAAATAACTGATCACTGCAGTTAGGTGTCCTGGAAACAATAATCACAGATCAGGGCACCAACTTTGTGCTGGAACTGATGAATTTATTATATCATTTGATATGTATTTTCAGACTGAGAACAAGTGCATTACATCTGCAGGTTAATGGAATAACAGAACATGTGCTTTCAGTGATAGTTAAGATGTTCTGCTAATACGTGAATACCAATCATAACGGTTGGGATACTTTCTTGTTGTACATAGCAGTGGCGTGTGACTGAAAAATCCATTAGAGCACAGTCTTATTACCATACAAGGTTTAGTGTATTAGAAAAATGCCTTTGCCGTTTGAAGTAGTCAAACCAAAGGCAGGCAAAACAGTGAGCGTGTATAGAATTTTGAAAGGATGTTGAAAGAAGTATAGAACATTTTGCTGGAAACTAATACAAAGGCCCGTGAGAAACAGAAAAGACTAGGACAACTCAGTATAAAATTAACAGACTATTGTATTGGTCAGTGGGTGACACTGACAGGCCCATATACCCCAAAGGATGAAACAAAGAAATTTATCACTGAGTAGCAGTTTCTATGTTGGTTATTGATATTACTTCTCCAGTAAATATCAGATTCTAGTTTCGTATGTGAATGACCATTGTGCATGTTGGGCATCGTTATCCTTTCAGTTGCACACCAGATTCATTGCTACCATTAAATATTGTGGTTCCAGTTGCATCTCCTGTTTGGTGTGTGTCTCTCCTTCCCTGTTGCGCAGTATAGTGGTCATCGGCAGCTGCTGGTGGTCAACCCCTTCTTCTCCTTCAGGCAACAGTGCCTCTAGTTGTGAACACTCCTCATTCTCATGAAACAATGCTCTGAGCAATACCAAACTCATGGGCTAAAATCATCACATGTAATCTTTCTTCCCGTTTCCTGATGCTTCTCCCGCAAGTGAAGTCATCCAAATGTTGGCTTTGGGCAATGTTGTAATGAAGAACACCACCATAATGCACTGTAACTGGTCACTGATTGACACACACTGTCTTTCCCGTCCCTCCGTCAGCCTTAAGTTGCAGAGCCAGCCCATTTGGCGCTATAGTCACGCTGACCTCTTGCTGTGTGACGTCCAACTTTCTGTGAACGACTAGGAGAACACAGGTAACATCCTCTTGCAGTTTCATTCATTCATTTCCGCAGTGTAGTTAATATATTATATTACTTTATCTGTCTCATCCTAAAATGTTACAGGGCAGTGTAGTATTGCTACAGGGAGGTGGATCAGTCTCCAATAGCAGGCAAAATGGATGTTTCACTAACTTGCCTAAGTGAAACAGTCTACATGTGCATCAGTCACAATCTGAGCAAAACTGTGTCTCAGGTGATAGCACTGTATCGCAGAAATCACTTTTTATCACACCTCAAGAATTTTCTAAATAACATCTTGAGTAAAATATCATTATGAAATTGTTAATAGATTTTCATATAACATTTTTTACATTTTAGGGCCTTTACATATTTATTTTGTGCTACATACATCCAACACCAGAGGGAAGTCGAATGATATGAGAACCATCCATTTTATGATAAGCTGACTTAATCTGAACTTATCAGCAGATAGTTGTCAGTACATGTAGAACTTTTCAGTGCGGGTTGCCAGAGCTGTTAAACTTCATAATGAATGGAAGTAAAATGAACTACAAGAAAGCTGTGACTGTTGATTTCTTTATTGTAACAAGCGGTTTCGCTGCATTAAAAGAGCATCCCCACGTGAACTATGTAAGAAGGAAGGGTGTCCATGTAATACACACGATCAAACGCAATAACAATATTTTAAGCATTTCTAAACTTTTAAGAAAATTCTATTATTTTCTAGGGGAATTTTAAGAAAATTATTTAAAATATTTTTATAGATCTTACCTAAAGTAGGAGTATTTAACTAGGCAGAAAAAATCATAATTAAAACGTACTTACAACAGCGTCACGGCAGCACATCAAGACGCCCCCAACATCCATAGTCAAGGCTTTGATTTCTGGTCATGAACACTCGGGGTGACTTGGTGCGCTAATGTGACACTGTTGTAAGTACGTTCTAATTTCGATTTTTTTCTGCTTTTCTGAATACTTTACATAAGATGTATACAAATATTTTTAAAAATTTTCTAAGATTCCTTGGAACCAAACTAATTTTTTTAAAAAATTAAAAGATTCTTATAGTTTTTAATCATATGTATTTCATGAGATCCCTTCCTTCTTGTGTAGCTCATATGAGAATGCTGTTTTAGCGCAGTTTAACCGATTGTTACAGTAAAGAAATCACCAATTACAGCTGTCTGGGGGTTCAATTTACTTCAGTTCATTATGAAGTTTTCTCCTGGATTCCATAGAATGTGCCCTAGCAACTAATCTCTTCCTTTAGTCAAGTTATGCCATAAAATTCTTTTCTCGCCAACTCGATTCTGCGTCTCCTCACTGGTTAGTGTATCCATCCATTTAACCTTCTGGACCCTCCAATAGCACCACGCTTTAAAATCTCATTCTCTCTTCTTGTCTAAACATCTATCATCTATGTTCCATTTCAGTACAATGCTAAAATCTACAGATATTTATTCACATATTTCTTCTTAACATTTAGATTAATTTGATACTTGTCCCATCATCTTTCTCCTTAATGACGTTTCCTGCTATGGGCAGCCTGCATTTTACACCATCTCTATCTTGGCTATCTTCAAGTATTTCGTTGCCGACGTGACAAAACGCATATGCAACATTTAGTGTCAAAGCTCCTAATGTAATACTCTCAGCACTGCACTGATTACAGTACACTATAAGCTCATTACTCTCGCTTTAGTTTGTTGATGTTCACTTATAACTTTTCAAGACACTATCAGTTCCATCCATTTACTCATCCTATTCGTTTGCTATCTCTAACAAAATTAAAGAGTCACTAACTTACCTCAAAGTTTTAATTTCTTGTCCCCGAACTTTAAGCTCGTCTCCAAATTTGTTTTTGTTTCCTGTAGAGCTCACTCAGTGTACAGTTTAAATAAAATCGTGGATACGCCAGCCCCATGTCACACTCTCTAGTGCTTTCGTTTCACAACCTTCGATTCTTCTAACTGTAGCCTGATTTACACTCCTGGAAATTGAAATAAGAACACCGTGAATTCATTGTCCCAGGAAGGGGAAACTTTATTGACACATTCCTGGGGTCAGATACATCACATGATCACACTGACAGAACCACAGGCACATAGACACAGGCAACAGAGCATGCACAATGTCGGCACTTGTACAGTGTATATCCACTTTTCGCAGCAATGCAGGCTGCTATTCTCCCATGGAGACGATCGTAGAGATGCTGGATGTAGTCCTGTGGAACGGCTTGCCATGCCATTTCCACCTGGCGCCTCAGTTGGGCCAGCGTTCGTGCTGGACGTGCAGACCGCGTGAGACGACGCTTCATCCAGTCCCAAACATGCTCAATGGGGGACAGATCCGGAGATCTTGCTGGCCAGGGTAGTTGACTTACACCTTCTAGAGCACGTTGGGTGGCACGGGATACATGCGGACGTGCATTGTCCTGTTGGAACAGCAAGTTCCCTTGCCGGTCTAGGAATGGTAGAACGATGGGTTCGATGACGGTTTGGATGTACCGTGCACTATTCAGTGTCCCCTCGACGATCACCAGTGGTGTACGGCCATGTAGGAGATCGCTCCCCACACCATGATGCCGGGTGTTGGCCCTGTGTGCCTCGGTCGTATGCAGTCCTGATTGTGGCGCTCACCTGCACGGCGCCAAACACGCATACGACCATCATTGGCACCAATGCAGAAGCGACTCTCATCGCTGAAGACGACACGTCTCCATTCGTCCCTCCATTCACGCCTGTCGCGACACCACTGGAGGCGGGCTGCACGATGTTGGGGCGTGAGCGGAAGACGGCCTAACGGTGTGCGGGACCGTAGCCCAGCTTCATGGAGACGGTTGCGAATGGTCCTCGCCGATACCCCAGGAGCAACAGTGTCCCTAATTTGCTGGGAAGTGGCGGTGCGGTCCCCTACGGCACTGCGTAGGATCCTACGGTCTTGGCGTGCATCCGTGCGTCGCTGCGGTCCGGTCCCAGGTCGACGGGCACGTGCACCTTCCGCCGACCACTGGCGACAACATCGATGTACTGTGGAGACCTCACGCCCCACGTGTTGAGCAATTCGGCGGTACGTCCACCCGGTCTCCCGCATGTCCACTATACGCCCTCGCTCAAAGTCCGTCAACTGCACATACGGTTCACGTCCACGCTGTCGCGGCATGCTACCAGTGTTAAAGACTGCGATGGAGCTCCGTATGCCACGGCAAACTGGCTGACACTGACGGCGGCGGAGCACAAATGCTGCGCAGCTAGCGCCATTCGACGGCCAACACCGCGGTTCCTGGTGTGTCCGCTGTGCCGTGCGTGTGATCATTGCTTGTACAGCCCTCTCGCAGTGTCCGGAGCAAGTATGGTGGGTCTGACACACCGGTGTCAATGTGTTCTTTTTTCCATTTCCAGGAGTGTATTTAGAGGTTGAAGACAAATTTTCACTTCCTGTATTTTATTCTTGCTAGTTTAAGAAATTCAAAGTGGGTATTCCATTAATACTCTCAAAATCTTTCAATTAGTTTACAAACGTTACGACTGTTGATACACCTTTCTTCAACTTGTCTTCTAATGTAACCTGCACCCACTTTTATGTGGAATGCAAACTGACCTCCCCACAGATTGGCTTCTGCTACATTTTCCATTGTACTTCGGAATTAAAAGCAACATAGAAATTGGTTGAAACATTATTCTTTCAGTGATCCATCGGAGTTTCGAACAGAAAGAGATTCAAATTGCAATTAAAATTTTACTTCACATTATGATGTCTTTTGTTGACATGAATGGAAATGTCAGTTACAACATCCAATGTTCACGTATTCTCGCTGTTCCGCTCTTGTTACATCCGTCTTGTAGCGCGGCCGAGCTTACACTAAATGTTTTAGGCGTTGGTACTGATTCATCCTCATATACGGTCGCAGTCGGAATGCAGATGTATGTATGTGTGCATGTATGTATGTTTACATCTCTTCCTAAACCACTGAACTGATATCAACCATACATGGTACACATATCCTATATTGTCAGGTAACAATCGCTGCGGCGATAAGAAGCACACATATTAGGAGATACGACGTCATTAACAATGAGACGCGTGAAAAGTTGCCGCACCATGCATAAAGTGTAAATTTATTGCCTCTCTGCTACTAACTTCATTCACAAGAAGTTCCGCAGATAGTATCCACATATGCCGCTAAATGAACCTACAAATTGTATCCCGGTACCACACACAGCTCAGGGTATATGACGTCAGAAACAGTGAGATACATGAAAAACTGCCGCATTGTGCACTATATCTATATTATTTCTTTGCCACTATCTCTATTCCCAACATATTACACAGAAAGTATCCACATATGCGCTTAATGTACCTACACAAATACGAGGTTCTTTCCGTAAGTTATGACGACTATGGGATATCGTGTGATCTCGTGGCATCACCGTAATCGCAGTGCATGCGTTCTAAAGCCGACGGAAAACAGTACCGAAATCAACCAATAGATTGCTACCGTATTTGAGGATGGCTCAGCACCAACGCTTGAACCATTCAGTGTGATCTCGGCTGTGCTACAAGATGGATGGAACAAGAGTGGAACAGCGAGAATACGTGAAAATTGCCTTTCTTGCTGGCAGAAGTGACAGTGTCATGCGGAGCAACGTGCAGCTGTAGGTGGCAGGGACTTGCTTTATCGAATAGATTCACGTTGCGTGTAGGCTTTCCAGGATGGACGCACAGCAACAACAGACACGCCGCGAAGTGGGCGGCCCACGTCTGCCCGTACTGACCTGTCTCTGGCTATTATTGACCAGCGTTTAACAGAGGATGGGCATCGGACTGTGCAGGAATAATTAATGACAGGAACCGGTATGTTGGGGGTCAACAATGTTCCGCATTTTATGCAAGGAGTTGACGGTGCACAAGATGTGCTGAAAATGAGGACTACATCAGTTAACAGAGGTGTATAAGTGAATGCGCTACGAAACCTGCCGTGTCAACCTGTATACATTTGAGTGGGAAGGTAATGAAACGCGCAATTGCATTATTGTGACTGATGAAACCCGAATACGAGCTTATAAACAAGTACTGAAGATCCAGTCAGCAGAATGATGTTGTTCAGCCTCACCACGATGAAGCAAAGTGCGACAGAATCCATCAACGAAGGTCAAGCTCATTGTGACGTATGACAGCCACGGTATTTTGCAGCCACCTTGTTAGGGGCCATTATAACGCTACAGCCGACACTACAGGCGTAATCAAGAACTGTGCACAGTGATGGGGGTGCGAAATCTTCCATCACCCAACATACTCACAGACCTTAGTCCATGTGACTTTGACCTCATTCCTCAACTGAAGGAACCATTGTGTGGGAGGCGCACTACAAACTGGGTGGGTACCGTCGCAGAATTTCGGCGACAGGTGACACACACTGATGGCACTGCCAATGGCAAGCAGAGCCTTCCCCGTCATTGGCAACACTGTGTGGTTGCAGCTGGAGACTACTTTGAAGAACGGTAGTTGATTTAGATTCATGTTTGTTCTATTAGTACTAGTGTACAATACATTTACACGGAGTTCCGATGAGTGTGGTTCATTTCATCTTTTGTCATGAACTTCTGTACTGGAACCTTATTTTATGTTGTCCTTCCTCGTTCAATGTACACCGTGGAATCCCCGTTTTGTCGCATTATAGCAAGATATAGCACAGTTCCCATGACTTACGGAATGACCTTTTTGCATCATTGTACGACACATGGTTCAAGAGATTTGACGTCATAGGCGCAGAGATGCGTGAAAAAATTCGGCTTCACGCGTAAAGTTTTAGCACAATTAATGGTTACTCTTAAGACATTCCCACAGAGAAGTCAACTTAAGGAAATACCAAATACCTGGCAGTGCTTCTGACAGCTTTCAACTGCGAAGTGCAAACGGCTGTAGCCAGAAACAATAGACGTTTAAAAAGATTTGGTTACTGTACTTATACGTTTGAACATAGTGCATTACTTTGATCACAGTTTCAAAGGTGCTTTTGCGAATACATGGTTAGAAGTTTTTCGATTTTACACTATAAATACAGTTCATATTTAGGGTTCTGTTCTTTAGTCGCTAAAATCGGAAGCGTTGTAGAATCACTACGTTGTCCGTCCGCTGTTCTCTGTGTGTGCCTCTCCGATAGTTAAAAATCCTTTTCATCATGAACGGAAAGACTTACCAAGTTGAAATTTATCTCACGTACCAATAGCTACGGTCCTTGGAGGTGTACAAACTTGTAACCTACAAGTACATACAATAAAGAGCTACCGCCATTCGCGTCACATAGTTTGTCACTCGCAAGCTCACTCATCGAAAGCCACTTCCTGTTGAAGTAGAATCAAGCAGTTTGGCAAAAAGCTAGGTTTCAAAGGACAACTAAGGGAAAAAATCCGAAAATTGTTTATTTGTAAATACATCAAGGAAAAAGTCATTTTTTATCTGTCTATCTTTCTCTGTTCATCCGTCTGCTAAGACTCCTGTTTCTCAGGAACGTGTAGAGGAATCAAGCAGAAATTTCCGTCATATAGTTAGTTCTACGGTCCCTTGACGGTGTATAAACGTTTAGCTTCTGAATCAGTACAGACACATATTTTACTCCTCACAAACTCGAACAATGAAACTTACATGCTACTTTCTATTGACCTGTAATCAAGAAATTTGGAAGAACCATGATTCCACAATACAAGAAAGACAAAAAGGGCAGAAAAACGTTAATTTGTACGAGGATTGGAACTTTAATAGTGGCAACTATTTATTTACAGCACGTACAAAATAGATACGTCTTTCAGTTTTACTGACCTTCAGAGCAGTCACCATCATTGTGTATAACCCGTTGCCAGAGATGTGGAAGTCGTAGGATACTCTTAGCAGTGCCAGTTGTGATGACAGCTCGAGCGGCGCGGTCTATTTCCCGACAAATCTGTAGCAGTCCTGAAGCGAATGCCCTGAAGTGTTTCCTCCAGTTTAGAAATCGAGTCGAACTTACGAGGGCTTAAGTCAGAGGAGTGCAGTAGGTGGTATAGCACTTAGCAGTCGCATCAGTCAGACAGATCAGTAACAGCTTGCACTGTACGTGCTTGAGCATTGTTCTGCAAAGTGATGGTCAGGTCCTGCAGAAAGTGTCATCACTTCTGTCTGTATGCTGTTCATATTTGGAACACAACCTACAACCAGCTAAGCGCTACACCACCGACTATACTCCTCTGACTTAAGCCCTCGTAAGTTCAAGTCGATTTCCAGAATGAGATTTTCACTCTGCAGCGGAGTGTGCGCTGATATGAAACTTCCTGGCAGATTAGAACTGTGTGCCGGACCGAGACTCGAACTCGGGACCTATTCCTTTCGCGGGAAAGTGCTCTACCAACTGAGCTACCCAAGCACGACTCAAGCCCCGTCCTCACAGCTTCACATTTGCCAATAACTCGTCTCCTACCTTCCAAACTTTACAGAAGCTGTCCTGCGAACATTGCACTCCTGTGGTTAGGCCATGTCTCCGCAACATCCTCTCTTTTAGGAGTGCTAGTTCTGCAAGGTTCGCAGGAGAGATTCTGTAAAGTTCTGAAGGTTCAGTTGGTAGAGCACTTGCCCGCAGAAGGCAAAGTTCCCGAGTTCGAGTCTCGGTCCGGCACTCGGTTTTAATCTGCCAGGAAGTATCAACTCGATTTTTGATCTGAAGGAAACACTTCACGGCATTCGCTTCAGAACTGCTACGAATTCGTCGGGCAATCGACCGCGCCGCTCGAGCTGTCAACACAACTGGCACTGCAAAGAGTATCCTACGACTTCCACCTCTCGCAAAGGGCCACACACAATGCTGGTGACTACTTTAAAGGTCAGTAAAACTTTGAAACACATATCTGTTTTGTACGAGCTGTAAATAAATAGATACCACTATTGAAGTTTCAACGCTTGCAATTTTATCATTGGAAAAAAGTATTTTTTTTTCTCATTTGGCATCCGAATTCAACCTTAAAGTTAAAACGGTCTCGAAAGTATATATTCCCGGGACCGGTATCTTGCCAGTATCACTATCGATCAAAAGGTAAAAAGTCATCGCTATTCTCGATTTCCGGCGTTTATTAACAGTCCACATACATAAATAAGTTTGTAGGGAATCCTCAATGTGCGAGTCGTACTCGCATTTAGCCTTTTTGTTTTTGTTTCGGTTCTAATAGAAAATGGACAAAATAAATACCCGGGTAATGCCGGGTTTATCAGCCACTAACCGTAAAGCTCTGCTGAACCAGCTTACTACTTACTTTACCTAGCAAAGTGTTTCGAATTAATGCAGGGGGATAAGGTGGAAACAACAAATAAATATATGCTTTGTCTTTCTGAACGATCTGCCAGTCGCTGCCCCGTTGAAAATAGACGTTCTCCCATCCCCTTCAGCCCTCCACATTCTGGACCACTACCTTACGAGCGTGCCAGGCTACATAATTAATGGAGTGAGATGGAGCCATAAACGTACTGCTCAGGAGGCTGTCCCCTCGCCGCTGCGGAGCTGAGTTATGGAGGTCCGCCATCTGCGGCCACGGCGCTGCCGGCGCCCGTTGGCGTTGTTGCGACCACACAACAGGTGATCATTGCCGTGGCGCGCACCTGCTGCCCTATGCTAACCACGCCCAGGCGGCACCAGTCTGCAAGCGGAGGGACTGTTATATTTGAATAATGTGTACCCAAGCGCAGGCGAAACGGCTCGATACACTGATGTTCCAGGATCATCATACGCTCTATTTTGAACAGTGGCATTAGTTATGGCACGACAATCACTGTGACTTACCTATGACAACTCAGCCGCAGAGCAACTGACGAACTGATGGTTGTTGAAACAGAAAGGGGGTTATTGTCGTGGGAGAAGAGACAGCAGGTAAGCTCCGCTTAGAACTGTCGTTCACATTCGCTGCAATATAAAGTACACTATGATTCAATTATAAATCACTGTGTCCAACATACACCAAAGAGCCAAGGAAACGGGTAAACCTGACTAATATCGCGTAGGGCCCCCGCGAGCACGCAAAAGTGCTGCAACACGACGTGTCATCAGGTCGACTAATGTGCGATCTGAAGTTTTGCTGGCGTATTTCCAATTTGAACAGTTCTTTGGTATCCGACCGGATAGCGTCGGAATTTCTCCACAATATTTCGGCAGACGTACATGCTGCCACGTCAAGATGGCAGCGTGTGCGTGTGCCGAAATATTGTGGAGAAATTACGACGCTACCTGGTCGGATACCCGAGAACTGTTCAAAGTGGACGAATGTTTGAAGTGGTGCTGGAGGCAACGGACACCATGACTCCTGCAGGGCTGTCCAAAAAACAGTAAGAGTACGAAAGGTGGTGATCTCTTCTGAACAGAAAGTTGAAAGGCGTCCTAGATATGCTCAATAACGTTGATATCTGGAGAGTTTGGTGGACAGCGGAAGTTTTTAAACTCAGAAGAGTGTTCCTGGAGCCACTCTGTAGTAATTTTGGACGTGTGAGTGTCGCATGCTCCTGCTGCAATTTAAACCTAACTAACCTAAGGACATCACACTCATCCATGCCCGAGGCAGGATGCAGGATTCGAACCTGCGACGTAGCTGTCGCGCGGTTCCAGACTGAAGCGCCTAGAACCGCTCGGCCACATCGTCCGGCTACGACATGACTTTACGATATTTACATGTGACTGATTGTATGTTACTGGAAGAATCACACGTTCTCATATGACATAATTTGAATAACATGTGATCGTAATTAAGTTATATAGCATTAACAATGAAATGAAGAGAAGATGATTTTCACGAATATGAACACTGAAACATTTAGTTACATCGTGTTTAGGTCGGGACGTTGCTTTTAAAACTGCATCATTTTTTAATGTAGTTTCATCGGGCACTAAAATATATCTCACATACATTTATGTAAGGATTGAAAATTTTACCTAGGTTTAGTTGTACTTTTCAACTCTGGTGGTCAGGCATACTTAAAAACAAAATTTTGGCAAATTACAAGCAGCTAAAAAATCTAAATAACTCATAATGTTATGTAGTTTTCAAAACGTAATTACATTTAAGAGACTTTGCTCTTCATGATGACACTAGCCTACAACTATCTACACGATGGGCAGAATATGTAAGAGATACAGCGTCAGAAATAAAAATCCTAACACCAAAAAGTCATTAATGTAGAGGAATGAAACTTTTGGATTACGTTTGTCTAGGGAACATATTTAAGTGATTAACATTGCAAGATCACAGAGTAACGTAATTGCCAGATAAGCAATTACAAATGTGAAACGTTGTTACATTACTAAGAGGTGTATCGGCCAGAATGTTGAATGCAAACATAAAAATGTGCATCAGCTGCACTGTACAGGTGCCGGGTGTCAGTTAGTGGGATGTAGTTCCACGCCTGTTTCACTCGGTCAGTTAATACAGGGACGGTTAGTGCAGGTTTGGATGACGCTGTAGTTATCGTCCGATGGTGTCCCGCACGTGGAGACAGATCTCGTCCCTGAGCAGGTAAAGGAAGCATGTTGGCACTCTGTATAGCATGCTCGGTTACAACAGCGGTATGTGGGCAAGCATTATACTGTTTGAAAATAGCCCCTGGAATGCTGTTCTCGAATGGCAGCACAACAGGTTTAATCACCAGACTGACGCACAAATTTGCAGTCTGGTTGCGTGGGATAGCCACAGAGTGCTCCTGCTGTCATACGAAATCACACCTCAGACCATAACTACTAGTGTGTCTAGCACGCAGACAGGTTGTTTGTAGGCCCTCAACTCGCCTCATCTTAACCAACATACGGCCAGAAATAGCACTTAGACAGAACCACCTTTTATCAGAAAACAACAGACCTCCATCCTGCCTTCCAGTGAACTCCTGTTCGACACCACTGAAGTCGCAATTGTAGGTGGTCTGGAGCCATTGAGGCGCTCGTTACATGGCGTCTGGCTCGAAGCTGCCCTTGAAGCAACAGATTTGTAACAGTTTATTGTGTCACCGTGGTGCCAACTGCTGTTCACATTGCTGCTACAGATGCAGTACGATGCGCCAGCCCATATGTCGAACTCGATGGTCTTCCCTATCACGAGGCCTCCTGGAGCGCGGTCACATTCCCGTGATCACGGCTGCCAACGATCATGTACAGTTACTACTTTCCTGCCAAGTCTCTCTGCAGTATTACAGTGGGAACATCGAGTTTCTCGTAGTCCAATCACACGACCTCACCCACAATCAGTGAGGTGTTGATAATCTTTGTCGTCTTGAAGGCATTGTTGATTAACAACCCACCACGTTCAATCTAAAAGGTAACTAATGCTCATGGCTGTTACAACGTGTATTTAAACCAAACCTGATTTGCAAAAAATGTTTCAAATGGCTCTGAGCACTATGCGACTTTACTTCAGAGGTCATCAGTCACCTAGAACTTAGAACTAATTAAACCTAACTAACCTAAGGACAGCACACACATGCATGCCCGAGGCTGGATTCGAACCTGAGACCGTAGCGGTCGCTCGGCTCCAGACTGTAGCGCCTAGAACCACACGGCCACTACGGCCGGCCCTGATTTGCATCCTGATACTGGTACTAACAGCGCCATTCTCATGCATTTGGCTCAAAATTTTAACGTATATAACCTTTCAAATGTAGAAACATGCCCAACAATTTTCGTTTACGTCCCTTTGATTCTTCTCGCCGTTGCGATTTTTTTCGGTCAGTGTATTTTGTGATTTTTCTTGTGGAAAAAAAAATTACTCATTTCTCTGCTATTATCTCCTTCACTGACTGGATTACACTAGCGTGCAATTTTCCTTTTGCACGTTGATCCTCTCCACGTATATGACTTCTCCTCTTTAGTTCTCTCACTAGCATCATTAATCATCTCTTTCCGCCAGCTGGAGTGGCCGAGCGGTTCTAGGCGCTACAGTCTGGAACCGCGCGACCCCTACGGTCGCAGGTTCGAATCCTGCCTCAGGCATGGATGTGTGTCATGTCCTTAGGTTAGTTAGGTTTAAGTAGTTCCAAGTTTTAGGGAACTGATGACCTCAGAAGTTAAGTCCCATAGTGCTTAGAGCCATTTGAACGATTTTTTCATCTCTTTCATGTAGTTTCTATTCATATTCGTCTGTGCTTCCTTCTTTCTTTCATAATCTCATTCGCATTTTTCTTCATTTTTCTCATAAGGTACACTTGTTTACTGTTTAACTTATTTTCTGAGCCTTCTGTCCTCCAATCTTCTTTACTCATATTGTACACTCCTGGAAATGGAAAAAAGAACACATTGACACAGGTGTGTCAGACCCACCATACTTGCTCCGGACACTGCGAGAGGGTTGTACAAGCAATGATCACACGCACGGCACAGCGGACACACCAGGAACCGCGGTGTTGGCCGTCGAATGGCGCAAGCTGCGCAGCATTTGTGCACCGCCGCCGTCACTGTCAGCCAGTTTGCCGTGGCATACGGAGCTCCATCGCAGTCTTTAACACTGGTAGCATGCCGCGACAGCGTGGACGTGAACCGTATGTGCAGTTGACGGACTTTGAGCGAGGGCGTATAGTGGGCATGCGGGAGGCCGGGTGGACGTACGGCCGAATTGCTCAACACGTGGGGCGTGAGGTCTCCACAGTACATCGATGTTGTCGCCAGTGGTCGGCGGAAGGTGCACGTGCCCGTCGACCTGGGACCGGACCGCAGCGACGCACGAATGCACGCCAAGACCGTAGGATCCTACGCAGTACCGTAGGGGACCGCACTGCCACTTCTCAGCAAATTAGGGACACTGTTGCTCCTGGGGTATCGGCGAGGACCATTCGCAACCGTCTCCATGAAGCTGGGCTACGGTCCCGCACACCGTTAGGCCGTCTTCCGCTCACGCCCCAACTTCGTGCAGCCCGCCTCCAGTGGTGCCGCGACAGGCGTGAATGGAGGGACGAATGGAGACGTGTCGTCTTCAGCGATGAGAATCGCTTCTGCCTTGGTGCCAATGATGGTCGTATGCGTGTTTGGCGCCGTGCAGGTGAGCGCCAGAATCAGAACTGCATACGACCGAAGCACACAGGGCCAACACCCGGCATCATGGTGTGGGGAGCGATCTCCTACACTGGCCGTACACCACTGGTGATCGTCGAGGGGACACTGAATAGTGCACGGTACATCCAAACCGTCATCGAACCCATCGTTCTACCATTCCTAGACCGGCAAGGGAACTTGCTGTTCCAACAGGACAATGCACGTCCGCATGTATCCCGTGCCACCCAACGTGCTCTAGAAGGTGTAAGTCAACTACCCTGGCCAGCAAGATATCCGGATCTGTCCCCCATGGAGCATGTTTGGGACTGGATGAAGCGTCGTCTCATGCGGTCTGCACGTCCAGCACGAACGCTGGTCCAACTGAGGCGCCAGGTGGAAATGGCATGGCAAGCCGTTCCACAGGACTACATCCAGCATCTCTACGATCGTCTCCATGGGAGAATAGCAGCCTGCATTGCTGCGAAAGGTGGATATACACTGTACTAGTGGCGACATTGTGCATGCTCTGTTGCCTGTGTCTATGTGCCTGTGGTTCTGTCAGAGTGATCATGTGATGTATCTGACCCCAGGAATGTGTCAATAAAGTTTCCCCTTCCTGGGACAATGAATTCACGGTGTTCTTATTTCAATTTCCAGGAGTGTATATTCTTAATGCAGTGCTAAATCATTACACTTCATCACACGGCTTTTGCAGGAACCTGTATTGTAAGAATTGTGGTGAAATATACATTCAGTGTCCTGGTGACGCTGTGAGAACAAAGCACTATTCGAGACCGTGTCCGTTTGCTAACCCTGCCAAATAAAATACTGCTGTTGACATGAATCAGTTCGTCACTCAACTCACGAGCGGCTGCAGAACAGCCGACGGTGTCCAGTGCGTCATTTCACATGTAATACTCCTGCTAGCCTCACTGCATGTAGATTACACATCGCTGCCCTCTAGCCTGCTAGTCTGTCTGGGCAGCTGTTGGTGGACGCTGTCAAAATCTCTCACAGAATTCATCACACGATAAGACGATTCTCATATTTGTTCCATTTATCACCAACAGAATGGTGTTACGCTTTCAGCTACGTTGCCCTTGACAATTACACATACTTATCATCAGTGACCCGAGTTTTTTATACTGCGCAAACTGCAAAACGTGAACTTTGAAACTTGATTACATTTTCTAACGCCATATCGCAATATGGTGAAGCTATCAGATCATTCTACAAATATTCACCTGTTCACTAACGTTATTAGTTTATGATGTGAAACTGTACCTGCAGCTGGAGAAAGTCACTCCTGAATATCTGCAACAGATATCGTTATCTAGTAGAAATACAATCCTCCAATTCACTGCCTGTAGGGTATCTTTGTTTTCCTCTAAAATGATTTATTCAAGCTCTTCAGGGCATATCACATAAATAAGCTAATTCTTTTTCATTCCCTAAGGAATTATTGTTACCCGTCCTTATTCCAACGCCATATCATGCGTTTCTCCTAAATAAATTGCAGGGTTTCTAGAGTCCTTTCATTTTTCATCTGTCTTTTCGTAGTTATCCTGAGGCGTAAGCTTGTAAATCTGTTATTGTAGATTATAACAGTTGCTCATCTTACTTTACAACTAAACAGTGATATGGCCATTGTACTTTAATTTTCAGCATTTCAGTTGATTTATATTTGTCGTAAGCTTCTCCACTGCTTACTTCAGAGATACAATTTCACCCAGCGGTTCTGCAATTAAACAGACAAACAACGTGATTCTTAAACTGTGGCTTGTTTCCTCCTCCATTCCTTATTTCATTCACTGCAATTTATTTCTTATTTATTATTACACTTCATACTCACCTAAAGACACTGACTGAAAACTGGTACCTCTCGTTTTGCAAAACAACCTTTGAGCAGACTGCTATTTAAACTGGGGACACAAAACTGGTTTCCAAAAGGTAATATTATGAAATAATCTTCAGTGAGATATCTTGTCCCCGACTGACAATCTTACTCCCATAAGCTGAAGGACTTTAAAGCTATTATTTACGTGGAGAAAGTGGACTATTTTTGGAATGATCTCATCAAGGACTTGAAGAATATTGGCCAAGCAGGAATATGGAATTCCAGACAGTGAAAAATTATGCGTTTTACGGTTCCGTCTTGTATTTGGTACATTCCAGTTCATTTCCTACAACTGCGAATCGGCTTATTGTTCCAAACGTATGTTTCTTTTAACGCTATTACTGAGGCACTTATTTGTGGTAGGAAATATCATGGAATGGGATTTCGCGTATGCAACAGAGGAAGCTATTGACTATGATAAAAAATAATTCCCGTGGATGGCGAGACCAAAGCACCGCGGTAAAATTAGACGCAAATATCACCTACAAAATCTAAAAGTTCAATGAGAGAAGATTACAAGCCAGTCAGTGAAATAGCTATGGGTGTGGCTACAGTGAACTAAAGGGACACAGTTAATGTTATTTGGCAAATTACCCATGTCTCAGTACCAAAGTCCAGTGTCGATATTTACACACAAGTAGCCAAAAACTGAAAATAAGCGGAAAGCTACTCTTGCCTTTCACCATCGAAAGTCGGAAAGATGTGAATTCCAGAGGCGGCCGAAGTGGCCGTGCGGTTCTAGGCACTGCAGTCTGGAACCGCGAGACCGCTATAGTCGCAGGTTCGAATCCTGCCTCGGGCATGGATGTGTGTGATGTCCTTAGGTTGGTTAGGTTTAACTAGTTCTAAGTTCTAGGGGACTAATGACCTCAGAAGTTGACTCCCACAGTGCCATTTTTTTAATTCCTGACAGTTGTTATTTGATATAGGCAACGGCCTTGTCGCAGTGGCTACACCGGTTCCCGTGAAATCACCAAAGTTAAGCGCTGTCGGGCGTGGTCGGCACTTGGATGGGTGACCATCCATGCCGCCATACGCTGTTGCCATTTTTCGGGGTGCATTCAGCCTCTTGATGCCAATTGAGGAGCTACTCGACCCCAATAGTAGCGGCTTCGGTCAAGAATGCCATCAATACGACCGGGGGAGCGGTGTGCTGACTCCACGCCCCTCCTATCCGCATCCTCCGCTGACGATGACACGGCGGTCAGATGGTCCCGATGGGCCACTTGTGGACTGTAGACGGAGTGGTTACTTTTATACGTAATAGTGACCTACGTCAAATAACATTCCAGGCCGTTAAAACTGAAACACCACAAATGCGAGATGCAACAAACCTCAAAGTGCCTGAGAAATAATTAGAATTTCGACCCAATTGGTTGGTTGGTTTTGGGGTTTGATGGGGGCTAAACATCATGGTCGTCAGTCCCCTGTTCCAAACAGACATACTTGTAAAAGGCCTATACAGTAAAAGCGTAACCTCTGCATCCAGAGGGATTCGATGCAATTGCATATAGTAGTTTCAAGTAATCCCATCCGCACTCATGAGCTACGACATTATGATCACGTGCTTAATAATCTCTCTTTACGTCTTTGGGATGAAATACATAACTGATTTTACGTATCAGCGATCCGAAGTTCTTTAATAGGTTTAAGAAGGTATGTGGCATTAGATGAAACAACTGGCCCCTGATTTGCGTACGCAGTGATGGCGTCCGAAAGCGAAACAGATGGGATCCATAGAAATTACATCAGGCGAATCTGATGGCCGAGACTTCAATGTGAGTTCACTATAATACTGTTCAAACCAATGTAGCATGATTCTGGCTCCGAGATGCGGACAATTAAAACATTATAAGATTACGTCGCCGTCTGGGAAGACATTAATCATGAAGGGATGCGGAATGCGCGCTGACAGTGTTGAGTCCAATAACAACACCAGACACATCAGTGTCAGTGCGTGGTTCCTTCAGCGCAGTGTCTTCCAGTAATTTGGACATTTATGACGAGTTAAGATCGGTTGCTAAACTCTATCTTGCAGGACTTCGTGGTGTTGTCTGTCAACAGTATAACGAAGATTCCATGCTGCCCTCTCTGTCTTGACCTAAATCGATACACAAGGTTCGATTCCCGGCGGGGTAAGGGATTTTCTCTGCCTCGTGATGACTGGGTGTTGTGTGATGTCCTTAGGTTAGTTAGGTTTAAGTAGTTCTAAGTTCTATGGGACTGATGACCATAGATGTTAAGTTCCATAGTGCTCAGAGCCATTCGATAGACAAGGTGTTCTACTGTAGCCCTGGCCATCACTATCTCCTGAACTCCTACCCACAGGAAATATCTGATCATCGTTTGCTGAGAGACTGGAACACTGCCAGTCGCCCACAAGTTGACCTAACGGTATTCGTTAACCAGGGTTAGTTCGACATGACACCCAGACGGAGCAGAGCCGCTCTTGCTGCCGGAGATGGCAACTGTCTGTACTAAGCTCCTGACGCTGTTAACCACAAAACAACCCATTTTGCACTCTCTACGGAGGGAAAGGACGCACATCGAAGGAATTATTCGAATGGAACAGAAATTAGTAAATTTTATGTACCTATACAGTCAAGAAATGACTATTGTTTCAGCAGAAATATTGGATGATTTATTCAAGTGAGAGAGATTCACAATTGAGCAACTTATTAATGCCTTGGGCCATATCTCGCCGTTACGCATGCAGTTGTCATTGATTGGCAGAGGTGTTTGGTGCCGTCCTGAGAAATTTCGAGCCAGATTTTGCCCAATCGATTCGTTAGATCGCTGGTTGGAGGGACCTTCCCATAATGCTCCAATCGTTCTCATGTGGGCAGACAAGGTAGGGTTTGGCAAACATGAAGAGAAGTAGTAGAAACTCGCACCTTGTGTGGTCGGGTATTCTCTTGCTGAAATGTAAGCTCAGGATGGCCTGTCGTGAAGACAAGAGAAGTGGGCGTATAATATCGTCAACGTATCTCTGTGGTGTAAGGACGCCGAAGATAAAATGGAATGGCAGCCCAGAGCATCACTCCTGGTTGTCGGGCTGTATGACGGGTGACAGTCACGTTGCTATCCCACCGCTTTCTGGGACTTCTCCAGAAACATCTTTGACCAAGAATATCATTTTCTGGATTGTATTTGTTTTGAGCGACGAGTACCGCCCCCAACCGAGCCGCCACGATAAGCGATCACGTGACTGGAGATTCTCCAGACAGCGGTATGATACTAACCTGACTGTCGAGCGTCAAGACCAGATAACCATAGGTGATGATCAGGGGTACCATTTCTTTTCATAGGACAACCCCTTGGCGTGTTTTGTGTCACAACCTTACAGCGCAGCGGTACTTCAACGATATTCTACTCTCGTTTTATTTCCCTTCGTACCAAGTCGTTCTGGGCTCACAGTTCGCCAGCATAAAATCCATCCGCACACGGCTTGAATTTTCACTGCTTGTCTCCGCACTTGTCGATATATACCTTTGCCAGCAAGTTCGCTGAATCTCTCCCCAATTGAAAACGTTTGGAGTATTCCCTTGCTGAACCAGCTCCGAATTTTGACGATCTGGTGCGTGCCAATTGGTCAGAATCTGGTAAGATATCCCCCAGGTTATCCAACAAATCCATCAATCAGTACCAAGCTGAATATACCGAGCGAGGTGGCGCAGTGGTTCGACACTGGACTCGCATTCGGGAGGACGACGGTTCAATCCCGCGTCCGGCCATCCTGATTCAGGTTTTCCGTAATTTCCCTAAGTCGCTCCAGGCAAATGCCGGGATGGTTCCTTTCAAAGGGCACGGCCGAATTCCCTACCTATCCTTGCCTAATCCGATGAGACCGATGACCTCGCTGTCTGGTCTTCCCCAAAACAACCAACCAACCAACCAAGCTGAATAACTGCTTGTGTAAGGATCAGAGGTGACGCAGCGCGTTACTGAATTGCTCAATTTTCTTTCTCTTGGATGTATCATCCAATTTTTTTTTTTAATTGTACTCGTTTGTGTGTCAGTGCAGAGTTAAGTTATTTTCTATCCTTCCTAATGTTCTTGTTTTAATTGCAAGTAGTTTTATTTAATGTCAGTCCAACGGGCAGGCCTTATAGTATGTTATTGAGTCGAATATAAACTACGTTCTAGATGCTAACGTCAATACACTAGAATGTCTACGTAGATTCTCTGGTAGTGTTCTCCTCGGAGCATACTGTTACCAGCGACGAGACAATGCATACTGCGCCCGGGGGCATACTCGTACCCATTCACTGTTAGTGAACAGCCAGTGATACCCAGGAGCACGGCTGATGAGATGCGTAACAGGTGGCATTATCTGTTTGCCCACAACACTGTTATTGTGCGTTTATCTCCACTAGAGCCTGTTGATGGCGTCAGTACGTCATATCGTTACTCTTGTGACAAGGCCACTAAGCTTCTAAGCCCACCCTGCCCGTTCAGTATAATCCCTCACAAACTGAATTTCGTCCTCTCAGCTGAAAAATTCCGTTTCTATCCTAGATGCAGTACCCAACAATTATTAAAACTATTAGTGCCGTGGGGTACATAATATACGTGATATGTCGATGTACTAAGTGGTAAATTACATTACATGTACAGTAAATCAACTCTCAGCTACCATCGGCTGAAAAGGACTATGAGGAATTCTCGACACAAATTAGATAAGGATTTTTCTCACAGGTCGCAGTATGGTAGATGAACGGACCACCTGTAAAACAACCTGAAATACTGTACAAATAATCAAAAGGTTAGTCATATGTTCTACTAAAATAATTGTTAAAATGAAGTCAGTTGTCACATTTCGTAATTACTGTTACCCGCAATAAACCTCGCATCTTTTCATTCTCTAAATTACAGTAAAGATGCAGCAACAGCTAAGAATGATTTGTGCGTGACACGCTGGTTATTGTGAAGAGAGAGCTATAGAAATAAGTGGTAAATTCGGTATAACATACCAAAAGAACTCTGATTGTGAGGGGATAAAACAGAAGACAAACTGCAAGGGTGATTAGGACAGCAGGAAGTATAGAAAAAGAAAGAGAGCGAAGATAACTGGTGCCGGCCGCGGTGGCCGAGCGGTTCTAGGCCCTTCAGTCCGGAACCGCGCGACTGCTACGGTCGCAAGTTCGAACCCTGCCTCGGGCATGGATGTGGGTGATGTCCTTATGATAGTTAGGTTTAAGTAATTCTAAGTTCTAGGGGACTAATGACCTCAGATGTTAAGTCCCATAGTGCTCAGAGCCATTTGAACCATTTTTGAAGATAACTGGTGTGTCAGCACTAATAAACACAGTCTTCAGAAATCACATAAAATAAAACTGAAAATGGTTTGCATGATGTACAGATTTTACTTGGCTGTTCAGTTAAATAGAAAAAGGTAACCAAAAAGTTCACCAGTATTTGCTTCAGTTTATTACACCAAACCAGGTTCGAGATTCGTCCATAAACACAGTGCCCCAAGAGGAATGATCAAAATTCAGGTACATGACAGGAGCGATCATTCAAAAGCAAAAATGTTTGGTGAACATAGACGCCAAAATGCGTACTTTAAGAGCTATGAGCACTTCTCCATCTTCGATACTGTGAAAGAAATCTACTGAAAGCCCCTTGCTTTCCCTATTTTGAGAGGTGGTAACTTGGACCAAAACAAGAGAAAATGTGCAGTAACCGTGGGTCTAAAGAGCATACCTTAAGAGTTACGAGCACCTATTCATCTTCCCTACTGCGAACTGTATCTCTTCTACTAAACAAGTGCTCACGGTTGTTAAGCTATGCACTTTAGAGCCCACACTGAAGAAAATTTTTTCCTGTTCTGGACCATACTACCTGCTCCCAATACATTCAAAGTAAAACTGCAGTATAAAAGATCCATTTCGAACATGAAGTCCTCATAGCTCTTAAGATATGCAAGTTATGACCTAGGTTTAAAACACATCTTGGCTTTGAATGATCGTTCCTGTCGTATTCCTGAATACTGACCATTCGTCCCTGGACATCCTGTGTGGAATGTGGTGTACTATCTGTTTTCTAAATGGTTTCAAGGCAAGGTATGTCGAGAAACTGGTATGAAAATTCTCTTTGTTAGTTGCAAGTGGCACAACGTTTTATGGAATGTGTAACATGATAAGGCTGACATGCCTGGCATGTGTCATACAACGGTATTCACAAAAGAATTTAACGTAGTAAGAAAACTCTCTCATCCTGGCGAACGCTCCAATGCGAGATATCGCACAGACAGTCGAGTTGTGTCGCATCTTCAGATGGTTTCTCATTTCGTTAGGATAACTTGAGGCAATGAAATCGCACTAGCAGAGCTTTCTGATAAATCGCGTCTTTTCTCAGATAGCAAATCATAGAGAAGCAGTTGAAATTTGGTGATAACTTGCCCATACGGCGCACTTATTTGTACAGTACATCTCATAGCATGATTGATGCTATGATACCATGATCTTCACGAGATTTGTCTCATAACAATATACAAATATAAGTGAAATGAAGAAAGTGGTCCGAGACGTAAATAATATTTTCTTATGCGCTGTAAGAAGTACTCGTAGTTCCCTTTCAAACCGAGTCTTCTGCGGTGAGGTCGACACTTATTCAACTACTGGAGGTAACTAACTCATTTGCACGAGATTTGCAATGCTCAGAATCGAAGTATAGGTCTGTAACGTGGTGTTATTCTTCTCCTACTTTCTGCCATGAGGACCTCCAGTCCTATTAAAGAATCTTAAGTTCTGCTTTGTGCAGACGGTGTTTGGCAGCTGTCATAAACGTCATATAATACACAAATGCCTTTATTACATTTTTGACGTTAATATATACATTGCAATACGGAATACATGTTTATTAATACAAATGCTATACTTAAATAGAACATTTCAAGTACAATAATGTGTTGAAGTTGTGAAATACACGGTTGAAATTGTTTCTTGATACCCGGAGTTGATCTCAACTGAACCGAAATCGCTAGTTAAAAACAAAGTAACAAGTACATCTGTGTACTTTAATATCCTCTCAGCGTAATTTGCAAATTTCTGCATTCTACACGTACTATTAATTCCTGCAATATACTATCGATGGCGACGCTTCTTATGGACAAAGTGTGTTACGATTTTATTGATTAAGTGTGAACCATTGACGTAGTTGACGTGCGTTAGGAGACAGAATCACATGCATGAATGAGACGATTCAACCGTGAAACTGTACATTTATGACGGCGAATACAGTACTTGTACACACAGTGTTATCATTCGAAGGTAAGGGAAGCCTGAGAGCCCCAGTCACATAATGAAATGCAGTAATTTGGAGTACTAGAGTCTGAGGTAACCTCATCATAAATTATGCTAAACAAGTTTCGACTCTACACCGTAAACAACTAACAGATAGTTTAAGACTACAATGGCCAAGGATCCTGAGTGGCAGAAATGAGTCAAGTACTCTGGTCCTAAAAATGTGGATAACGCAATCTGAATTGATCTGACATTCAGCAGACTTTGATTGATCAAATCCACAGAAACTTTTTATGTAGGTGCAGCTGACAGCAAGTGGCGATTGAGATCTCTACGCCCCGAAAAGTCTGGAGCGGCTGTACGTTACCCTGTTTGATTCGTGCGGCGATGTAACTTGCAGCTGGCGAGATGTGTGTGGCGGAGGCGATACGTAAGGCGGCACCTGTGAATTGATCGTGGCCACGAAATAAATGCAAAAATCTCACGGTCTAGCGATCAGGCGGATGAATCGCATTTTACTCTCTACCATAGCCCTGAAATCACAGTAGATTTCACTGTGTGACCTACCCGGTCGCTGGTCGTACCAAGGACTTATTTGTATCACTTATACGACAGAGCGCACATCAAGACTGGTAAACCAAATACGAATAAGTGTGCCCTCGGCAAACGAGCAGTCCAAGACGTTTGAAGTCACACTGTCGGTACAATAAGAACTTCACCACAGGCTCCCCAGTCCAAACTACTCGCAAGTGAAGTTAGTCTCAGGACAGGTCCCAGGGACCAACCACACATTCCAGAGCTTCAACCAGAATATGCTTCCACATTGAAGTCCAGCACCCGAGTGCCTCACACCTCTCCCAAAGAAAAAAATCCGTTTTCCCACAAAGTGCACAAATGGCACCACCTTCACGAAGACTTGAGTCAATCATAGTGCTCCAGAGGCGCTCCCCTCCCACATGACAGCACAAACTCCTGTTGAACCAGGGCAAGAGCTAAGAAACCTGCATCTCTGGAAAAAAAAGGAAACCGCCAATTACTGGCGTTTTTAAGTTTTCGCGGAAGGGGAAGATGTTTTTCTCCAAAGTCGCATCACCTCCCATGGCAACAAGTGAACAGGTACAATCTTAAAGATCTTTATCTTAGTCGCCTGTGCCTTGAAGCCTGTCAGTCCTAGCTATGAGGTGTAATGAAGACTCTCTCTCTAAACGCTAAACAGACGCTGGAGTTGCTTATACAATTGAGGCAACCGATGGAAGTATGTCACAGGCCTATTGGCAGCATTGTTGCCAACAAAAACTTGTCAATTTTTAGTACACAGGGCTCTGCACACAATGTCCAGTTTATGACTCCACTGTGTAGACACGTCTCTTCAGT
This sequence comes from Schistocerca americana, assembly GCF_021461395.2. Taxonomy (NCBI): domain Eukaryota; kingdom Metazoa; phylum Arthropoda; class Insecta; order Orthoptera; family Acrididae; genus Schistocerca; species Schistocerca americana. Next base: position 288,995,780 of record NC_060123.1, on the reverse strand, counting down.
CCATCGCCCCCAGCCCAGCCATCGGCTGGCACCATTGCAGGTATAGCAGCATTGTCCTGCTGGAGACCTGTCTCGACGAGGGGTTTTTCTGTCTGCCCTGTATGGCTGTGGGCCTGTTCGGCAGGATTTACTGAGGGATGGTCTCGCTGCCAATTGCTTTCAATTCCATACATGCGATTTCTATGAGCTAAGAACCATAAAAATACCTCAAGCTTTTAGTTTCCTACAAGGCTCCATCAATATCTACTCGGGCTGTTAACTTTCTAGAGACTAACTGAAGGTGCTTCAGGTTGTAATAAAATCTTTAATAATTTTCCATACATGAGAAATAGTTGAGGGAGTAACTTGTCCTATCTTAATCTCACTAACGTAAGAACATGTGCAGACCTTCCTAAAATTTATAAAATTCTGCACCAAAACATTATATACAAGCAAATTCATTAAATGGTTTTCTATGCATACGAAGAAACGCCAAAGAATCCTAATAGATCAAAAATGTGTAGGTCTTACTTATAATCTTTGCACTGCAAAACTGTTTAGAAAGCAAGATCAATTAAGATGGCCAAGAAAGTGTTACATCGAAAACTAATGGCCACCTTAGAGCTTCTGTGAAGGTGTACTGATGTTAGACAACTAAACGTGTACTGAAAGTATGTGGCTGAATCCATAAGTATAGATATGTGAAATATGGACCTCGGAGAAACCCGAAAATACTGTTAGAAGCAATTCAATTGTGGGATTACTAGAAAAAGATGTTAAAAAGAGTTTTCAGGGATGATGGGATTTGTCAACATAAGTGGTAGCTTAGTTGGACGTATATTATGACATCCAGAAATATCTTGGCAATGAAATGTATAATAGCCAATAAATATAAAATGAATTGTAGAGGACATTCTGTGTATGAAGTACGCAGAGAAGAACAAATAAGAAGACATTACATCAAACCTGTAGAAGAACTCAGTGAAAGTAAAAGGAAAACTGAAGACGGCGTTTTTTACCAAAGCGTACAACTGTACAATGAACTGCCCAACGACATTTGATTAGTAAAACAAACTTATTTAAAATGCAGATAAGAAGTATCTGGTAAGCAATATGTTATATACGGCGAAGGAGTACTTAACTATTACAGAGTAGGTGTCCAGTAAAAAATCTAATATAAGTAAATAATATTGACAAAACATTTATCATTTGAGGTAGCAATTCCACGCTGTTTCTTTCCTGTTTTTTCTGCTCAGGAAAATTTTCCTTCCAAGGCTTTCGAATATATAATACTAACATCTTATCTTCTTTCTGATACTAACGTTGTCATTATGGGGGTTTGCTGACTCAGTTTTTCTGAATATCAAGCGGGAGGCTGCAGTATACAATCTGGATACCAAACGTAGTCGCTCGGTCCTAGAGTCAAATTATAACGCGTGTAGATTTATTTTAGGAAATAATATGCTTATAGTGTGTCTTGTATATGCTTTGCCTCAGGCAACTTCATTAGTAAGTAACTCCTGTGCAAGCCAGCATTGTACACGAGGAATAAATCGAATGAGGTTGTGTAGTTTTAAACATATTGCCCTTGTTCATGGAATTTAGGTTTACCGTAGTTTCGCAATATTTCTTCAGGCAAGTCCCGAAATGGTTCATGCTCTAAGTCCACGTTAAACTACATTTCCTATCCTTGCGAAACTACATGAGTAAGAATGGAAATGCCTGTAACTATCAATTCTACCATTTCTGTTGTTATTACATTCCAAAACTTTGACGAATCCAGTATCCTTGTAAAAGCGATGGATGGATAAATCATACTACGACTACTACTACAACTATAGTTAATACATTTCTATTAGTCTAAAGAACGAAGTACTACCACTCGTAAACTTCTTATTATGCTATTTCCCTACGAAAGAACGCGTTTTCCTGGCCTCTTTTCCTCTCGCTCAGCGCCCCCCCCCCCTGCCCCCTCACACACACACACACACACACACACACACACACACGGGTGAGCGAGCGCGCGTATTATCTAAAGCTCCTCTCAGTGATTGTTAGAAACTAACAAATACAAGTGTAAGCGGGCCTGTAGTGCACTTTATACCACGACTCGCGTCCTTGCTTCATGAATTTTTATTGTGAATATGTTGGAACTCCGTTTTAAGCTTGCTCTCCATTTGTCCTGAATATATTTTGTATGATCTGACGGATGCCACTTGTACTCGTACGTGCTGTGACTGCGTAGCTGTCGGGCAAAATCGGCAAAAGCAGCGGATTGTGAGCTGCTCTACGTGTATGTGTGTGTGTGGGGGGGGGGGGGGGGGGGGGAGGGGGGGCGCACGCGCCTGTGTATGTGTATGTGTGTGTGTGTGTGTGTGTGTGTGTGTGTGTGTTCGCTCCCACTGTACAGGCGCGGAACAGAAAGGCCGTAACGACTGACTGATGAAACAAGGAGGAGCGTCAGCGTATCGGTGCAACACGGCAGGCAGCGCTCGCTCTGGGCGGCCTCGTGCGTCATCGGCGGACGGCTCTCGCTCAGTAGCCGCTGCCGCTTGACTAGTGAAAGCACGGCGCCGGAGTTCCGGAAATATCTGAATGCCTTTGTAGCCAGGGGTATTCCTGGTACGCCAGACGGAGGGATACCACGTGCCGCTGCTGAGAATGTATACAGTGGAATCAGCAAGTCCAACAATTAAGTACCAATCAATAAGGCCTTCCAAATTCCTCTCCGACAGCTTTGATACAGACGAAATATATTTGGTTTGCACTTTACTGCGTGAACTGATAAATTATTTCCGATTTTCTGCTGTTTCGATAGGCAGGCGGAACAAAAAAAAATTAATTTCTGATTTACTGCACGGTCTATTTTGATTTTATTTTCTTACTACTGCACAATTTCAGGGCCCTCCGCCGCTTCCAAGTATCTGTTAAAAGGGTTTTCATCATGCAATAATATATTGTCGGTACACCATTATCTGGTGGGAGTTAAAAGTCAATAACTGAACACAATGAAAATTAAAGCAGATTTAGTAACTGGACATAATTTCTTCCGCTGAATTGGTGATATTTGCCAAGAAAGGTATTCTATAATCAGAGAGATAACAAATGAACCTGTCAACCTACTACATAAACAGTACATTGGACGGACAAAAGTGATATCATACCTCGAAACACCGTGTCGGACCTCCTTTCGCCAGGTGTATTGATGCAACGTGATGCGGCGTGGACTCAATACGTCGTTGAAAGTCCCCTACAGAAATATTTATCCATGCTGCCTCTGTAGCCGTTCATAATTGCGAATGCACTGCCAGCTCCAGGATTTTGTGCACGAACTGACCTGTCGATTAGGTCTCATAAATGTTCGATTGGATTCATGTCGGACAGTCTGACAGGTCAAATGATTCGCTCGAATTGTCCAAGACGTCCGTCGTACGTGATATCGGTTCCGTCGCCCAATTAGCTGAGAATGCTCTGGCGGACAGGTCCTAAAGGGAGGACGAGAGAGGTGGATCCCATTGACACTGCTCTACGTAGAGTCACGTGTTGTGTACACGTTCGTCCAGAACTGTTTTTTTTTTTTTTCGGGAACTGTGTGTATTTCGTCCTGTCTGCGCTGCGCCAGGGCAAGCGACAGCGTGAAGTCGGGTATTTGTGTACAAGTGGCCGGAGCCAACTGTGGGAAATGACCGTGAGGAGGGTTGCTTACAAGGGAAACTCCCCGTAGTACCGCTCTCAGATTTAGTGATAAGAGTGCCCAGTGGACAGCCCGCCAAGGACTGAATACAAATCAGGCATGAAAACACGAAGAAGGTGCACTGAAATGTAAAAAAAAGCAAAATAGAGAGTGAAGGGTCGAAGGACGTAATAGAACGGCGTTGCGCCGAAGTGGTTATGGTGTTGGGCTGCCAGACGGACGAGCCGCGTTAAGAACTGGTTTATGCATTTTTTTTTTATTTTTCACAACATAGTAAATTGTCCATCCAGTCACTGAAATGTTTATTCTCTTTCTTCAGTGTTGGCAGTTATACTGGTTATAGAATTATAGTCATCTGGTAAAAAATACATTACCGTCGCACGTAAACACGATGAACAGTGAGAGGAGGCGAGGTAACACATAGACGTCTCACAGAAATGAAAACAACGAGAAAAGGGTGTGAACTATGTTAAGAAAAAAGGAATTCAAGAGTCAAAACTTCCAAAACGGAACGCAGTTGATCAGAATCAACTGTAATTATAGGTCCCTTCCTTACACCTCGCTGTTGCAAACGGACATAGCACCATGACACAGACGCAAATTTGAATACAGCAAACACGGAAAAAAAAAGAAAATTTAGCCCGATGAGGGATTGAACAAATCTCAGCTGTGTGACAGTCCAACACCATGACCACTGAACCACGACGCCGTTGGTATTACATGCTGCTCAATCTTGTACTTGTTGTTCTTGAACGGTTTACTGTTTCTATTTGCTATTTTGTCACAGTTCAGGACATCTTCTTCCTGTATTCATGCTTGACCTGTGTTCAGTATTTGATGGGCTGACCACTAGGCCCTCATACCACTAAGTTTGAGGGGTGTGCGATAGGAAGCTCTCCTTGTTACTAACCGTTCCATGCTTTGGTTAATACCCTCATTGTGTGCGAACTGGTGCTCGCCGGTAGACTTGTTTGTCTGTCACTCACCTTGTTCGGAGCGTGCTTTCCGAGAGTTGGAAACTTTTACTTCTATGAACAAATGAAATTGCCTAGTTTTGTGATAGAAACTTGTGGGTCAAGGTGCTGGTAAGACCAGTTTTGGGCATTGATGTGGTGGTGTACAAGCTGGCGTATGATATTCTTGTCAAATACTACCTCTAGCCGCGCGTTGCTCTGCTAATGGCAGAATGTTCATCTAACGACAGTCAATTAATTCCACTTCTTGGCGTGGCTGCAGGTGGAGTAAACTGTAAGCTGTGTGTCCATGTTGTAATAAGAATCCTCGGAATGCGAAGAGTATTTTTATTTGCTTGAAATTAGTTTTTCAGTACTGAGTCCGCCATTAACTTATTTAGATCACTGTTTAAAAGGAAAAAGGTTTTCTTACTGTAATGTGTTAATTTTTAGTGGTCTGTAGCCCTTCTCTGAACATTTGTTTAAAAATCTTGTTGCCACAAAATGACCTAGAGTTATCTGTCAGATTTATCTAAACAATGGTGAGACCTAGGTGCACTATTTTCTTGGTTACAAGTCACACTTTTAAAATTGCCTTTTGAACTGTTTCTTTTTTTTCTAAAAAGTGTTTTCATTTGCTATTTTACTAGTGCCTGATGCTCACTTTTAGTAACATCAAATCTGGTAGTTATTTCTTATTAAACCTCCCTAAGTAATTGCAGGGGATTAGGTCATTGGTTTTATGGATTGTGAAGGTGTCCAGATCTTACGGACCTCACATAAGATTGATCCATAATGACAGCACGACACAGTATGAGATCTTCAGAAAATAATTACATTACATCAGCAAAAGGCAATTGCAGTTAATATCGAGTACCAAAAAATAACGAAACAGTCTCTACCAATATGGACAATGACAGGAAACAAACAAGTTAAAGCGAAACGTATTTTGGAGTTGACTGAGCAGGTGGTTAATGAAATAGTGAAACTCCCATTTAGCAAGAGAATGGCGAGATTCAGCGTAGAAAGGCACAAGGGCAGAACAATACATTATTCCTATTAACGTAAGTCAGGCCAGGACCGAGGGTAACTGGCTGCACGTCATTAACAGGGCTAGGCTGCGACCCAGCATGAACAATAAAAATCTTTATCCACCTCTAGCAAGACAGTGATTTGCTGAAGCTACACTTGGCGACGCAGACACGACACGGTGGATAGATCCGTATTATATAAAAACATTTTGATACCTTAAGGTTCTGCGAAGTGAGGACTATACGCTTCATGTATCGTGGCGACAGATAGCAAAGTGGTAGTTAATGGGGCAAAGAGATTATGCACATCGCTCCAATCAATAGCAACTGTGCAATAGCCATTATTCCGACTAGGGTGAAATTAACGTTCTACAGAATGCAGGAAAGTTGCGACTTAGTGAATTCAGTCAAGGCCAGAACAGGTAATCAGTATTCCAGATCCAGCACAGACTTAGCACCATTGCAGATGCTGCTTGGTATAGTACCATCACGCATTAGGCCACAGTAAATGATGAGTCTACATATTTCTCACTCAAACTTGTGTACATTTTGACCATTGAATATCGAAAGCTAGGATACTCACCTAACCTCACATCGAGTACATGAGAGTTTTCCATTGGCCCAAAAAGTAAATTTATTCTCCATCAACTCAGTGCATTAACCAGCTATAAAAACGTAGATTTAAATGAGCTGATAGGGATTTTTAATAACCATTCATTCCTGTGATAAAATAATGTTCATATGTAGAGATAACGATTTTAATAATCGTCATTTCAATATGTCGAAGAACTAAATATTTTGTTATTGACAGTCAAAAGTAATAGAACATAATTGTTGTTTATCACTTGACCCCTGAAAGCACAGTTCATAAGTTATATGTAGAATAAAAAAGGGAATACCTATTTTGTCTTTCTGGAATAGACCCCTAACTTTCACTTTTATTGATTCATGAATTCAAGTTACATGTCACCAGCATTTCTAAGGAGTTTTGTTGTGATCTGCACCTGATATTAGCTGCCTTACGGGCCCAGAGTCATGTTTATTTAGAATGTCTGTTTGACACCCTGGGTTTGAGAAGACGGTTCGTTTTGTCCATCTGCACACTAAGTGTTAAGCTAAGTTTGCACACATTAGTACACTCACTGTGGCGATACAAAGGTCGAACATACGACAAAATGGCGACCCTGAGAGGATACGAAATTGCAGCATTCTGATAGGTTGAGGGTTTGCTTTTGATAGGTACAAAACACATAAAACTCCCAAACAATAAACTGAAGCAAATTGGAGCAAACAGTGTAAATGCAAATGTGACTCAACAGGGTAGTAGGTGTAGATAGAATTGTATTCATGTATTTCTTATTTTCTGGCGCACAACATCGCTGAATTGAGGTCTGTTGAGTTCTGACTCAACTCCAGTACCCAAAATGCTATATAAAAGACGAGGAAATGGGTTAAAATATTGAATACAGGATCGTGGATGATATTTTGGTGTAGAAACGAGACTTATGATCAGATGTTAACGCGTAGTCAGGTTCGGAAAATTCGCGAACGCAACGCTTGGTCGAACGCTCAAAAATGGCATAAAATAATCGATTAAGACGACAATGAAAAGTCATGGAAGATCTTAATAGGCTCGAAATTGACACACAACAGGTAGATCAGCGTGAACAACCCGAGACAGAACACATAGCAATACCGAATGAGACCGAAAATACAACACATGATGTTCAACATGGTCCAAAGAATGGACATGAGAACAGCGTAGCTAATGAATCAGACGCTGAGTCTGTAGATAGTGGTTTACAGTATATTCAACCAAACGTAATCATATTTTATCAGTCAGGCTTGCAATTGTATAAAGGAACGAGTATTAGTGCTCCTACACTATGTTCGGAAGTGAAGGAAACGGTTAACAAAAAAACAAGGTAGGGAATGGTTGCATCAGACGGCAACTGACGAAAATGGTGTAAATGAAAACGCCAACATATTTGGAATGTTGCAAAGTTTATTACAACAATCTCTGGTATCAGAAAAGCGTATAGAGGGGCGCATAACACATCAAACAACACACATTCAAGAATAAGAAAGGGCGCATAACATAAGGGCAAAAAGAATTAGAAGGGTGCGTAACACTGGGGCTGGAAGAAACTAACAAGGAAATACAAAAACAGAGAGATAATATTCAAGGCTAATTAGCTCAAATGCGAACTGAAGCTAACGAAGCGCAAATCACGCTTCAAACGCTCGTTACAGAGCACAATCAATTGAGAACAGATAATGACACTTTCCAAAGAGACACGGTTAAGTTGCATGAAGATACGCAGCGAAGTGTCAAAAAGGTTAAACAACAGCTCGAAGATTTTGCCATCAAACCGATGACGAAGTAGAAACGTTATCGCTGAGAAGACGTCTCACAAAAGAACGACAAAAGCAGCATTAATAAAATTCGATGATCGTATTTTAAAAATACTAGAGAAAAACGAACACCAATTTCAAAGGCTGACATCGGAAGTTTTACGTTCAATCTAAAGTCGTGGTGACGTTGAAAGAGTTAGTGAGGAGTGTCAGACGACGACAGAATCCACTGTAGTGTCGGTAGATACTACTGTGAATACCGCAAAATCAACAGTTGCCAATAATATGACAGAAAGGGTACACGAAATTACATGTGACGTAAGACGGAAGGGCACATTTGGATGCCAATCCGAAACCGCAAATCGCGAACGGGAAATTAGTCCAAACGAGCGTACTCGAGAACATCACGTTAACCGTAGAGAACAATTTGGAATTCGACCACTTGTTCAAGAAAGAATAACAGGTCAGTCTGAAATACTAGTACGTCAAGCAAAAAGCGTGACATACGTTGATCAGAACATAGTGACGCGTTACGCAGCGCCACAACCTGTAGGACGAATACTGACGGGTTATAGTACGTCGTTTAACGAGACAGAATTGCTTACACGCCAAGATACATAGCCGGTAGCGGGCGTTATACACGCGTAATATGCGGTGAGACCTACAAGTGATTCTACGGCACAAATGTCACAGAATGAACCAAGTTACATACGTTTGCGTAGATTTGACACAGACCAAAAACAAAATTCCAGTCTTCAAAACCCATCAGATGTATCACAGAGAGAAGTGAGGGGTTTTGATGATAACCACTTCCTTACAGAGCGGAAACACCAGCACTATAAGGCAGATGCAAATATTCTCCACCTCCGCACATTTATTGACCAATTTAAAGTAGGAATACCGACGCATTCGCCATTGAAGCAGAAGTTAGATTTTATTTGCGCACGTATGGAGGGAAGTGTAGCTGAGACAATGCTGAAAATAGCAGAAACTTGCGATTCGTATGGATGGTTTAGAGCTGCCTTTATAGCAAGATACTGGTCTCGTGAGGCTCAGATGAGAATAAAGTATGCATTGTGTCTCATTCGAAAATTCGCGTGCGAAAACAGCAGTCAGATTCTTTGATATAATGGCTAAAAGGAACCATTGCTTAGATAACCCATATAGCGACAGAGAATTGATTCAAATATGCAAAACGAAATTGCCAATGAAGTATCAACAAGCCTTGATAGGACGTGGGGGTTGATAATGTAGAAACTTTCAAAGGTGTTTTGAGAGAGGTACAATTCACGTATGAAAACGACACTCAAAGACGTCGCGATGCAGGACAGAGTAATTCTGAAAGGAACGTAATAGTAAGGAGAATAACAGTAATAGTAGCGGTGGTAGGCCAGTATTGGGATTGAATTTTGGACGAAATGGGAATAGTTATGGAAATGGGAGCAGTGGAAACACTAGACCACAGCGTAATGGGTACGGTTTTAATAGTGGTTGGGAGAGGCGGAATATAGACGAAAACAGAAATGGTAACTGGAGAACTCGGGATAACCGACAGACTGATATTAATCAGCGATCTGCAGGTCAATGGAGAGAAAGCAGATGGGGAGGTGGTGCGAGAACGCAGCCACAGGCCAATACTTCAGATGATTACAGGAGAAATGAACCACAGATAGAGGTTTAATTACGACCACCAAATCCTGGGAAGCGTGAGGATTGACTGACGTTGTACAAGAGTTGGAACTGGGAACAGGGACTACAGAAATATCATCAAAGGTATCCGCACAGATACTACAAATAGGGAGGAATCCACAACTGAAATGTTGGAACGAGATAGGTGGGACTGACACTGACGATGAGGATGAACTCCCAGCATTACCTAGTAATGAACCATTTGATTATGACGAAGCCTTAGTGTATACGGTGCAAATGTTCGAGTCTGCACAGATGAAAAATGATTTTCCGCAGGATAATAAATAACCTACGTTAACTTCTGACGTTACCATTGATTAAGACGATAGTATTAACCGACAAAATACGGCTAATATAGGTCATATAAAAAAGAAGGAAGTACGGATAGGTACACCTGATCAAAAGTTCGACACGCTACAGGAACTACCAAAATCCTTCCACAAAACTTTGAAAGAACAGCAGAAAAAGTCTGAGGCATAGTGCATTGATGGAATCGAACAAAATCGAGAAAAGTTGATAATGTAGAGGAGAATGACAGGGGAAATACCCCTTCAGGATGAGACAACGAACCAGATTATAAAGTGTGTGAACAGTATGATAAATCAGATACAAATGTATACAATTTTGGCACATACGAGGACATAATACGGCAGTATTACCGAGACTATGTAATCATCACACCAGACACAGAAAACAGCGTCATAATAAACGACGACACAGCTGAAAATTTGTATGTGCAACTCTCGGTGGCCGATAATAAATATGATAACGAGTTGAATCAGGTTGGGAGTACAGACACACTTACCGTAGAATCTGACAACTCCCCAGAATTTACTTGTGAAGTAGTCATGCTCAAAGAATTCTTGCCAGGCTCTAAAATCTAAACTAAACACTATTACACAGATGTGTGAAGAGGAGACAAACTTAAATGCAGTAGCAAGGTGCGAAAATGTTGATTTAAAATCTAGATGGGTTACTTTAGAAGCTGTTCTAGGAGCAGTGAGACTAAAGTTGGACAATTTAAAGAAGGAAAGTACTTTTCCCTAAACTCCAGATGAAGACCAAATTGGTATATTTTACACAAAAGGAGTTCCTTTTGAAAACTACATAACAACAGCTTTCTCAAACATTTCAAACGAACAGAAGAAAGACCCAGAGGTGTTAAGGGTCAAACATAATTGGAAAGACAAGAAATCGGTTGACATTCGTCAGCATTATTTGCTGACAATGACGTGTTGTTTTACAGACGTGTCCCAGGTACAAGTTTATGGACGGTATGTGTTCCTGATGAACTCATGAACAAATATATATAGTACACTCACTTAAGTAATGGGCACTTTGGGGCAGAGAAACGTTTTACGAAACGTAAAGAGACCGCATATTTCCCCAACATGAAAAGACGTATTTGGCAAGTACTCAAAAATGTAAGGATTGCCAAAGTGCCAAACACGTTAATTTTCAGATTAGACCGTCATTGTCACCCACAATACCGAAAAAGTTAAAACATCTAGCAGCAACAGATTTGATGGGCCCTTTACCAAGGACAAGGAATGTTTATCGTTCTAGTTTTAGAGTTAACATCAAACTATGTCACTTTTGATTTCTTTGAAACGTGCAACTGGTGTTACGATCAGTAAGGCAATACAACGTGATTTCCTCAAACAGTTAGGGCATGTAGAAGGGTTAATTTCAGATAATAGGCCCCAATATAGATCTCAACCTCGGTTGGCCCCTTTGAACCGACATAAAAGGATACCTATCTTTATATACGGGTAGAAACCAAGCGCCAATTGTGCAGAACGAACGATAAAGGATATTGGAATATGGTTTCGTCTGTACTGCAGCTCACCAAATATCACATGGAATGCCAATTTACATCATTATCAGACTATTATTAACAGCATGACGCACAGTACTACAAGATTACCACCAGTCACAGTGCTCAAAAACAAAATACCAGTGGGTAAGGTAAAAGAAGGTGTACAGTTCCCCCCATCCAGAAGACCATCACACCAGCAGATAATAAAATTAGCACTCGAAAACATTGAACGAGCAGCTCTAAAAGGGAAGCTCAGATCAGACAAAGGTGCGTGCACATTGGTATTCACTGTGGGACAGTTGGTTCTTGTCAGAACTCACTTATTATCTAATGAAGGAAAACAGGTTTGGCATAAATTTCATCCAGTTAATAAGGGACCCATGTTAATTAGAAAAGTGGTTCATGCAAATGCGGTAGAATTGGAAAAGTATAGGTCTACATCACGTCAGTCACCTTAAGGCTTGTAATGAATGATAATTCTTGCAGTTGTCATACGGCAATTAGCCATGAAATCTAAAATATGAATGGATCTCAGATGATACAGCAAAAGAATGTAGATATGTTTCAGGTAACAGCAGATCTGAAGAGGCAGACAGGATGAGCTACAAACATGTAAATCAGGTTAGCTTCCATTCGGAAAGTGGGTGCATTCACTCAGCGACTTCTATGTGACTTATAAATTATAGAGTGCAGCAATCAGTCGTCTTTTTTTAGATTTTATTACGCAAATCCAGAGTTCGGGTAGAAGCTATCCATTCTCAATGCACTATTTTCTATTCTCAATGCATGTAAGTGCTTGTTGTTCAGGTGTCTGTCACAGTTCCTTGAATCATTTGAATTCTAAGACCAGGGACTTATATGAATTGAGAATAGAAAACAGAGCATTGAGAGTTTCATTTGTATTACCAAATTACAGAGATCACTTGAACCCTGAGGGAGAATATCAGCTACTGTAAAGAGACTTCAAGAGTGTGAAGTAGGAGATGGAACATTTTTTTTTTTTTTTTTTTTACATCGATGGACATAAATTATGTGAAGAAAATATTAAATTTATTGCATAATGCCCACATTGTATGATCTATTGTTATTTCAGTAGCACAATGGATAGGTTCGCACACCTGTCCACACCCTCTTCACGTGCACCGCTCATCACGCACTTATAAGAGCTTACTTACTCACCACTACTCATCATAACTAAACTGCAGATACGCGAGCGAATGTGAGGGTAACAGCTAATTAATTCATAAATGATATATCCATCGTATGTCTTATTCTCAGGTTACGTGGTACTTACCCTGTATAATGAAGAAGTACTCTAATGGCATTTAAAATAACTGCACAACTATAAACCTCATTATATTTCCTGCTATGTGACCAATGAACTACACTGAAATGCAGCTGTCAGAAACTTTGATAATTTTCAGTGCGACACAGCCCTATCCATGTGAACATTTATCTCGTTTTATAGACCAAGTGTAGTGAAATGTCTACGCGATGAATCGGATGTGAAATGCTAAAACAGTTAAAGTATATTAAGTCACAATGTAGCAGAAATATAGCTCAACCGAAAAATGACACCAGCAGGTTAAAAATAAACTCTCATAAAGTTCATATGAATGTGTTCCCAACTTCTCCATCTGAAATTAAATAAAAAAACCTTTTATATACTCTGAAATAAAGGCTCATCTGAGTTTGATTTAGATTCCAAGACAGTACTAAATATCTGATCCCGAATAATAAATACTACTTTATCTTATCTGAAATATGCAGTGCATCACTATCTCAAAGCATTTTTCGGAAGAGATCGAAATATGGCATTGTTAAATGCTTGTGTAAGAAAGGTGACAGGCGGCAAGTCAATGACTACTGACATTCACTACTGTGATCATTCACCAAAATGTGTGAGTCAGTGTTTTAGAATAGTAACCCACCTGAGCAACATTAATATAATCAGTAAATAACTGGATTTCAGAATAGAGACTTCACTAAGAATATCAGTTATACTTTCACTCAATAAATTTGACTGTATAAATCACAATATTCTCCTAGGTAAACTAAGCTTTTATGGAATTCATTGTGTAACCAACTAATGGATAATACCATATCTAACCAAAAGAATGCAGGAAAATGTACTTAGTATCTCAACCAATGCCATCAGAGCCGATTATTCTGACAGGAGAAATCACAGCTGGGGTTTCCCAAGGCTGAATTTTAGGTCCGTTATTATTCCTCATAAATGTAAACGCTTTTCCATCTAATATACAATAATCTGATTTCGTTCCTTTTGTGACACTATCACTGTAACCAGTACAAGCATACACACAGCAACAGAAGGAATGAAACGTTTTTATGAATATTATTGAGTTGTTTTCTGTAAATGGTAATCCTTCCAGCTTTAAAAAGACGCATCACATTCAATTCATCCCTTCTAGAGGTACTACATCAATGATAAGAGAAGGGATGCTAAATAGAGTGGAATTATCAAAATTTCTGGGTTTTCATACAGATGAGAATTTAAAATGGAAAAAGCACATTTTGGATTTCGTAAAAAAACTTGATTTCGCCACATTTGCACTTGAAACCATTGTGTAACTTTGGGAAAGACAAAACTCTAAGCTGACAAATTTTGAATATTTTCATTCCATAACGTCATATGGATTAACGTTCTGGAGTAACTCATCCTCAAAAAAGAAAGTCTTCATTGATCATAAAGGAGCTGTAAGAATAATGCGAGGTGCTCGTCTACAATTATCTTGCAGACACGTGTTAGGGAGTTGGGAATTTTGGCTACTGCTTCACTGCATATTTATTCCCACATGAAGCTTGTTATACATAACCCACTGCAGTACAAAACAATAATGAGGTGCATAATTATATTATCAGAAGAAGAAATTATGTCAAATGCGCCACATTAAAGTTTTATTTAGCACAAGATGTCGTGCACCCATGCTGCAACCAACATCATCACTTAGCTTAAGATAAAACATACCTGACATAGAGCAACGTAAAATTTGACTAAAGAGGATTCTCCTTGACAACTCCTTCTATTCCGTAGAAGAAATTTTATTATGGTAATGTGCGAAAAGTAGTGGGTAGAAATTAGGAATTTGAGAATCAGAGCTCTATGGTCCTTTTTTGCTCTTTTTTTTACAAAAGGAAATATGCAACGTGTGACCACATTTACAAGATAATGACTTGTTCCACATCATTACTATTTACCGTTCAAATGTTCCATGGAAGATGAAACTAACAATATAAATTAAGACATAAATTGATTTACTGATGGAAACATGCAATTACTAATAGGTGTACTCAAATTCTCTTGCTACGATAAATGTACAAGGAAAGGAAAGAATTTACTCCGTACTTATTATTTATCGTTGTTTGGATCTTACACCTGACGATGCGGACTTTTTGTCCTAAAGCGACGTGCAGACATTTAAATAATTTGAGGAGATTAATTAAAGAACATGTTTTGAGTCACAGGAAAACAGGAAGTAACAGCTGCATGTTCCTGGCACTGTTTGACATCAAGCGAAGTTTTCGGCACACGACGAGAATATTGTGCAGAATAGCAACTCGGGGGACACGGCGAGGGAATTCAGTCGTGCTACAACTTCCGGCTTCGTTTCCCCAGGGAGTGACAACTCCAGAGCGACGACGGAAACAAACTGTCAAGGAAGTAAAACGCATAGCTGTACGACACCAAAATCTCACCATGGAAACTATGATTTATTTGCGCACCGAATGCTGGTCTAAATTAGATTAACACAGAAATGAAACTCACAATTATTTCATTTTTGTTGTCATTAATTTTCTCGGAGAGAAATTCAGAGAGATCCCATCATAAACTGCCTGTGTTTCATTTCTTTTTCGTATGATATCTAATATTGAGAACTGATATAATAATAGGACATCTTGCACATACGAAAACATTTGCCATACATATATTTTGAATTCTCTCTTCAAAACAGAAAGATTAGATTTTAACGATAAGGTGGTCATTAAAGAAACAGTACATGTCGAATCTGACATGAATGGGGAGGGATCTGAGGTGTTCAAGGGAACCATTCACAAATTCCTGTGAAGACAGACGATGAACAACCTAAATCCTGATCTGGCTAATCACACTCGGATCTCAACCACGCTCCATCTTAACTGGAGTCAGTTCGTCTCTCTACTGATTAATAGTAACTTACGTAACAAACTTTGGAGCACTTAGTAGCCTAACCGTCGTTTTCTTGATAATTTGTTTTCTTTATTGATGTAATTCGCGTTCGCGCATTTTTCACTCCACATAAGACACTGATAAGTGCATTTTCTGGTAACTGTGCACAATGATGCCACAAGGAGTCGAAGTTCGTTTAGAAATAAAAATATTTTACTACAACTAAGTGCATCAAATTACTACTAAACCACAAATGTCTTCTGCTAGTAATGAAAATGATGCAGTGGTTAACGCTTTGGAATGGCACTTAAGAGTAGTGGATTCAAATTTCCGTTCAGTATTCTCAATTTCTAATTTAAAGGCATCCCTGAACCAAGTCCGGCTAATGACTGGAATAGTGCTTGACTAGAACAAAGCTGTATACGTCTCCATATGAAATAACATCAAACTTATAATGACGTTGTTGCTGATGAGATATTGCTGTCTAACCTTCAAGCGTTCTGTCCTCTTTTGCGCAGAAGATATTTTGATGAAATCACAAAGAAATCATTTTAAGCTATTGTCTTGCAAAAGCACAAATTTTGAAATTATGTTATCTTCTCTTAAGGAGTATTCCGTGATAAACACACTATTATTCAATGATTTTCAATGTTTTGTGTGATGATAATTCGTTACCTCCTCCAAAGACATAAAAAAGATGCTGAAAAGTAATGCCTCAGAATTTTTTATGTGAAAACTCTTAAGGTCTTTTTTTAAATGAACACAAAGTTATTAACATCCTACATCCTTCATGCCTACACATTTGCAGCCCTCTGCCGCTAGAGGGATCCGGATTGTTTCCTACAACATGGCGGTGTGTAACGTAGGCACGTCGGTGCATGAGAAAAAGCGTGCTGCAATCGAGTTTCGAATTCTAGGAGTTCGTCCACTAAGAAGTATTCTTTCCTCCATAACAACAATGCCACAACACACGCCTTGGGTTCACTGTCACAGACACTCCATACACTGTCGACTTGGTCCCCCATCGACGAATTCACTTCGATAGTGATGAAGCAGTGTGGGCTCCGTCAACACAGAAAAACATTCAACAATGATCCTATAAACAAACTAGTCTCTCGGTGGGACTAATGTGAATACGTAAATAAATAGAAATGTAGACACGAAGAATAAAGATGTTAGAACTTTTTATATAAAGCAAAGTGTTTTCTCATTAAAAATTTGGAGGCATTACTTCCAAGTACCCTCCTATGTGCCTTCGGACTTATTTTGTCAGTAGGACACAAAGCGCACAAATGAGTAATGCCACCACAATTGCGTTTTGCGTTGATTTCCATTCGTAGGATCCTTACATCGTGGACAGTGGTGCTTCAACTGCAATCTTTGCACATCGTTCAAAATTGCTCACTCAAATTTGTGTATGAAACACCCTTTTTTGGGGAGCTATGTGATCCTATTAATGTCAGCAATTGCTTTACCTGTTTATACGTTTTGTCTTCGTTAACATAATCTCTCTCAAAAGGCGAACGAATTTAAAAACAGTTCGTAAGGAAATACTGCAGAACTTTTAAATAATTTTTCACCAGTTAACTTGTGCTTATACGTCTAACACTGTCTTCAATGAAGCACAGCCAAATGGAGAATTTCTATGAGTCTGTACTACGATTGACTACTGCAGTCAAACAGAAATAATTAATCAGAAGCTGTCAACAATGAGATAAGAGTGTATTCATGGAAGGATTCACCGCGTTTCTATTACGCGATGTACCAATCGGTGCGAGTTGTAGCACTCGACACTTGACATTTTGAGATTAAGGCCAGACATCGAATAACGTTTAATTTCAATATAGTTTAGTAACCACACGACATGCCTTGCGTTGAAGTACTGAAGCACTATTGAAGATGCAGAAACAAAACACACATAAGGGCGGTTACCAGCCAGTAGGAAATAGCAACTTACGTTAAGTTCGATTTCAATACGTGTTCCATAGAAATCCTAGGAAAAAACAAGCTTCATCATTGTTTAGCCGACACCAAGTCACACAAAGCATACCTTAATCGAATTCGTAACGAATACGTAGCCATTTCACTCTCTCCAATTACTTAGGGCCCTAATAATGTGTGCGCTAGTCAAGGAAAGACAATAATTCCGTAAACTTATCCTTACACTTTTCAGAATTATTGTGCTATGTATCTCTGGATCAAAATCCGGTGTGCTAATGTCAAATACCCCTCGTACTGTTGGTGTCTCGAACAGGTGTCACCATATTTTCATTTAACTTAGCGCATTGTCATATGTTGGTCAAAAGTGACATATGTTGACTGACACGAATGTGTCTGCTCTTCAGCGGCTGATAATAGCCGCTGAACTAACGCCATTGGGCGTTACCTGCGCTAATAAGTGAAATCTTCAGGGAGGTTGTGCCGGCACAATTTTGAGACTTATGAAACGAATGGCGCATCCGCTTTCCTCTACCTCTTCAAGTTCCAGCTTTGGTTGTTGTCACAGAGTAGAGGGTATTACAGTAGGAAGCATTTCATACCAGTCAGGAAAGTCTTACGGAAGGACAGGTTATGACTTCAATTACCTCACTATCGACAGGACGTTTCACCAAGAGAAAAATTCAATTGTCACCGTCACCTCGAACTAGAAACTGAGCTGAGCGCTTTTCTTTAAACATTACGTTTGTGGCTCGCGAGAAACATTAAGGGTATGGAAACTACTATGGAACAACATTTAAGGTAATATTTTGATACACTCTAATTTATAGCGTTAATTTACAGTTATTAAATGATGATTAACTGAAACCCTCAGCTGCCAACAGGTGTTGTTGATATACCTCGGTGTGGACAGCTGAAATGGTGTGCCCCGACCGGGACTCGAACCCGGGATCTCCTGCTGACATAGCAGACGCCCTATCCATCTGAGCCACCTAGGACACAGATGAATAGCGCGACTGCAGGGACTTACTACTTGCACGCTTCCCATGAGACTCACATCAACACCTGTCAGCAGCTGAGGGTTTCAGTTAATCATCATTTATTCCAGGGAAAAGCTGCACGGTCATCAACAGTATATCTTCTTTCGAGAACAGTTACTGTCTTCGTATATATAGTTAAAGGCTACCCAGCCATTGACCTTCTGCGCGAATGCGCACAGGTTGCCCAAACTCTTACCGGAATTGCCAAAGTGTGCGCGAGTAATGAGTGGGTGGGCAAGTGTCTATAAGGTACATTACGTGTGTAGAATTGTGGACAGTTGGGAATGTGAGACTCACGGGAAGCGTGCAATGGATAAGTCCCTGCAGTCGCGCTATTCATCTGTGTCTTCGGTGGCTCAGATAAATAGAGCGTCTGTCATGTAAGCAGGAGATCCTGGGTTCGAGTCCCGGTCAGGGCACACATTTTCAGCTGTCCACATCGAGGTATATCAACAACACCTGTCGGCAGCTGAGGATTTCAGTTAATCATCATTTATTCCAGGGAAAAGCTGCACGGTCATCAACAGTATCTCTTCTTTAGAGAACAGTTACCGTGTTCGTATATATTATAGTTATTATACGTACATGAAGAGTGTATTACTCTTCATTTCTTGAAGCAGACGGCTTCAGGTCAGCCTCTGCTAACATTTCTACGCGCATAATCCTGTTGTGGATTATTCGTTCAGTGACTGACTCTACCATGATTATGTGAAAGTACTATTGTTTACTGCATTTTCTATTATCGTTATGTCTGGGCCAGTGTCCATGTCTGGGCCAGTGTCCATCTTGTCGAGCTTTCCGAAGGAATGACTGTAAAAAAATAAAAATGCATATCCAAAGTAAATTAGAGTACTCTAACAATACAGATATTGTATTCAAACTATGAAATATCAGCAACGTGGTGGTGGTGGTGGTTAGTGTTTAACGTCCCGTCGACAACGAGGTCATTAGAGACGGAGCGCAAGCTCGGGTTAGGGAAGGATTGGGAAGGAAATCGGCAGTGCCCTTTGAAAGGAACCATCTCGGCATTTGCCTGAAACGAGTTAGGGAAATCACGGAAAACCTAAATGAGGATGGCCGGAGACGGGGTGGAGCCGTCGTCCTCCCGAATGCGAGTCCAGTGTGCTAACCACTGCGCCACCTCGCTCGGTAGCAGCAACGTGCTTTCTTTTATAAAACTCTACCGAAACTATGTTTCATATAAATATTACCGATTTCATTTTAAATAATGAATTTCTTTTTATATCTTTTTATAAGGGTAGTTGCCAATTAGCCATCTTCGACGCTACACGGGAGTGAGGAGCAGTTTACCGCTGTGAGCACAAAATACGACACATAATTAGATGATGATATTTAGCATAGTAGATGACATGTCTAACACGAACAATTACAACTGAAAAACGTGTGAGGACAAATTCATTATTTAATTCGAAAACGGTGAACTTTATGTGAAAATCATACCGTATGTAATATGTTCGATACATAAAGTTCCTTGTGAATTACTACAGGAAAATTTCACCCGAGAAACGTCATATCTAAATTTACACGGGTTGGAAAGTAACAATGGTATACATTTTTAGCCGGATAGTAGTGTCATTAAGCATTAGACAAAAAACAAATGATAGTTTGAAAGGCACAAAAGTCATATCGAGCTGTTACTGGAAAAGTGTCCGCCCTCGGCAGCTGAGAAAATTTTTGAAAGGTGCTGAGGAAGGTAGAATGAGGCAAGGTACCAAATCCGTCCACTATGCGCATTGACCAAAAATTTAAATTATTCAAAAGAAATGAAACAAGTACACAGTGAAATATCAACAGGGAAAATCTGCCCCGTCAACAGTATTGGAAAGCGTCCAAAACAGCACAAATCTTCCCCATGCGAATCCTAGTATACCTTTTTTGCGAGGAAATCATGTTTTTCATAGCGCCTCTGTTGCTGTGACGATCTCATCTTCATAAAAAAACTGCCTTTTTGTATTCTCCGACTGACTGAATTCTCTCACACTGCTACAATACAACTAGAAGATTTCCGAGTGGCCGGCCACGGTGGCCGTGCGGTTCTGGCGCTGCAGTCCGGAACCACGGGACTGCTACGGTCGCAGGTTCGAATCCTGCCTTGGGCATGGGTGTGTGTGATGTCCTTAGGTTGGTTAGGTTTAAGTGGTTCTAAGTTCTAGGGGACTTATGACCTAAGATGTTGAGTCCCATAGTGCTCAGAGCCATTTGAACCAATTTACGAGTGAGATGCCACGCACGCGATTGCTTGTACACCCAATCGCCAGACGGGGCGCGAGCTCTAGCCTGTTCGTGTGTCGCGGCGAGAGAGTGGGCTGGCGCTATTCCTTTGTGCAGATCTGCTGACTGGCGGTGGGACAAACGACCTGCAACAAGTAGAAGCAATTTCATTTGTTCAGACCGCGCAGGGAGACGTAATAAAAACACGTCTACTTCGTCCTATCTCTTTATTGCTCGTTGGTGGGAGGAAACCACATGGAAGTTCTGTGTTCTTGGAGTATTTCATGTTGCCACCTTTGAACAAAATTCCTCAGTACAGAGGCCACGTCGTTTCCTCTGATGTCCCCAACCTATCTACAGCTGTCAGTATGGTCTCTATCGTCATCAGCAAACCAATCCGGTGCCCATTTCAAACAAAAAGGGCAAACGGCTATAAAACTCTCCAAATGGACACACGAGAACTGAATCGACTGAGAGATAAACCAAAGACGCTAGGACTCGCAAAACACGTACACAGAATATAAAATTATTTTGTAATTCGAAGTATAGTACCTAAAGAAACGTGAAATGATGGATACCAATATTTCTTATTTATTTATTGGCATTCAGTACCAGTTACTCACTATTTTTATATTTAATGGGTTCAGCTTGTGCTAAAGATGATCTGACGAACTGCGTGCCATTATTCCAGTCACAGCAGCAAAGTGTCAGATTACGAGTACACTTCCTAGCAGCATTCGAACGCACGTTAAATACTATGTGTACGGCACCATAAAAGGACTTAAGTGCAGCTCCAACTAGTATTTTAATACACATTTTGTCCAGCCTACACCGTAATCGTTAACACCTGTAAAAGCACTCGAGCTATTTTTACTCCATCGAAAAAGGAATAAAAAATTAACAATACATTTTCAGAGCTGTTTCTGACTTCCCCTCAGCAACCAAATTCCCAAACTAGTGCTGTCCTCACTTTGGCTAGTTCAAATGGCTCTGAGCACTATGGGACTTAACATCTGAGGTCATCAGTCCCCTAGAACTTAGAACCATTTAAACCTAACTAACCTAAGGACATCACACACATCCATGCCCGAGGCAGGATTCGAACCTGCGACCGTAGCGGTCGCGCGGTTTCAGACTGAAGCGCCTAGAACCGCTCGGCCACACCGGCCGGCTGTCCTCACTTTTAATAAAATTACAGGCTCATAGAGTGTACTGTCTATAAAGGACTGGTACACATGTTTCATTTTAGATACCGGCAGCAACATTAATCGTCACCTGTTCTGTGCAGTCTAAATATTAATTGCGTTTAGTTACGAAAGAAATGATGAAAGTGGGCCCAAAAAGAAACGTTGATAGAAAATGCTCATAATCTTAACATAATCAAGAGCTTTCGTCGTATACGACTTGTGTCGCCAAGAGATGGCAATAGGGAAGACGATGCCAACAACATTCTAGTTGGTAATAAAGAATACTGCATAAATGCAAAGTTTGATTGCTGAAACTACCATTTTCCCTTGATGATGGGAGATTCAAAGTGGAAAAGCAAGAAAACTGTCACAGTACGAGAGAAAAATCATCTATTGGGAGTGAAAAAACTATAGCCTATTACTTCCAGATGTTGTCAGTACAGTATGTTTATGAAGATAAATACATGGCAGCCCAAGATAAGCAGTGGAAGTCCAAGTAGTAACTTTTAGTGGTAGAACTAATCTAGCTCTCGCAGGTGAAATCACTTAATTGAGGAATGATGGAGCTTAGGCTATTACAGAAGAAGAGGAAAATGGACGGTTACTAGTGATGACAGGAAACTAAAGATTCATGAAGGAAGATTGAGTGGAAATCCCGTATATCAGTCGAACGACCGCCAACTGAATTAATTACATCCAGGTCTTAAGTCTGTGCCATCTACGATTTTCACGGCTGGTCATGGATAGTAAGGTACATAAATACTGCAAGTAAATAAATAAAAGAACTTTTCTAATGAAATAGTTACAAGTGACTATCCTACCATATCATACTGATTCTCACACGTGGTCTGGAATAGTAAATCGCGCTTCATCGCGTATTGTTGTGGGTTATCCGAGGGAATGAAGCCTACGGAGTAAGACTAGCGTGTTGTGCGCTTAACATGGCGGGCAGTGGGCGTAGCTGGAAACTGTATACCATGAGAGATACAATCCAGTAGCGTGCTTTTGTTGCTTCTGTGGGCAGCGCATTCATAAGGGTACTTTTCAAGGATTTAATTTTGTTTAGTATAGTGCATCAATATGACGGCAATTTTACTATTACTGTGTCTATTAGAAGTGACACAAAGGAACAACAACAAATGTTATGTGAAGAGAACGAGTAGTCGTAGCTGAATTCAAATTCTTAAGATGCGAAGTGGTAGGAAGAAAAAGAGAATAATCGATAAAGAGGCCTAGTGCCTGAAATGTGAAAAAAACTGAAAGTATGTACAAAATAATGTTCCCACTCTATCTGACCTAAAACTCGAGAAATTTGTTCATCATTACAGTTTCACTGAAGGCCTAGATCAATGGCTGCTAATTATATAATAGTGTACTAGCGTATTTAAGTTATGCGTTTTTAACTAAAGGATGGGGCTGTGGAATATGAGTATTCAGATGCAAGGAAACAGCAAAGGAAGAAGTACCGCACCCATCCACAATCAGGATGTAATTAAAGAGCGAATGGAAAGTTGAACGGTCACCCAGAAAGAAAAAGAAAAATTGAATGTTTTCGAAAGAAAAGTGATTAGAAAAATCTTTGGACCTCTGTTTGAGAATGGCATCTGGAAAGCTCCAAACAACACTGAAATTTATCGGTTAATGAAGCAACCCACTATTGTTCAGAGATTAAAAAAGTAGAAGACTGCAATGGGCTGGGCCTGTGACTAGAATGGAAACCAAAGGAATTCCTAAGAAGGCATTTGAGGACACTCTGCAAGTAACAAGACCATTTGGTTGGTATCACACATGTTGGAAAGATGACATAGAGAAGGACGTCGCAGCATTAGGAATCCTCGAAGGGTGGAGGGAGACAGCGAGAGACAGAAGAATATGAAAGTAGATCGCTGTTGCAGTGCGTAGTCCAAATTGCCTGTGATCGCTGAGAAGAAAGAAATGGACTAGATGTGGCAGCTGTACCGGCTTTCCTTATATCATAACACCCTGGATATTACTCGATCAAGAAGAATTAGGCAGACAACACCAACGAAGAGTCTCCCACTCGCCGGCTACGGTACAACTGGCCATCTTCAAGCCATATCGGACGCGAACGACAGGTTCGTCTTCGCAGGCAGTATCTTTGCGATCACGTGGAGTCTCCTGATACATTGGAATAAACTGGCAGCGTGGCGAAAGCTGACACACGATACGAAGTTCCCGACGAAGCAGGTCGAAGTTCTTTATGAGATACCTCCATATGTAGAAAGGTATTACAACAGAAAATTTTTGCGTTTTCATATTGGAAAAAGAAGTTTATTATTTTCGAGTTTGCAATTACACAGAGTTGTAGTTCTTATTTACTGTGATTTTACATGCTATTGTGGTGTACCAGCTTAATGGTCTGCCTTGAGTAGGTTGTGCACATGGCTGTTTACATACGGTCAGTCCATTCCAAAAAGCGATTGTAGCTTTCTTAAATAGTCTTTCTCAGATTAGTGTGAGATAATAAGAAACTTTGCAAGCCTTGTTTTTCAGCGCACAATTCAATTTTTCGCGTGGTAACTTTCGTCAAATCTGAAATGTGTTTGCGTAAGCTGTGACAACTTACATAGTGCTCACGTTTCAGTCATTATACTTTCTTTATGTTGGTTTGCTTTGTAAACACTATGAACTGCTTAGCCGGCCGGGGTGGCCGAGTGCTTCTAGGCGCTACAGTTTGGAACCGCGCGACCGCTACGCTCGCAGGTTCGAATCCTGCCTCGGGCATAGGTGTGTGTGATGTCCTTGGGTTGGTTAGGTTTAAGTAGTTCTAAGTTCTAGGGGACTGATGACCTCAGAAGTTAAGTCCCATAGTGCTCAGAGCCATTTGAACCATCTTTGAACTGCTTACGTACTGTAAAATCCTTCCAAGTATGGAATTTTGTCGTAACCATTATAGAATGTACCCACGTGGTTACAGTGTGCCGGCCGGTGTGGCCGAGCGGTTCTAGGCGCTTCAGTCTGGAACCGCGCTACCGCTACGGTCGCAGGTTCGAATCCTGCCTCGGGCATGGATGTGTGTGATGTCCTTAGGTTAGTTAGGTTTAAGTAGTTCTGAGTTCTAGGGGACTGATGACCTCAGGTGTTAAGTCCCAGGCCGGCCGGAGTGGCCGTGCGGTTCAAGGCGCTACAGTCTGGAACCAAGCGACCGCAACAGTCGCAGGTTCGAATCCTGCCTCGGGCATTGATGTGTGTGATGTCCTTAGGTTAGTTAGGTTTAGTTAGTTCTAAGTTCTAGGCGACTGATGACCTCAGATGATAAGTCGCATAGTGCTCAGAGCCATTTGAACCATTTTTGTTAAGTCCCATAGTGCACAGAACCATTTCAACCATTTTTTGGTTAGAGTGCTATTGTCATTGAGTTTGACAGCTGTGTCTATCATCGGTGCTATATTTGCTTTTATTGCTAACCAACCTTTAAGAGTATTCACAAGTATCAATAGTCCAATTCCTCTCCTACTCGTGAGATGACCATGTGAAGGTAAAACTACTTACTGGTCGCGATACTTAACATTGCTTTGATCACATGTGTCAGTTCGTCTTCTGAATAGCGTCATTCTTGACATACATACGCATGTGTAATCTTTTAGCTACAATAGTTGAATGTGTCTGTGACGAGTAGCCCTCTACATGCATGTGAAGTGTTACAACCTTATGGTTCGTAGATGACGTAGTTACAGTACACACAGTATCAGTATACACACTATCGTACAGGATTATAGTTAGGTTGTGTAGGAAACTCAGTCTCACGTGAGTGAATATGCAGTCAATTTTCGTTAATAATAGTGAAGTTTTCTCATATACATAAAGTGCGGAGTATGGTTAAAACGGCATTCTTATTTCAGCATTACGTTTTCTTGTATTTTAAAATACGTTAGCTTTCGTACAGGAGGCACAAATATATGAACTGCAAACTCTATTCATATAAGGCAAAACTGTACACCCTAGAGGTTCTGTGCATTTGTTCAGTTATCCCAGGGTTTGATTATTTATACCGAATGTTTTGTTCAAGATTCACACTATCACCCCAAGGCTGAGAGCGTGACTCATACTTTCATGTTTTTTTCACATAAAGCTGTTAATAGTAACAACAAAAACACAGTAAAGTTTCAGTAGGGCTTCCCATCATAGAGTACACAGTCACCTTAACATAGTGCGCCATGCCATTGTGCATATCACCATAATTATATGCACTACTGTAATATTTACTTCTCGAAAGCAGAATGTACTCAGAAATAAGTATTAAAATAATAAAGAAATAAAGATGGTGCCACGCAACTACAGCTGTTGGTTGGTTGGTTGGTTGGTTTGGGGAAGGAGACCAGACAGCAAGGTCATCGGTCTCATCGGATTAGGGAAGGACGGGGAAGGAAGTCGGCCGTGCCCTTTTGAAAGGAACCATCCCGGCATTTGCCTGGAGCGATGTAGGGAAATCACGGAAAACCTAAATCAGGATGGCCGGACGCGGGATTGAACCGTCGTCCTCCCGAATGCGAGTCCAGTGTCTAACCACTGCGAACTACAGCTGTAGACGTCTACATTGTCAAAGTAATCCACTCGGAGCTGTATCTTCACTGTGACCAGGAATTTACAGAATAAAATAAATTTTTGAAATGGAAATAACCAGTGGAAAAGGTAGAAACAGAGGTAATACTGTTAGCTAGTATATCATGCAAGATAATTTTCATGTAACATGATTTTTCGGTAAAGTACTTTTCCTCATGTAAATAATTTTTGAAATGCAATTTGATAGTTTATGAGAAAAAATAGTTTGCATGTTTTTCAGAATCGCTGCTGATTTAGTAGGTGAGAATAGTTGACTTTTCTCTTGTATGCGCAGAATGAAGAAAATCACTTCACAAAAAGAAGAATGCAGCTCGAATTGCCAGAACGTAACAGGTATTTTATTCCCAACGGACATTTCCCTTCCGCAGCTACGAGAGTCTGCAGTACGATGGGGAGGGGGTGGAGGAGGGTGGTGGGAGGACGAGCGCAACGAATACCTGCTACGTCCGGCTGGTAACGAGATGCCGTGTGCAACTTCCGTGCAGACGTGCGCATATTGCAATAACGCTACGCGCATGAGTTGGCTACCTGAAATCCACAAAAATAAACATGTTGCAGAGAATCTATAACTGTTACACAAGTTTCTAAACGGCTCCGGAATGTAGTATACAGTTGTCGTTTCCTGTGACTTCTTCAGGTTGTGACTTCTTCAGGCTGTGTATTCGTGACAAATGGATTTTCGTAAAAGAAACTGCTACTTTTGTGCAGCATCAGATTCAGAGTCGGCCATGTAGCCCATATTGATACTGATTTGATAAACGGTGGTAGACTGTACCGATAAGTCATTATTTTGCTGTATTATTTAAGAGTCCCCTTCATCAGTTCACCTTTATCCCTTGAATTTGTTCATCGTGTGGCAGAATCCGTTATCTTATGTTGTCCTTATTCGTCACTGTCTTCTGTCAAGTCGGCGATTAGGTCTTACAGCCATAGCGTAAATGTGTACAGTTAACTGCCCAGTGTTGCTTTGTCGACATACGGGCTTCTTTTTATCGACCTCAGCTATGCAGCAAATATCTTCGTCATTATATCATCTTCTACACATAATACACATCCCGGCCACCATACTTTCTGTTATGGATTATTTATTTTGTAGGCCCACTACCCAACGTCTACCACTGCAATAGCTTCATTGGTTCATAATGTACTTAGTGGACGCACAGACTAAGTGGAAGGCTTATTGAACATTAATTACCTTCAAATTTACAAATTATTTTTAATTTTATATGCGATAGTAACTTATATACACTGAAGTGCCAAGGAAACTGGTATAGGCATGTGTATTCGAACACAGAGATATGCAAGCAGGCAGAATAAAACGCTGTGGTCGGCAACGCCTGTATAAGACAAGTGTCTTGCGTACTTGTTAGAACGGTTACTACTGCTACAAGGGCAGGTTATCAAGACTTAAGTGAGTTTGAACGTGGTGTTATAGTCGGCGCCCGAGCGATGGGGCACATCATCTCCGAGGTAGCGATGATGTGAAGATTTTGCGGTACGACTATTTTACGAGCGTACCTTGAATATCAGGAATCGGGTAAAACTTCAAACCGACGACATCGCTGCGGCCGCAAAAAGATCCTCCAAGAATTGGACTAACATCGAGTGAAGGTAATTGTTCAACCTTTCGGAAATGCAACCCTTCCGCAAATTGCTGCAGATTTCAATGTTGAGCCATCAATAAATGTCAGTGTGCGAACCTTCAATGAAACATCATCGATATGGGCTTTCGGGGCCGAAGGCCCACTCGTGTACCCTTGATGACTGCACGACACAAAGCTTTACGCCTTGCCTGGGCCCCCCAACACTGATATTAGACTGTCGATGACCGGAAATATGTTGCCTGGTCGGACGAGTGCCTTTTCAAATTGTATCGAGCGGTTGGACGTGAAGATCGTCAAAAGTTCGTAAACTCATCTGAAAACAATTAAAAAACTTTTCATCTCGCTTAATTCCTCGAAAAGAACGAAGAATGCATCCACTTCGTCTCTTCTCATATTGAGTGGATGGGACCAATGCACTCTTCTGTTTTTCAAACGTCCATACACGAGATACCACGCTAATAACTGGTCATGCTCCATTTGTAGTCGAGATCAACCGAATATGCACAAGACACGGAAGGACGGCACGGCATGCCGTGTGGCTGTTGGCTACGTGTGTAGAGGCGGTAGGTCCCGTGTCGGCACGGCAAAGGTACCGGCTTGTCGGCTGCCATGTATGTGTGAAATAAGCCTTAGTGTTTCATTGCTTTCACACGAAATGATGCTTTAACTAATTTGTGTGAAATGGGAGTCCATACAATGAAAACTTCAAATCAAATAAGCCAGAGTAATATAGTTAAAATGTCTGCTAGAGACAGAAAATTCTTTAAGTCGAATAAACCTCACACTGGTTAGTATTATAATCAGCCTAACACAAAAAAAAAAAATGAACCTCCCAGAAGGGGAGGAGTGAACTGAATCTACAGCACTGAGAGGGTATGTGATGCCATTTCCATGATTCCAAAATCGAGTGAAGTGTGCAAAGAACTTGGCGGTATCAGTCCACTTAGGTCTCGAAGTATGCACTGATTCAGTTAGAAATAATATAATGAAGCTGTTACATCCATTCCTGATGTATGCTCGCGCACAGCTATTGCAACTGTTCCTTGACCTCGTCGTTGCTGGCTCTGGGATGGAGTTGACGCCCCAGCTGGTCGCACTCAAGCTCTGTCGAGCACAAGTCTGAGGATTCTGCTGGTTACGGAAGCGCCTCAGCATCGTGCAGACACTTTGTATTGGCCATGTGTGGAAGAGCATTGTCCTGAAGCAAAATGGAACTACAATACTGCCACGTGGCAGGTAACACACAAGGATGCGTTTCCGACGTACCGTTGTGCCATCGGAATTCGCTCAGTCACTACCAGCCGCGATCTGAAGTCATGCCCGCCGGCTTCCCACATCGTGATGCCGGGGGTAACTCCAATATTCCTTTCCAATCATTGGAGAAATGGGACCTCTCTAGGTCACCGCTACACTCACTGACAATGGTCGTCCGTGGTGGTGCTGCAGAACCCTGCTCATGGTCCCCAGGCATGGCACCATTCCAAAGGCACCTGTTCATGTTGTGGTGTTGAGGACAACCTAACTATAGGATGAAAATTCTCTAGGCCGGCTGCTGTAAGAAGTAAAGGTGGACGATAACACACAATGTTACGGAGAGTCTGTCACTTCTTCTCGATGGTAGGTACAGATGTAAAGGTGGTTTGATGGGCTTGGTGCGGAAGATGGTGTTATACTTCCTCGTCGTGGTCGACTAGAACCTCGGTGGCGAGCCTGCTTCCCTCGCGCTCCTGCGCAGTCCAACGTCGGGCTATTGTCACATCTGAATGCCCCACAAATCTGATTATTACACTATTCGACCATATGGCCATATGGAAACTCTCAACGATACCCATTTCCTACTTTGAGAAGAGCTGATACCGGAGTTCATGGTATCTCCGTGTCTTTTACGCTGATCACTCGACATCTGCGCTACTCATCCGCTTTATGTGCCCTATCACTGAACACGAAAGCCGCTAAGGCCGTCTTGCAGCCGTCCTATCTGTCACAGAGAACTGCAACTGTAATCTTTCACACACCAGTCTGTGGTGAGCGCTTGACATTTGACAATGTTTTCCGGGTGATTCACTTTCTCCGCCAGATGGTGTAGTACGCTTTCAGCAGTCGTCAGTCTACTTTTACGCTGCTCTCACTTTTTGGGTCTTCATGGTTTCATCTTTAATTACTATGTAGTCAATAGAGTGTTTAATCCGCGACTCCTTTTTACCTTTCTTCTTCATATGTGGTAAGTTGGCTCTGGCTCTGAGCACTATGGGACTCAACTGCTGAGGTCATTAGTCCCCTAGAACTTAGAACTAGTTAAACCTAACTAACCTAAGGACATCACAAACATCCATGCCTGAGGCAGGATTCGAACCTGTGGTAAGTTGTCCCTCCTTTTCTGCACTCCGCTACCACTTAGTTGTTAAATAAAGAAGTTGTGAAAATCTTTCCACCTTTTCGTTAACCTGTCTTATCTACAGGCTCTGTGGATTCTTCTTCAGTCGTCTATTCGCTCGAATAAGTAACTCTTTCTTACTTTGAAGGGATCGTGCAACGTACTCGCGAACTTACCGATCCCCGGTAATCCTTGCAATATTAACCGTGCTGTTCAAAGTTCACTTTTCTTGGCTTACCAGACAATGGCGCAAGATTGTATCGGCCGGTCGCAACACCTAGTACTTAAAACAAGCAGAAAGTTCTAGTCCTAGGAAGTGAGAAATATTGAAGCAATTCATGTATTAGGTGAACTTTTATTTAATGTTTCCTACAGTTGGATATTGTGCTGTGTCTTGCGCAAACAGCTCTCAGCTCAATATGACGATGAGATACATGTGTGAGTACATAAGAGTTACTCCAGTATACCGGCACTCAGCACTCTGCAGCTTAGCCCCTCTCTGTTAAGAAGACAAGAAACTCTGTTGCAAGAAAATTCGAAAATAATGAATAATCTTTAACTTACCATGCATAAAGACATTTCCCGCGTGATAGTAAACAGAGTTCATTCGAGAAACCAGCCCCTGTCCCGTTCCAACAGCTTGCTGATAGCAACTCGCACGGAACCTCGTCTAGAAATGCTCCATAAGATGTGTGACATCTTACTGAACATTTACAGAAACTCAAGGGCTTTGAACACCTCCGGCATGAATGAAAGAATGTAAATCGATTCCGAATGGGACAAACAGTCTGTGCTTACAGCCTGCACAAATGGGACAAGCATCTCAACTGAAGCTGTGATTGTGGAGCACCAAATCCAAACATGCAGCACAGTGATGAAGAGTGTAAACTAAATCTACCTAGTTGATCAAAAGAGTTTTTCGTGACTATACCATTAAGCCGTGACAAGGTAGGGAGACTGGATATGGGCATATAGTAACTGTATATTACCTTAAAGTAACATTTTTATTTATGTCTTGTTTTCATTCTTCTTCTCTTTGTGATATTGTGTCATGTGTGGTGCTGTACACTGAGGTATCAAAAGTCACGGGATATCTCCTAATATCGTGTCGGTTATCCTTTCCCCGGCGTAGTGCAGCAACTTTAAGTGGCATGGACTCAACAAGTCGCTGGAAGGTCCCAGCAGAAATATTGAGCTACGTTGCCTCTAAAGCTGTCCGTAATTGCGAAAGTGTTGCCAGTGCAGGATTATGTGCACGAACTGGCCTCTCGATTACGTCCTATAAATTTTCGACGGGATTCATGTCGAGCGATCAGGCTCACAAAATCATTTGCTTGAAATGTCCGTATTCTCCAAACCAGTCGCGAACAATTGTGGCCTGGTGATACGGCGCATTGTCATTGCTTGGGAACGTAAAAGGCAGCAAGTGGTCTCCAAGTATCTGAACATAACCATTTCTAGTCAGTGATCAGTTCAGTTGGACCAGATGACGTACGAGTAGTCTGCTCCATGTAAACACAACTCGTACTATCATGGAGCCACCAGAAGCTTACATAACGCCTTGTTGACAACTTGGGTTCGTGGCTTTGTGGAAACAGTATCACACTCGATCTTACCAGCTGAAACCGGTACTCGTCTGACAAGGCTCCGCTTTTTCAGTCGCCTATAATCGAATCTATATGCTCATGAGTCCTGGAGAGTCGCTGCAGGAAATGTCAGCACAGGTACTCGTGTCGGTCATTTGCTGCCCTAGCCCACTGGCTCCAAATTTCTCGGAACTGTCCTAACTCGTGTGTCCGTTGCACGCCCCGCATTGCTTTCCGTCGTTATTTGACGTAGTGTTGCTTGTCTGTTAACACTGACAACTCTACGCTAAAGCCGCTGCCAGCCGGCTGGAGTGGCCGTGCGGTTCTAGGCGCTACAGTCTGGAACCGGGCGACCGCTACGGTCGCAGGTTCGAATCCTGCCTCGGGTATGGA
Organism: Schistocerca americana; assembly: GCF_021461395.2. Lineage (NCBI taxonomy): Eukaryota > Metazoa > Arthropoda > Insecta > Orthoptera > Acrididae > Schistocerca > Schistocerca americana. The sequence continues at coordinate 288,963,154 of NC_060123.1, read as the reverse complement.
TGTGTGTGATGTCCTTAGGTTAGTTAGGTTCTAAGTTCTAGGCGACTGACGACCTCATAAGTTAAGTCCCATAGTGCTCAGAGCCATTTGAACCAGCCAAAGCCGCTGCTCTCGGTCGTTAAGAGAAGACTGTCGGCCATTGCGTTGTCTGTGGTGAGAGGTAATGCCTGGAATTTGGTATTCTCGCCACTCTATTGACATTGTGAATCTAGGAATATTGAATCCTCTAACTATTTCCGAAACTGAATGTCCCATGCGTCTAGTTCTAACTAATTTTCCCGTTCAAAGTCTCTTACTTCCCAGTCGTGCGGCCATAATCACGTCGGAAATCATGAATCACCTGAGCACAAATGACAGCTTTGCCAGTGCACTGCCCTTTTATACCTCGTGCACGCGAACCTGTAGTAACTTCAGGCTCCAGCTGTGTGCCGAGTTCGTCGCAGTTACATCTGGAAAACTTGGGATGGCAGATAACGGAGATGGGGCATGGTCAACTTCTTTCGCCGACCCTCAGCTTTCTCTCTGTGTATGTGCTTGTGTAGCCTCCCAGATTCTTTATCACATTCACATTCTTTTCTATTTTGTGCTTTATATCATTTAATTGCGCCTCCATAATCTTGTACTCGTAGAAGCGATCTACTGCAAAGCAAGTAACGTAACTCTTTTGTCAAGATCACACTGTAATTGGGAAAAAGAGGGAATTATTTGAAGTCGTTCACCGGAAGTGGTGCCCTGGCGGAGAATCCTCGCATAAGTTAGCAAGATTCGCACTTTTATCTCACTGGCTTGCGCTGCCATATTGGGTAATGATAACTGATCTCACTGATAGCTGTCAGCCGGCCGGAGTGGCCGAGCGGTTCTAGGCGCTACAGTCTGGAACCGCGAGACAGCTACGGTCGCAGCTTCGAATCCTGCCTCGGGCATGTATGTGTGTGATTTCGTTAGGTTAGTTAGGTTTAAGTAGTTCTAAGTTCTAGGGGACTGATGGCCTCAGAAGTTGAGTCCCATAGTGCTCAGAGCCATTTGAACCATTTGATACGTGACACTTTAAAGATTTTCTGCAAGGCCAAATTAAAAAGAGCTGCATCTCAACGATACACAGAGCTAGAAGAATACTACGGAGAAAGTAGAGAAGGATTCTCTTCTGCTGAACACACATTCAACCTGAAATCAGTGCTACAACAGTTGAAAACAGCTGGTAAGAAGTGTGTCGTCGTCTCCCTTGACTTTGAGTAGGCGTAGCTATGACTACACCTAATCTCATGAAGATCCTGCAGTACCTAGAACAGCCGGCCGAAGTGGCCGTGCGGTTAAAGGCGCTGCAGTCTGGAACCGCAAGACCGCTACGGTCGCAGGTTCGAATCCTGCCTCGGGCATGGATGTTTGTGGTGTACTTAGGTTAGTTAGGTTTAACTAGTTCTAAGTTCTAGGGGACTAATGACCTCAGCAGTTGAGTCCCATAGTGCTCAGAGCCATTTGAACCATTTAGTACCTAGAACAGAATCAGAAGATCCACAATTTTATCTCGCAGACTTTAAACAACATCAGGTCAAGAGTACAGTTCAAAGGGACATTTTCAAGAACTTTTGGCAACAAGGCATGAGTAAGACAGGATGACAGTCTCTCCCCTCTCCTCCTTAACGGTGCACTGAGAAACGCAATACGAGAGTGGATAAAGGAATTTTTAGACCAGCACTGTCTCTCTGGTGCACAAACGCAATGGTGTCAATTTAGATTTCTTGGCATTTCCTGACGAAAACACAATACATTAGGAACATCAGTAACTCTCCACGCACACTGTACCTAGAGCAGGAAGTAATCAAGGAAGCCAACAGGCCCGAAAACCTGAGGGATTTAGTAACCCAATCTTTCCGGAAGAATGTCACAACCAACGCAAGTAAACAAACTTGAAATGGAATACCAACTAACAGCAGCTACAACGAAAATTTTATTTTCTAGAACTACCACTAAGAAATAAGACAAGAGCCCTCTGGACAAAGAACAGGAAGAAACAACACAGTCCGAGGATGCGTAACTACTGAGCGAACATCAAAACCTATTCAAATCACAATAGATAAATGACGTGGACCTTAATTGTCCTATACAAAACAAAAAGAAGTAGTAGTAATGGTAGTGACAGTAGTACTAGTAGTAGTAGAGGAAGAAGAAGAAGAAGAAGAAGAATACCTCTTATTTGAATTAAAATACCTGTGAATTAAATAGAGTAAAAGCCGATTGTAGAAATAGCTTTTGGATACAGAATACTTACGTACATCTGTTAGCACAAAATGGTTCTCAGTGTAGTTGAAGACTTTGAAGCATGATATATTTATGAATAATTTGGACGTATAGAGTGAAAAATAAGGAGGTACTGAGAAGAGTGGGAGAGCAAAGACATTTACTGAATGATAAAAGCAGAAAGAAAGGGAACTGGGTTCGACTTATATAAGAAAGGAGGGGAGTACTGAAGTATCATAGGAGGGGCCGTAGAACGGGAGAGGAGGAGAGGGAGGAAGAGATTTCAGATCCCGAATGATGTGCTGGACGGTAGCACACAAAGCAGAGAGGTTACAAGCCATCTGGCTTGCATTCTTCCATTAAAACCCTAACACTATCTGATCCTTGTCATGTCTGGAGGTATGCAAGACACATGATTCTCATTCCTTTATTTAACTCTGATTACCGTACTTGATTCCGACTATTGTATTCGATAAGAGGAGGAGGGCTTGTCTGTCTGATCACTTCGGCCTATAGAACTCGTGAGAACCTTGCAGTTCGTTTCCTCAGTAGTTGGGGAACGGGCAAGGCACACAACACTGGGAATATTGGGGCAGTCTGCTCATCACTCCGAGGATTAAGTAGCTGGCTGAAGTGGGTGGTAAAGGCACATGAGTGGGGCTTGCAAGACTCACATGTCATTAGAAAAAAGGAATTTTTGGTGTTTTGGCGTACGGTACTGTCTAGAGCTCTGCTAGCGGGTTTGAGTCTTAACGATTGGACTGACATCTGGTAACATCTGGAGAAAACTCTTTTTACTTGAAGAGGTCAGGGCAGCTGCTGAGGCAACGGAATACGTTGGAGTTTCTGTCACGCGCGCTTGGCTTCGATATTCTGATTTGTATATGTATTTCCCCACACCGCCCTACCCCATGAATCATGGACCTTGACGTTGGTGGGGAGGATTGCGTACCTCAGCGATACAGACAGCCATGCAGTAGGTGCAACCACAATGGAGGAGTACCTGTTGAGAGAACAGACAAACGTGTGGTTCCTGAAGAAGAGCAGCAGCCATTTCAGTGGTTCCAGGAGCAACATTCAGGATGATTGACTGATCAGGCCTTCTACCATTAAGCAAAATGGCCTTGCTGTACTGGTACTGGTAACGGCTGACAGCAATGGGAAACAACAGCCGTAACGTTTCCAGAGAGCATGCAGGTCCACTGTATGTTTAAATGATTATGGAGACCTCTTGGGTGAGAAATTCCAGAGGTAAATTAGTCCCCCTTTCGGATCTCCAGGAGGGGACAACTCAGAAGGACATCGCTATCAGGAGAAACAAAACTGGCGTTCTGCAGGTGGGAGCGTGGAATATCAGATATCTTACTCAAGTAGGTAGATTAGAAAATGTAGAAAGGGAAATAAGTTAAAATTATGGTGGGAATTAGTGAAGTTCGGTGGAGGAGGAACAGGACTTCCGTTCAGGTGAGTACAAGTTTATAAAAGCCGAATCAATAGGGCTCATGGGGGAAAATAGGAACACAAGGAAGCTACTAGGTACAGCGTAGCAAATGCATTACTCTCGCCAAGTCACGAACACCCACCACGATAGTACATTTTTACATACCTACTAGCTCTGTAGATGACGAAGAGATTGAAGAATGTAAGATGAGATAAAAGAAATTGTTGTCATTGTTAAAGGAGACGAAAATTTAATAGTCATGGGGAATTCAATTCAATAGGACGCAAAGGAAAAGAAGGATAAATATTAGGTGGATATGAATTATTGAAAGAAAAAGTCGCCTGGTACAATTTTGCACAGAGCATAATCGAATCATCGTTAACACTTGGTTTAGGAATCATGAAACAAAACTGTATACGTGGAAGAGAAATGGAGACTACAGAAATTTTCAAATTAATTATGCAATAGTTAGAAAGGCATTTTGGAAACAGGTTTTAAATTGTAAGACATGTCGAGGGACAGATGTGGACTCCGAGCACAAATTCTTGCTTATGAAATGTAGATTAAAACTGAAGAAATCACAAAGAGGTATCGAATTAGGGAGATGGTACCTGGATAAGCTAAAAGAAATAGAGGTTACTGAGAGTTTCACAGGGAGTGATAGGGAACAATTCACTAGAGTAAGGGAAAGGAATACAGTAGAATTAGAATGGGTACTTTTGAGAGACGAAATAGTAAAGGCAGCAGAGGAGCAAATAGGTAAAAAGGAAAGGCCTAGTAGAAATCTTTGGATAACGCAAGGGATATTGAATTACAGATGAAAGGAGGAAACATAAAAATTCAGTACATGAAGGAGGCCAAAGGGAATAGAAACGTCTAAAAATGATTCTGACAGGAAGTACAAAATGGCTATGCAGGAACGTCTAGAGGAAAAATATAGGGATCTAGAATCATATATTACAAGGGTTAAGATAGATATCACCCACAGGAAAATTTTTGGAGAAAGGAGAATCACATGTATGAATATCAAGAACTCAGTTGGGAAACCAGTGGTAAGCAAATACGGGAAAGATGTAATGTGGAAAGAGTATATAGTACGTCTATACAATGAAAACGTACTTGAAGGCAGTAATATAGAAATGGAAATGGACGCAGATGAAGATGAGAAGAGAAATATGATACTCAGAGAAGAATTTAACAGAGCACCTAAAGACCTAAGTCGAAACAAGGCCCCGGGATTATACGAAATTCTGTTAGAACTACTGATAGCCTTGGCGGAGCCACTTATGACAAAAGTCTTCCATTTGCTGAGTAAGATGCACAAGACAGGCAAAATACCCTCAGACTTCAAGAAGAATGTAGTATTTCCAACTCCAAAGAAAGCACGTGCTGGCAGGTGTGAATGCTACAGAACTGTCTGTTTAATAAGTCATAGTTGCAAAATGTTAACACGAATTCTGTACAGAAGAATGGAAAAAACCGGTAGAAGTCGACCTCGGGGAAGATCAATATGGATTCTGGAGAAAGGTAGGAACACTGGAGGTAATACTCTGTTAGAAGATAGGTTAAGGAAAGGAAAACCTTCTTTTATAGCAGTTGTAGACTTAGAAAAATCTTTTGACATTGTTAGCTGGAAAACTCTATTTGATATCCTTATAGCATCAAACGTAAAAGACGAGCATAGGAAGCGCATTCACAACTTGTACAGAAACGAGATGTCAGTTATAAGAGTCGAGGGGTTTGAAAGGGATGTCGTGGTTGAGGCAGAATGAACAGGTTTCTAGCCCGTCTCTGATGTTATTCAATCTCTAAAGGAGCTATCAGTAAAGAAACCAAAGAAAAACTTCGTGTAGGAATTAAAGCTTAGTGATGAAAAATAAAAATCTTCAGATTTGCCGACGACATTGTAATTCTGTCAGAGACACAAAGGACTTGAAAGAGCTGCTGAACGCAATACACAGTGTCTTGAAAGATGGATTTAAGATGAACATCAACAAAAGCTGAATAAGGATATTGGAATGTAGCCCAATTAAATCACCTGATATTGAGTTAATTAGATTAGGAAACATGACATTTAAAGTATTAGATGAGTTTTGCTATTCTGGAAAAGTATTTGAATTTTACTATTTGAGCATCAAAATAACTGATGGTGGTCGAAGTAGAGAGGATATAAAATGTAGACTGCCAATGGCAAGGAAAGCGTTTCGGAATACGACAGGTTTGTTACCATCGAGTGTCAGGAAGTCTTTTCTGAAAGTATTTGTATGGAGTGTAGACAAGTATGGAAGGGAAACATGGACGATAAAAAGTTAAAACAAATAGAGAGCAGAAGCTTTTGAAATGTGATGGTACAGAAGATTGCTGAATATTGGATGGATAGCTCACATAACTAATGAGAAGGTACTGAATAGAATTGGGAAGAAAAGAACTTCTGCAATAAATCGCCAATTTATTTTGACTTGGACTTCAGTTGAAAGTGGGTAGCGTTCGCTTCATCTCATTTCGATTATCGTCTGTTTTTAAAATATAATCAATTTTACAGCATTTCCCCAACCTTAGCGTACTTCCTGTGTATTAAGTGAATCAACAATGAGTCCTAAGCGTGTATCGGAGTCCAGATAGTCATTGACTCTGGTAATTATTTCCATGTTCACACATGCGGGATACTGCCCAGCAAAGTTTGATGGAAGTAACCGATTGCTGGAGAAAGATACGCTAAGGCTTGCTAACACAGCGGGCAACCGATGATGATGATGATATCCATGACTAAGCTAGTGGCCGATAACCTTCCCTGGGAACTTCGATCTTAATTTAGCTCATTTCTTGAATACAAAGAGACTATGTAGGGGGACTATATATGTATTTACCGAATAGTTACTTCAAAACAGTGCATGTCACTGCTCCTGCACCAAATAAAATGTAGGGTGTGGCACCTTTCGAGACATCACTTCAGTTAGCAAAGTCTGAATGTGTTTCATGAAGAAGTCAATGATAAGCAGTTGTACAGTGTTATGTTTGTGTAGTTTTAAAAATGGTTCAAATGGCTGTGAACACTATGGGACATAACATCTGAGGTCATCAGGCCACTAGAACTTAGAACTACTTAAACGTAACTAACCTCAGGACATCACACACATCCATGCTCGAGGCAGGATTCGAACCCGCGACCGTAGCGGCCGAGTGGTTCCAGACTGAGCGCCTAGAACCACTCGGACATACCGACCGGCTGCGTAGTTTTAGATGCCTGTGGGAACGAAAGTAACTGACAAGTTGAAACGCAGGGCATCGCATCCCTGTTCCTCCGAAAAATCCAAAGTAATACTTCAAAGTATCATTTCCTGGCTGAGATCATTGGCCAGTGGTCGATATTGTGAAGGCCACCGTCGAATTTTCAGTGTCTGGCGGATGGACGCAATTCTACAGCATGGAGATAATGACAGTATCTTATCTTAATACGACTAAGTTGTTGGTGGGAAAGAAGTTTCTGTCAGTGTACGCAGGAAGCAACGCTATACAGCAAGTACTCTGAGCGTTAGGAGGGAAAAGGCTTTTCAAATTTCCGAATTCAGTTTCAGAGGCTGAATGTCCGAAATGCCCGAACGATAAATAATTTCGCGGTCGCGTTTTCAGCTCGCGAAATGTGGAGCCAGCGGGCAGCCCTTGCGGTGGTAGGACGGAAATCAAGGGCTCTGTGAGGTGGCGCGACGTGGTTTTGTGGTTTTAAAAGTGCTGTGTGTGTGTGTGTGTGTGTGTGTGTGTGTGTGTGTGTGTGTGTGTGTGTGTGAATTCGGAAATGAGTGACCCTCTGATCAATAGAATTATTCTTATACTACAGAAAACTGAATGAATTGGAAAGTGCGTTTAGTATGCGTACATATTGTGCTAGGTGCTCTGTCCGGTAATCTGAAACGCTTCGTTTATGGAGTGCGTCTTGCGCGGCAAGGTCCCATGTTGTCACGCTAGGAGGCGCTCTCAGTCTCCGCGTCATGCGGATAAAAAGGGCAAATACCACCTGCAACACAACTGCAAATTTGTGGTAGCGAGTACCAGAGGCGGTTTCGTTGCAGCAGTGGGTATTTACAGTTAAGATGACGCATAGGCTATTAGATTCATGGTGTTGTAGAACAACATGGATAATTGGGTTTTGCAGTGAATCCGTTGATGAGCAGAGGGAACAGCAAAAATTGAATCGTGGAAGTTGATTTAGATTACTTGTCTTCTACCTCGGCCATTACTAGCATAGGTTGCTGCTGTCCTTATTTCATCGTTGAACTGGGATCCGAGTCGATGCTTTCATTACGTGTTTTATACTCGCTCAGGTTCATGCATCACGTCTGGTGGGCTACATTTGTGGATGTCGTCCTGAGGAGGTTTCTGCATTCGTTGCATTCGGTAGCTGCTTATTTAACTGCTAATTCAGTTGTTAGCTGTGTACGCTGGTACTTTTCTGGTACAAGGTGTCGTAGTCTAGTTGTGAACGGTAGGGATGCTAATGATGATACAAGTATGAGAACTGATGTGATTCTTGAGTTTCTCCCGGCGTATTGGATAATCAAAATATCCACGGGTGTACTGCCGGTCTACAGTGTCCAACGGGCACAATATTTCGGCGATCATACATGTCGCCATCATCAGGTGAACTGACGGACTGAGCTCCTGTGAACGTGCCGATACGGAGATCCGTACGCTATGGCTGCTCAGGGGGAACTGGCTTCGGTCGCGGCAGCGGCTGATTTAAATACCCTCCACCTGCGGCGCATTCCCTCCGCCGTCCGCCCCCCGCGCCACAGTCACGCTGTGGAACAGATTGCGACGGCATCTGAGATGACGTCGTTGTGATGGCTCTGTCCGCCGTGGTCGTCACAACTACACGTTTGCTCGATTTACTCTTGATTAACCCAATCGCTGGTTCCCAAGCCTTGCTAAGATTATGGCCACAGTCACGGTTTATGAGGTCGTCATTGGTGCGAATTACAACGGCCTCTCTAACAACGCTGTCCCAGTATCTCGACGTCTGTACCAGAATCCTCGTGCGTTCATACTCCATAGCGTGATTTTCCGACAAACAATGTTCAGCGACCGCCGACTTGCTCGGATACATCAGTCGAGTGTGCCTCTGGTGTTCACGGCATCGATCCTCGACGGTACGCTCGTCTGACTAATATACGACTAGCCACATTGACACGGAATCTGGTACACGCCGGCCTTCCTCAGACCGAGGTCATCTTTGGCGCTCCCCACCAGTGCACGAGTTTTATTCGGAGGACAAAACACAGTTCCGACCCGGTGTTTCTTCAAAATGCGAGCGAATTTCCCCGAGAGTGCGCCTGTATATGGAATAAACGCAGTGCCTACCTCCTCCCTCGTGATTTCATCCATCTCCACAGGTTTTGCTGTAGTGGTTGGGCGGAGAGCACGTTGAATCTGCCACTCTGAGTATCCATTTTTTCGAAATACAGTTCTGAGATGTTCCAATTCCTGGGGTAGACTCTCTGCGTCAGAGATAGTCCGCGCCCTATGTACTAGAGTTTTAAGTACCCCATTCCTCTGTGAAGGGTGGTGGCAGCTGTCGGCGTGCAAATACAGATCAGTGTGCGTTGTCTTCCGATACACCCCATGTCCTAGGGTGCCGTCAGCCCTTCTCTTGACCAAGACGTCAAGGAAAGGTAATTTACTATCCGTTTCAGTCTCCGTAGTGAATTTGATGTTGGGGTGTATGGAGATTAGATGTGTAAGGAAGTCAAGGAGTTTATCCATACCATGTGGCCAGATGACGAACGTGTCGTCCACGTAACGGAAAAAGCAAGTAGGTTTCCATTCGTATGACGACAGGGCTTTCTCCTCGAAGTTCTCCATGTACAAATTCGCTACCACCGGTGAGAGTCGCCATGGGTAGCCCACTAGTTTCTCATTTGTAATAGTGAGTTGTTTTGACTTAAAGAGAGAATCGTTCCTAAATAATCGAGAGTTTTTAAATAAGAGAATCTTTGGTAGATAATTTAAGCCTGCCTCCTGCGCTCTATGGCCGGCGCCAGAAAATAAACTCTTGTTGGCGCTACCGGTTATGTGCCTGCGATTTAGAAGGATCTTTGCTTCACAATACGCTCCAGGTCTGTGTCGCTGACTTCATACAGCGCATTTATGCTCTCGCTGCTACGAGGAAGATGCGTTAGTAGTTCCGGATTATATGCTGTTGTTCTCAGGAAACTTTAATAAAGTTGAGCTCAGCCCTGTCACTCTAAAATATAGACATCGCTTCACTCCTAAACCACAAACTCACGACAGTGTGAAGAGCTGAGTTGTTTCCTCGCCCTTTTGAGAATGGGCGCAACGTAATGAGCGAGCTCTTGCGGAGTGGAGGTATTGTTTCATAATAACAAGATGGACTTGTCAAAGTGTTACAAAAGACAATAGATTCCATTTGTTCCAGAGGAAAGTTGTTAAATTTTTGTGTATGTCCTGCGTTTTACATTTAGGCTTATCCTGATGTGTTTATACTGGAAACCGGCTGGAGACATTGTAGTGACATTTTGTGGTGGCCGATATCCAATTTAGTAGCAGGATCTAGACGATTTTGAGAGTAGTTGTACTGGTATAGGTCACTGACTAGAAGTATAGAAGTCGTGACTATTTTTACCTTGTATCACGGTCAAAGAGAGACTGGTGACACTTACTTACCTCGGAAATGACGATAGTACATGATTAACAGTATATACAAGTAATTCTGGTCCGCCAACAAAAGTTTTCGAAGGAGATCAAGGAGCAATAAGTAGTGAAATGGGTCTCACACTCTGCACGGCGCAGAGGGGGCCTAGATTGTAACCGGGATGCGTTATCGCCAGATATTACGAATGCTCTAAGTTCGGGACCAACGGAATGATTCCATTCATTATTAAAAATATCGCATCCGATCGACGACAGGTCTCAGCCCGATAAGACAATGAGTTTTCGGATGCATCTCACCATCAGTGTACACTGATCCAGCAATAGCATTAGTGTGTCTTACTTAATTCATCGCAAATATACAGGGTGGTCCATAGATCGTGACCGGGCCAAATATCTCACGAAATAAGCGTCAAACGAAAAACCTACAAGCAACGAAACTTGTCTACCTTGAAGGGGGAAACCAGATTGTGATATGGTTGGCCCACTAGATGGCACTGCCATAGGTCAAACGGATATCAACTGCGTTTTCTTTTTTAAATAGGAACCCCCATTTCTTATTACATATTCGTGTAGTACGTAAAGAAATATGAATGTTTTAACCGGACCATTTTTTCGCTTTGTGATAGATGGCGCTGTAATAGTCACAGACGTATAAGCACGTGGTATCACGTAACATTACGCCAGCGCAGACGGTATTTGCTTCGTGATACATTACCCGTGTTAAAATGGACCGTTCCCCAATTGCGGAAAAGGTCGATGTCGTGTTAATGTATGGCTATTGTGATCAAAATGCCAAACGGGCGTCTGCTATGTATGCTGCTCGGTATCCTGGACGACATCATCCAAGTGTTCGGACCGTTCGCCGGATAGTTACGTTATTTAAGGAAACAGGAAGTGTTCAGCCACATGTGAAACGTCAGCTACGACCTGCAAAAAATGATGATGCCAAGTAGATGTTTTAGTTGCTGTCGCGGCTAATCCGCACATCAATAGCAGAAAAACTGCGTGACAATCGGGAATCTTAATAATGTCGGTGCTGAGAATGCTACATCAACATCGATTGCACCCGTATCATATTTCTATGCACCAGGAATTGCATGGCGACGACTTTGAACGTCGTGTACAGTTCTGCCACTGGGCACAAGAGAAATTACGGTACGATGACAGACTTTTTGCACGCGGTCTATTTAGCGACGAAGCGTCATTCACCAACAGCGGTAACGTAAACCGGCATAATATGCACTACTGGGCAACGGAAAATCCACGATGGCTGCGACAAGTGGAACATCAGCGACCTTGGCGGGTTAATGTATGGTGCGGCATTATGGAAGGAAGGATAATTGGCCCCCATTTTATCGATGGCAATCTAAATGGTGCAGTGTATGCTGATTTCCTACGTAATGTTCTACCGATGTTACTACAAGATGTTTCACTGCATGACAGAATGGCGATGTACTTTCAACATGATGGATGTCCCGCACATAGCTCGAGTGCGGTTGAAGCGGTATTGAATAGCATATTTCATGACAGGTGGACGTTCACCGGATCTGACATCCCCGGATTTCTTTCTATGGGGAGAGTTGAAGGATATTTGCTATCGTGATCCACCGACAAAGCCTGACAACCTGCGTCAGCGCACTGTTAATGCATATGCGAACATAATGGAAGTCGAACTACTCGCTGTTGAGAGGAATTTCGTTACACGTACTGCCAAATGCATTGAGGTTGACGGACATTATTTTGAGCATTTATTGCATTAATGTGGTACTCTCAGGTAATCACGCTGTAACAGCATGCGTTCTCTGAAATGATAAGTTCAAAAAGGTACATGCATCACATTGGAGCAACCGAAATAAAATCTTCAAACGTACAAACGTTCTGTATTTTAATTTAAAAAACCTACCTTTTACCAACTGTTCGTCTGAAATTGTGAGCCATATGTTTGTGACTATTACAGCGCCGTCAATCACAAAGCGAAAAAAGTGGTCCAACTAAAACATTCATATTTCTTTACGTACTACACGAATATGTACTAAAAATGGGGGTTCATATTTAAAAAAAAAACGCAGTTGATATCTGTTTGACCTATGGCAGCGCCATCTAGCGGGCCAACCATAGCGCCATCTGTTTTCCCCCTTCAAGCTAGACAAGTTTCGTTGTTTGTAGTTTTTTCGTTTGACGCTTATTTCGTGAGATATTTGGCCAGGTCACGATCAATGGACCACTCTGTATAAACTTCTTCTTTCTTTCACATAACAGTCACTGTATATACTAGCCTCTATTTGAAGTTTAATCTAATTATGGACACCAGAATATCACTAAAAATGTCCAATGCGAAACAAGAAGGACACACTGTCACAAGAGGGGTACTTGTTCAAGTATTCCTCCAACCGCAGCTATGCTGCTGCATGACGGATGCATCACAGAGTGCATGTGAAATGGTGCAACAACGGGTAAGGATCTCCGAAGTCGATATACGCGAAACAGCACGATTATTCTGGACGAGAAGTCTAAAATGCACTCAAAATCACCGGAAAATTCTGACGGAATATGGACAAATGCAGTGTCAAGTTAAACCGTAGTAAAGGTGTGCCAAAAACTTGACCAAAGCCGTAAAGACGTGAATGATGCTGATCCACCATTCAGTATAAATCTTGCACCACGCCATTTCCATCTTCTCGGTAAGTTACAAGAGCAAGTGGGGGAAAGAAATGACCACGAAGCGGTTCTCGAATGTTTACTTGACCAACTAGTGGGTTTCTACCATGAGGAACTGAAAGAGCGATAGAACGTTCCAAACATTGTTTACAGATGATTATGCTGAAAAGTAGTGTCATGAATCTCTGTCACTTTGAGGAATTCAACGAATGGTATTTGGCCTCTCACAGTATTGTGTAGCTGATATTTCAAATCCACTTGTTGATGCGCTGCCTGACTTCAGCAATGCTTTGCTCTGCATGAGTGTGATATCTTTCTTTATTATTCACTGCACAGAGTACCTAAGTACCAAATTTCTCACAAAGAAACTACTACCACAGCTTGAGAGGGGCTGGTGGAGTATACTGAAGAGTCGGAGCAGGAGCTTTATCACCTGGACAGAGGTAAATCATTAGCTGAGGGTGATCGTTTGAACACTGAGGTAAATATATTGCCCAATATCGTTTCATATACGATATCCAACAATCTTCGGTTTCAGTCTGACGATGAAGTAATGCCTCATTAGGAGGGGCCCATGAAGGACTCGCAGAATGGCTGCAAATAATGAGAAATCTTCGTTGTTAAAGTACAACCAATGGCTCCAAATAGCAGCGTACGGCTAGGATGAGTGTTTCTATGAACACAGCAATTAGTATTTTGTGTCATGTGGGAACCGAATTTTAATGTCAGCTCCAAGAACTGGTACCGGAGGCGGGGTGGAGACGGTGAATTTCAGAGAAAAGGTGAATGCACAGATATTTCCTACCTGGACCGACGCTAAGAAAAACGGATGCGTGAAGTTGATACTAAGTGTGCGGTTTGGTTGACTAGGTTGCATTTAATAGCAAAAGACAAAATGGTTGATTGTAAAGGTTATAAGACGCAAAAATTCTAGCACATAATAATTCCAGGTTATGGGAACTCTGAAGTTTATGAATCATCTAGAGGCTGAGTTGGGTTAAAATCAGTGCACGGTGAACGCAGCTGCGGTGTGCAGCAAGCGTTGATTGAAGATGTGTAGCCAAGTGATATCATATGCAGAAGGCGTGCTGTAGATCAATGTTTTAGAATACATCAATTGGAGAAAGCGCTCTGGCTAAAATACTATAAATTGGATTAAAAACTTCAATAAAATATTTATTTGCAATGGTTACTGGTTTGTGAGAAAGTGATTATCTTCACACCATTTATATCATGATGGTAAGCGGTAGCGGTGAACGTCGCAGGTGTTGCGACTCCACGAACGTCAACTACTGTAACGTTCGTGGTGTCACAGCGCCTGCTCCGGACACCGCCACCGCCTGCCATCGCGGTACGAGGGCTATTTCATAAATAACACACAGGTTGGTATTACTGTGGATTGTTTGATACAATACAATGAAAATTACGTCAGATATAGTTGGGTTGGGAGCTTGAGGAAGAGGCACGTCTTTCTGTTTATTCGCTGTGTACTCTAACATAAAATTGACGAGAGGTAGAAATGTTTCCAGCAGGGGTCTCGGGTACTGTGACATCAAGATCTAAACTTTACGTGGCAAAATCCCTACACAAATCCAATATACGTTAAGTGAAGTTTTTGGTGAGGTTACAGCGGACCATAGTACAAGTTCACGTTGGGTTAATCGTTCTTGTCGTGGTCGTATGAGCATAGAGGATAGACGAGATAATACACGACCCGGAAGGTCAAAAACGTCAACTCATGAACGAAGTGTGAAACGTTGGGCAGATGCTGTTGAAGAAGACCACAGTGCGACTTTTGAAGAACTCTCTGAAGCTACGGGAATTCCCCCAGCTTCAATATTCCGTGTTCTGACAAATTATTTGATGAAGAGAAAGATGCATGCGTGTTGGGTCCCATAGTGTTTGACTGCTCAGTGGAAACAGAAATGCCTAAACATTGCAACCTTGCTCATACAGCGATTCGACCATGAAGTTGAAAGATTCTTGTTTCGATTTGTAGCTACTGATGAAACGTGGATTCGGTACTTCGAACCGGAGTTGAAATCACAGTCCAATGAGTGGAGCTTCAGATTCACCACGTCCATAAACATTTCGACGTGCTCAGAGCGCAAGCAGATGATTTTGGCTTATGATCATCAAGGAATCATCATGAAAGAAAGAGTCCCACGTGGAACAAGTGTCACACCAGCATGTTATCTTAACGCCATGCAAAACACGAGCAGAAGGAAACTGAGTCCACCATAATTCGACTTGTTTCAGAAATTTAAAAATCTTAAGCTTTGACGTCGTTATCTTTCTCTGAAAGATCTTTCTATCACTGCACCGTTAATCGACCCATTCGACAGACGAACAGAAGTGGTGTCCTGGATGGAACAATATGGTTTTCGAGACACTGAATGACTGTAAATAGATACTGAAAAAGAAAAAAATAAGTTAATAAAACCGTAAGTAAAATAAAACTGTGTGCATTATCTATGATATGTCCCACGTATAAACTGTCTGAAGATAGTCGTATTCTGTCCGAAAGTGATAATCATTAAATATAAATATTGGACTGCTCTCAAGTCTGTTTTTAATCCATTTTTAATTTTATTAACCATGTCAGTGCGCACAAGCTCGGGTGATACGACTAATCCGAGTGCCGTTTAATTACCGGTGAGCTACTTGGGTACGGCGTCTTCGGTAAACAAGGTGTCGTAATTGACAGGGAAAGCCGCATTTTGTGGGTAAATTAAATTTTTTAAGCAAGTTCCTAAGAATCGTGAAACGAAAACAAGATCTTAATTTCGAAACAACATAAAGAATGTGCGATATTTAATAACTGTATCTGTATTTGTAGAGCAGCTCTGGCTTTCTGGGTTCTTAATGTAGTGTCACTAATATTGTTGACAGTAGTCTTCCATTCTCTCAAGTCTGTACATTCAATGAATAGATTAAACCGAATCTTCTGGAATGTTAGCCGATGTAGCCCACTGAAAATAGTTATACATTAATTTCCATCACCATATGCAGTTGCGAGGTTGGCGAGTCATGTGTACAAATTAACTCTGATACATATTGAAATATAACTTAAAATGTTACTTGCTATTGAACAACGCGATTCCCCAATAGTGAAAAACCTATGTCATGTGCATTTGTCATAGTTACAATAATCTACTAAAAAATATGTATCATTTTACCACGTTCAGTGGCAATGAAATGTTTTGTGCGACTTTCAGTTCTTCCAAAATTTTAATTTTCGTTAATAGCTGAACCTAAATAACAACCACTCCTTGTTTGAATAGCTCCCGAATAAACATTCAATAGTAATAAGGAAGTTATTTGAGAAATTGTTTGTGCAAAATTATAAAGAATGACATAAAATCCCTGTGAAAATGTTAATACTAACTGTCGAATAAATTTACATGGTAATTTATTAACACGGAAAATTATTTTACAGTTGACAAACATTTATGGATTTATTTAGAGTGTTCGATATTTACAATCTGTTGCTGTTTCAAATATCAAGGCTGAGACTTATTCACTAAAAAACTCTAATTACTAACGCTTTTTAAATTAACAGCTTTAATTGTTTTTGAATATACTAACAATGGAATACACCTTTACATTATGAAAAAAAATGATAAATAGCTCAGGCAGATATTGTTGCTGAACAGCACTTGATTGACGGTATTTGATGTGCTCATCATTGTCTTAGACTCAGTATGTTTATGTATTTGATATTTATGTGTCGTTCAGTTGTCGGTGTTATTATAATGTTTTGTAATAAACGTCTGATGTTATTTCAAGTAGAAATGGTTTTTTTCCGTTCATTCGTCACCATAAAAATTCCAGGCTTGAAAATCAATCCCCGACTGAGATAAGCACGCAGTATCGTTTTTCGTACGCAATGTACCGGATGTAAATAATTTTAATGTACGGTATTAGAAGTATTTAATAAGTCAAATGTGTGTAAGACAGAGCTTGAAAACGCTGCTATACAACAGTTTACGAAATTCTGTGTGTGGTCTCGGTGAGACGAATACATAGAGAGCAAGTGAGCCGTCACGTTTGCATGAGCGGGCTTATTCAAAGCACGCAAGACGACCTCTGTCGTCAGCAGATTGGGAAGGTTCTGCTGAGCGTAAAAAGCTCTAGCAAGTCCAAGAGAAAACCAACATTTGAGGGTATCCACAACGCTGCACAGCTGGAAAAAGACAGTGTTGATTGATGGCCTGTGTTCTTCACAACTGAAGCCACACTGCTGCAGGTAATGAGTAAAACAGACTCTTCTGACGTTATTACACCTTTCCGTTTGTCGGTACTCAATATTTCGTGCTCTTTGCGTTAATGAACGCTCTCCCTTCTCTTCACCTTGCTTAAGACTAAGAGTTGTGCCACTACTGTTCTTAAAGTGTTTCATGTTACACTATTTTCGTTGGCTCTGTGTTGTCTCGAATCATATTAAGCTCATTAATCACTTTCTATAACTAATCGTAGTATGAGAGACAGAAGCCTTTATTACCCGGGTTTTATACTGGATTAAACTATGTGGAGCAGCGGTAACTGGACGCGCGCTCGTGAGGAAGGCGATTCATGTCACGTCCAGGGATCCAGTATTAGGTTTTCCATGGTTTCCCTATGTCGCTTAACGAAAATGTCCGTTGACTTGAAGAAGAAACGTCCGATTTCCCTCTCTATGCGTCGTCCGTCTCAACACCTTCGTCTTCGACGGGTTTTTAAACCCTCTTTTTTTCTTCGATCCTTCCGTAAGTATCTTGAAGGTTTCTTTTTCTTACTATGTTGTGTTCAGCTGCAGAAAGTTTCGCGTGGACTTTGTACCTAGTCGTGGCGCTAACCACTCCAATTGTCGGGAACTTACAACTGCTTCAAGAGAAACACCGAATCGGAGGTACACCAATATTTACCCTGACTGCTAGTGTGTATCTCTCAACACGACGGTAGTTCAGGTCCCAACGTATTTAATTACTATAGAAGTATTAACAGTGCGGGAAGAAAGGAGAAGACCACCACAGTGTGTTAAAAATGAACTGGAAATAAACACTGGAAAAATGGTTTTTGTACAAAAATGGACAAAGATTTCTTTGTTTTATTGGTTTGTAAACTCAAGCTTTACAGAACTTTTTGTGTTGTCGCCGTCAGTAGTTAACTCTCCTACTGAAGAAGCTGTGGGTTTCTTCCGTATGTACTCATAGTTGGCCGAATTATTTCTTGGAGATGTCAGGACGTCGCGAAACTTCCTTACACTACCATACAGTCTTTTGATGTCTGTTATGGAAGGATGTTAGTAGCGATGCTGATTCGATTTGATGGTCAATAGCTCAGCTCACTTTTACCTAGCGTTTCAACATAGAGCACTCGTGTAGGTGCACCGTTAAGGTTATGGCCGCATTTACTTAAAAATTCGTAGTATATATGGTAGCAGCTGGTATAGTGTAAACATACGGTTTCAGAACGTTGTTCAGAGCGCCAGCACCATATTAAATAAACCAATTTTGACATATATGCTATTGACAGACAGTCTTATGAACAAACGTACGATATGATGTTCAGATAGCCGTGAACACCGAATACTCTGAAGAGGATCCAAGTAGATGGGCCCAACATCTATCGTACGGACGAAATTAATAAGTAACATGAGGCTGCTTAGAAGCCTACAAGACTACCTTCTTCTCCTCCCGCATAACAGCGCGGCATTACGGGTGGCCTACGATCCTAGCTGCAGGAGTCACGTCAGCAAGGACCAGCAGAGAAATTCGAGTGCACGCCAGTCCAGCGGGTGGCAGCAGGCTCGCCACAAGAGGTCACCGTCCTCCGACCCTATGTGCTACCCCAGGTTCATGTGTGCACAGATATATCCATCAGTGTGTAGACACTGTAATGTACCAGTTCTTTTTAACAAGTTCTCCAGAACAATGAACCGACAGCTGCTGCAGCTCTTCAGTTTAGAGACTCCTCTAGGATCCGACGTCGGCTTTCCGTACCGGGACTCTTGTCTACGTGGAGCAGCCGGCAACTGTCTCTGAGCTATGCTGAAGCATGACCTCCGCGCCGTGAACATTGGTATTTGATCTACTTGGGTCGTCAAAGTGAAGCCTTATTGAACTTTCAGTTCCCAGTGAATTCACAACTTGCACTTTTGTTATTCAGTTTGCCCTTCTGCCAATAAAAATGCTGTTGTGAAACTCTTTTATAAGAAAAATTTTAATCTGGTGGCTTAAATCAAACTCCAGGAAGAAGACTTGAGTTGATGCGAATCTTAATAAACTAGCCACTCAGTGCCTACCAGTTTAACTTTCAGATGCCCCTTCGGCGCGGGATACGTGAGAATATATTTCCAGTAAGAGAATCAACTCTTATACACTACTGGCCATTAAAATTGCTACACCACGAAGATGACGTGCTACAGATGCGAAATTAAACCGACAGGAAGGAGATGCTGTGATATGCTAATGATTAGCTTTTCAGAGCATTCACACAAGGTTGGCGCCGGTGGCAACACTTACAACGTGCTGACATGAGGAAAGTTTCCAACCGATTTCTCATACACAAACAGCATTTGACCGGCGTTGCCTGGTGAAACGTTGGTGTGATGCCTCGTGTAAGGAGGAGAAATGCGTACCATCACGTTTCCGACTTTGATAAAGGTCGGATTGTGGCCTATCGCGATTGTAGTTTATCGTATCGTGACATTGCTGCTCGCGTTGGTCGAGATACAATGACTGTTAGCAGAATATGGAATCGGTGGTTTCAGGAGGGTAATACGGAACATACGGAACGCCGTGATGGGATCCCAACGGCCTCGTACCACCAGTAGTCGATATGACAGGCATCTTATTTGCATGGCCGTAACGGACCGTGCAGCCACGTCTCGATCCCTGAGGCAACAGATGGGGACGTTTGCAAGACAACAACCATCTACAAGAACAGTTCGACGACGTTTGCAGCAGCATGGACTTGCAGCTCGGAGACCATGACTGCGATTACCCTTGACGCTGCATCACAGACAGGAGCGCCTGCGATGGTGTACTCAACGACGAACCTGTGTGCACGAATGGCAAAACGTCATTTTTTCCGATGAATTCAGGTTCTGTTTACAGCATCATGATGGTCGCATCCGTGTTTGCCGACAACGCGGTGAACGCACATTGGATGCGTGTATTCGTCTTCGCCATACTGGCGTAACACCCGGCGTGATGGTATGGGGTGCCATTGGTTACACGTCTCGGTCACCTCTTGTTCGCACTGACGGCACTTTGAACTGTAGACGTTATATTTCAGATGTGTTACGAGCCGTGGCTCTACCCTTCATTCGATCTCTGCGAAACCCTACATTTCAGCAGGATAATGCACGACCGCATGTTGCAGGTCTTGTATGGGCCTTTCTAGAAAATGTTCGACTGATGCCCTGGCCAGCACATTCTCCAGATCTCTCACCAATTGAAAACGCCTGGTCAATGGTGGCCGAGCAACTGGGTCGCACAATATGCCAGTCACTACTCTTGATAAACTGTGGTATCGTGTTGAAGCTGCATGGGCAGCTGTAACTGTACACGCCATCCAAGCTCTGTTTTACTCAATGCCGAGACGTATGAAGGCCGTTATTGCGGCCAGAGGTGGTTGTTCTGGGTACTGATTTCTCAGAATCTATGCACACACAATGCGTGAAAATGTAATAACGTGTCAGTTACAGTATAATATATTTGTCCAATAAATACCCGTTTATCATCTGCATTTCTTCTTGGTGTAGCAATGTTAACGGCCAGTAGTGTACTAAGCGTATCCACGTACACGCACAAGATCAAGGCTGGAGAGAAAATGACCAAACTACTTCTTCTTCTAGCTACTATCACTTTTTTTTCTGCCGTCAGTCTTCTGATTAGTCCGATGCGAGCCCCCAAGAATTCCTCCCCTGTGCCATCCTCTCTACCTCAGAGTAGCACTTGCAGCTCACTCCTCAATTATTTGCTGAATGCTTTCCAATTCTCTGTCTTCGTCTACGGCTTTTACCCTCTGCAACTCCCTCTAGTACCATGGAAGCTATTCCCTGATGTCTTAACAGATGTCCTACAATCGTATTCCTTATTCTTGTCAGTGTGTTCGGTATATTACTTTTCTCTCTTATTTTGCAGAGAAACTCCTCCTTCCTTACCGGAACAGTCCACATATTTTTCAACATTCTTGTGTAGCATCACGTCTCAAATGCTTCCATTCTCTTCTGCTCCGACTTTTCCACAGTCCGCGTTTCACTATCATAATTCTGTGCTCCAAACATACTTTCCGAGAAATTTATTCCTCAAATTAAGGGCTTCTCTAGGCCAGGAACGCCCTTTTTGGGAGAGCTAGTCTGCTTTTGATGTCAGCCTTGCTCTGTCCATCACGTGTTGTTTTACTGCCTAGGTAACAGAGTTCCTTTACTTCGTCTACCTGGTGATCATCAATTATGAAGTTAAGTCTCTCTGTTCTCATTTCTGCTGCTTCTCATTACTTTCATGTTTTTTCGATTTACTATCAATCCATATTCTGTACTCATTAGACACTTCATTCCATTCGGCAGATCCTGAATCCTCCTTCATTTTCACTAAAAATAGCAATGTCTTCAGCGAATCTTATTATCGATCCTCTCATCTCTAAATTTAATTCCACTCTTGAAGCCTCCTTTTATTTTGGACATTGCTTCTTCGATGTGTAAATTTTACAGTAGAGGCGAAAGACTACGTTCTGCCTTAAGCCCTTTTTAATCCGAGTGCTACGTTCTTGATCTTCCACACTTGTTGTTCCTTCTTGGTTCTTGGATACATAGTATATTCCCTGTCTTTCTCTATAGCATATCAGTATTCTTCTCAGAATTTCAAACGTCTTGCACCACTTAACACTGTCAACGCTTTTTCCAGGTAAACAAATCTTCTAACTTGTCTAGATTTTTCTTCAGTCTTGATTCCATTATCAACCGCAGCGTCAGAACTGCCTTTCTGGAGCCTTTAACTTCCCTAAAGCCGAAATGATCGTCATCTATCAGATTCCCAATTTTCTTTTCCCTACTCCTGCATGTTATTCTTGTCAGTAAGTTGAATGTATGAGCTGTTATGCTGATTGTGCGACATTTTTCACACTTACCAGCTGTTGAAGCCTCGGGAAGTATGTGGATGATGATTTCCCGAAAGTCAGGTGGTATTTCGCCATACTCACACATTGTACACACCAACATGGATAGCAGTTTTGTTGCTACTGTCCCCAATGTTTTTAGAAATTCCAGTGGAGTATTACCTGTCCCCTGTGCCTTATTTAATTTTTTCCTCCAAATCTCTTCAGTTCTGATTCTAATGCTAGATACCATTGTTTCTTCTTCTGTCACATCAGACAAGTATTCCCCATCGTCGAGACATCAAATGCACTTTTTGCACCTATCCGCTCTCTCCTCTGCATTTAGAAGTGGAATCCCCCTTGCACTGTTAACATTACCACACTCGCTTCTACATTCACCGACCATGGTTTTGACTTCTATATATGCTGTGTCAGTCCTTTAAAAAATCATTTCTTTTTCGAAGTCTTCACATTTTTGATGCAGCCACTTCGTCTTAGCCTCACTGCACTTTCAATATATTTCATTCCTACGTATTTCTGAATTCCTGAATTTCCTTGAATATTTTTCTACCTTCTTTCATCTATCAACTGATGTATTTCTTCTTTTACCCGTGATTTCTTCACAGTTACCTTTTTATATCTAAGTTTTCCTTTCCAAATTCTGTAATTGCCCTTTTTAGAGATCTCCACTCCTCTTCATCGTAACTACCTACTGAGCTATTCCTCATCGCACTATCTATAGCCGTAAAGAGCTTCAAGCATATCTCTTCATTCCTTAGTGATCTCGTATCCCACTTCTTTGCGTATTGATTCTTCGTGAACGGTCTCTTAATATTCAGCCTACTCTTCATCACAATTAAATTGTAATCTGAGTCTATTTCCGCTTCTGTGCACGCCTTGCAATTCAGTATCTGATATCGGAATCTCTGCCTGACCATCATGTAATCTAACTAAAATCTTCCCGTATCTCCCAGCCTTTTTAAAGTATACCTCTTCCTCTTGTGATTTTTGAAGAGAGTATTCGCTGTTACTTGCTGAAATGTATTGCGGAACACTATTACTCGTTGTCTTCTCTCATTCCTAGTACCAAGCCCATAGTCTCCCGTAGTGCTTTCTTCTACTCCTTCTCCTACAGACGCGTTCCAATCCGCCATGACTATTACATTTTTATCTGCGTCTACGTATTGAATTACCCGTTCAGTACCGTCATATACTTTCTCTACCCCTTAACCTTCGGCTTACGCTGTCGGCGTGTACACCTGAACTGTTATTGTCACTGTTGGTTTGCTGTCGATTCCGACGAGAAGAACCCCAGTACTAAACTGTTCACAGTTGTCCTACCTTCTTATTCATAGTGAATCCTGCTCTCGTTATACCATTTTCTGCTGTGGATACTAATCTGCACTCGTCTGACCAGAAATCCTTGTCTTCTTTCCATTTTACTTCACTGTCACTATATCTAGATTGAGCCTAAGCATTTCCCTTCCCAGAGTTTATAGCTTCCCTACCACGTTCAAACTTCTCACATTCCACGCCCCGACTCGTAGAATATTATACTTTCTTAACTTATTCAATCTTTTTCTCATGGTTGCCTCCACCTTAACACCCCCCTCCCGGAGATCGAAATGAGGTACCCACTCGCTTTTGGGAAATATGGTGATTATCAACCACGTTCATCTCAAGAAGGTTCAAGTTGAGTAAAACAAAAATCTAGGAACAGCAGTAGATGCTCCTTACCTTGCCCATCACCCCACCCATCGTCGTTACCTGCCGAACACTATACACTGCAACAAGCCTAAAAATCTACGTAAAATTAGAATCTGAAACCCATCAACTTATTCATACCTTCTACCCCATCGCTCCACCGGACCCAGATACTAGAAATTCAATTACTACATTCATAATCGTCCGTTTAAGCAACAAAATGCCAATATGGAATTCCAACGTGCTGGGTTGTTGAAGAGTCAGCAGCTTTTGATACTGTTTCAAAATGACAAACAGCCGAAGTTGCAAAACCTTTTATTACTTGATGCTGACTAATTTCGGGTTTTTATTCATGGCCTATTCTCGGATCATCCATCCAATCATAATGAATATTTTTTTCTGATTGGATGGATGATAAGAGAGTGTGTCATGAATAAAATCCCTAACGTATTCATAATCAAGTAACAAAAAGAGCTGTTCTGCAGCTTTGGCTATTCGTCACATTGAAAAGACAACACTCTCTCCTCGTACCTCCTCCTTAGACATTGCGATTATCTCTAGTAGCATACAGAAGTTCCTTGACTTAACAGTGTCTTCATGACATAATTCCGTCAACTAAGTACGGAAGTGTCACATGGGCTACTAGTAACACAGTTAAGTCCTGACAATAAACACTAGATGTCGTACGATACTGCTGGCTGGGGTGAGTGCATCCACCTGTCGGAAACGGTGTTCTTCCTCTGTGGACATACTGACTCCTTTCCTTGCATATATGTGAGAGTTTTGTTGTCTGTGTCTCTTTGCGGAGTGAACGTAGATATAATAGATGCATGTACAGCGTAGTGTTACGGTTTCATTGCATGATGACGATGATGATAATGATGATGATGATGATGATGATGATGATGATGATGAGAGAAAGCAGACGGTGGAAACCAGTGGAATGCATAGCCTACTTCTATCGAATAGCACCGAGACCCACGCCAACCTTAACGTTCACATCCGACGGACAGATCACCGCCGATAGTGTCACAAGCCCTCACTGCACAATACCTTAGGAGAGCCTTAGAATTCAATCTACATAACCCTGACTACTCTGCAATTCACACGTAAGTGCTTGGCAGAGTGTTTATCGAACTAGTTTCACTAGATTTCTTTACGGTTCAATTCTCGAACAGCGCGTGTCAACGAACATCAGAATAACGCCATGCGAACTCTGATTTCTCTTATTTTATTACCATGATTGTGGGTTTCAACAAACTACTTTTGCAATCGGAAGAGGAGGCTCGAGATTGAAATTTTGTGAAAATATGTCATCGCATCCAAATACGCCTTTTTAATGGTTGTCATCGCTACTCGCTTATCGTGTCTGTGGCAATCTCCCTCACATTTTACAATAACGCAAAACGAGCCGCCCTTCTTTTCCATGTCCTCTGGTAGTCGTAGCTGGTAGCGATCGAATACAGCACAGCAATACTCTAGCAGAGGACGGACGAGCGTAATGTAGGCAGTCTCTTTAGTAGATATGTTGCGTCTTCTAAGCGTTCTACCAATAAAATGCTGTCTTTGGTTCGCTTTCCCATCACATTATCTATGTGATCGCTACAATTTAAATTATTCGTAATTGTTATTTCTAAGCATTTGTGATTTAGAAGAAGACGAAATTTAATGAATTTCTTATAACATTCATGTCGATGACATAAAACCTATTATTATTTTGTGTTAATTACAACTTTTGACACCGTACAGATACACTGTGTGATTCATTTTGCAATTGGTTTTGATCATCTAATGTTTTTACGAAACTTTAAATGACAGTATCATCTGTAAACAATCTAAGGAGGATTTTACTCGATGGCTTTACGTCAATTACTACGAACTACGACCACTCCAT
The DNA here is from genome assembly GCF_021461395.2 of Schistocerca americana. Taxonomy (NCBI): domain Eukaryota; kingdom Metazoa; phylum Arthropoda; class Insecta; order Orthoptera; family Acrididae; genus Schistocerca; species Schistocerca americana. The sequence continues at coordinate 288,937,469 of NC_060123.1, read as the reverse complement.
TTCGACAACTGAGACTCTGCTCCACATTCATACAATCTGATTAGAAACCGCTTGAGAGGAATGATACTAAAAACCTTTTGAAAATGTAGAAATAAGGAACCAAAATCACTCATTACTGCGTGACAGTCAAAATCTAGTTGGGTTTCACAAGAACTATATTTTCTGAATCCAGGGCATTGGTATGAAAAGCAGTGATTCAGAATTTTGCGCCACTGCCTGTCCTTTCCTTGACGGCAAAGCACTGGAGACGAAAATTTCATCCATCACCGTGATTCGAATCGGCGTACCCTTAAGTCGACGGCCACCGGCCAAGCGTGCGTTTGCTACCTCGGCTAAGATGCAAGTAGCTCCCGATCATGAGGCCATAGAAAATCGCTGAAAACTTAAATTTAAGAAGATACCTCATGCGGCAAGGAAACGGAGATAAACCACGCTCCTATTTAAGAGGCATACCCTCTTTATAATCCTCGACTTGATGACAGAAGTTTCGTCCCTTTGTTCGTATTATTTTACCCAAACCCTGTACATGTATGTTCTTAATGATCAATGATTGTAATGCAAACATCCTTTCACTCCTAGCAGTAATTGTCATACAGTTGCTGCTGATCTATAACAAACGAAAAATTAGAATACCGAAAGATGAAGAGAAGAAGAAAGTCATTTTTGTAGCCCTCAGATTTACACATTCTACTTTATTCTTTGCCGCTTTCGATTTTTTGAACCATCACAGCTGGAAATTTCCTCCAGTCATCACAACGTTGCGAGTCACTTCTTATGTCCCCCATATAAACATTTGTTTCATAGACTGGAGTGCTTTTGCATCCTTCGAGTCATATAGAAACGAGCAGGGAGAAGGTCTACGCCTCATATTTCTAATATTAACATCACGTCCCACAGCGCCGCACTTGCTGTTCGACAGCGGGGCAAAAATTCTGTCAGGACGGCATGGAATATGAAGAGGACGCGGCTCAAGTAAATAGCCTCTCGTTCGATCGTGATTCACTGCCCATCGGCGTGTAAACTGGCGCTCAGCTACGGCAAGATCGCCCGTCTGGGGACGTGACGCGACCATATCCAGACTTTTCCGGTCGCTGGTGGCGGTGGAGGCGGCAGGGCTGGAAGATCTCTGGCCTGAGAGGGCTCCGGGAATTGCGCCGTCTTGCTGCTCCCCCGCACAGCCCAGCCGTGCCGTTCCCAAAGTCCCCCTCCCTCCACCTCCTCCTCTCCCACCATCTCCCCCCTCACCCAAGGCCGAACAACACATCCCCTACCATACCGCATCGCTGCGATCCGGGAGCGGCCTCCCAAAACAAAATCCGCGCAATGCGGCCTCCTAAGCCCCTGGAAGCAGCGGCAAATATTGCGGCTCCAAACAGGGATAGTAGGCCGGTCGGGGGTGGAGCAGGGATGTGCGGTGGTAAAAGGAGAAGCGAGAAGAGAGAAGCGAGTAGCCGGCGGCGAAGATCCGCGGCGGCAGAACTGAGATCGGCGCCGAGCAGGTGGAAGTAAGGCGGCGGCGATCGGAAACCACAGGTGGCCTCAAGGGGTGTGAAACGTCACAACCACATCTGCAACTGCAAAATCTATCGGTGGAATTAGCCCCAATAGCCTACACCAGTCACACGAACTTTAAAGCAGCGTCCTACTCTCCCTCAATTGTTTGCTAGAGAAATTGCCTCAACACAGAATATTTTATAATGTAATTGAACTCTCATATACTAAACGTATTATTTCATGTCTCCGTCATGTACTTTTTCCACCAAAATTGATATTAATGCATCCAAAACGCGAGACAAAGAAAAAAATTGTAATCGAAATTTTTCAACGATATAACTTGAAAGTGATCCAGGTCTAAAGGCTTTAAATGCCGTTTAATTAGCGAAAGATGCAATTCATTTCATGAAACGCACTACACATATTACACAAGTATTTTTAATGTTCTCAATTATTCATAAATCCATTTGTTCATTATTTCCTCATCAATTGCAGAATTTAGCGCTGTGTTGATCACAGTAGCACGAGAGACATTTACTACGTACCAGTTACGCTTTCCTGCCCTTTGAATATGGGCGTATGAGGCACCTCTTGCGCTTTGAAGTCACAAGACGTGAAGTTCTGGGGCATATCATAACCAGATGTTTTTGAAGAAGTCGATAAATTCTTCTCTTCTTACCTATTTACATATCTCGATTTTGCATGGGCAGTTTGCAAAGGGGTAGAGAAGGATTCTTCAGAAACTGCCGTGTTGCGTCCTTACAATTGGTATTGGCCATTCTGTATAGAATCGTTGCATTGTAACCTCCCTGATCCATTAGGCGAACCACTAGCGCAGTATCCAACGCTTTTTTTTTTTTTTTTTTTTTTTTTTGTCACGACACGGATGATATGCTCTATAACTCGTATCATGTTATACTTAATCATCCTCTGTCCCTTTCCACTTTCTTCCTCAGTAGTAATGTCTATGCAGACTCGACAGTATAAATTGCACAGTTCTAAACGCTGCCAGGTCAATTATATCACAGTTGCAAATTAACATTACGAACAACTTAACTAGAACGATCACATAGGTAATGTGGTGGCGAAGACAAACCAAAGACTGAGTTTAGTTGGAAGAACACTTAGAAGATGCAGCAAGTCTCCTGAAGAGAATGCCGACCATACGCTTGTTCTTCCTCTGCTAGAATATTGCTGTGTGGTATAGGATCCTCACCAGAGAGGTTTGTCAGAGGACACTGAAAAAAGTTCAAAAAATGGCAGCTCGTTATCGCGAAATAGCTGAGAAAGTGTCACGGTTTCTTTGTGGCAAGATCTTCCCACGGAATTTAAATCTCTAGTGTTGTCCACCGAGTGCAAATAAATTTTGTTGATATTCACCCTCCTTGGGTGAAGTTATCACTACAAAAAAAAAAAAAAAAAAAAAAAAAAAAAAAAGCAGAATTAGAGCTCGCACGGAAAAATCTGTTGCCTCTTCCCGTGCTCTGTTCGAGAAAGGAGTCGTAGAGAATTAGTGTGAAAGTGGTTCGATGAACCCTATGTTAGTCACTTAAGTGTGAACTGTAGTGTGTTCAAGTAAATGTGGATGTAGAACGAGGACTACCGTATTCTTTCTTGGTGTATGAGATAGGAGGGTCTTCCTCTGATCGGAACCGTAACCACCTGTAGGGTTTTCTACAAACGTATGAAGGCGGTACGTCGTGTTTGTTTCTGAGGGTGTCCAAAATCGTTTATTTTTAAGACGCGAGCATAAAATCTGCTATTGGTACGCTCGTGAACCAGTTGCCCATGGATAAATTAAGCTTTGTTCCGTATATAGGTTCAGAATATTTCTACACAGTACTCTGGTACAAACTCATTTCTTTCTTTCTCTGTTGCACCGATGGAAGCTTCACTATTTATCATATAATATGTCCTGGAATATTTTATGAGTACTGTTTTTATGCCATATTTATTTGCTATCTGAGGCTTACGGAACTTAAAAGGGCAACGACCCCGGAAACCAATAAGTTGTTAATCTATAGTACAGTAATCTTGCAGATTGTATAACGTTTTCCGTTTACTTCCAAAATTATTGAACACATTCCTGGTAGGAACCAGCTTACGTACTTCCCGCCTTTCCACTCTTTCTTTCTTAGGCAAACTGCGAGAAACCTGAAACGGCTAAGTCTAGTTGTTGCAAGAAACTATGCAGTCTCAAAATCGTCGGATCATAAATATTCTAAATTCATTTTACTGATTTTGAGTAGTCCTCCAGCGTAATGTAAGCCTACGACAGCACGAATATCATCCTGACCACATCCATGTATATTCGTAGCTTGAATATTTTGATTCGTCAGTATTTCAATTTTTTCTACAATTGACATGAAGAGAACTTAACATTTCTACAGCAATATGAATTGCGTGCCAGGAGTTTAAAGTGACAGGCTTTAATTGTTTCAGATAGTAAAAATTTATAAGTCGGTAATACCCTCAGTTAGAAAGAAAAAAATTATAGGAAAGGAATATTCTGTGCTTTCACAAGTACCGGATGGTACCGTAGGCGCGCATTCTCAAGTACAGTACCCCGACTCGTTCAGCCTAACTAGATTGAAAAACGCTTAAAATAAATGCTGAGCCTGTCTGAACACAGTCTGCAAAACTGCGTGCGTGGCCGCTTGTGCCATCTGAGGATCTGAGTACAGGCCTCGTATCGTTGTGGGTGTGCACACCAGTGCTGAGTCTGTTGCTGTGTTTAGAAGTGGCGTACATGGATGGGCGGAAACCAATAATTAATCCAGTGAACGTTGTTAAGCTACTCCGCGAAACTGTGCATCGAATTTACGCCCTTGATAATGGGCGATTTGCATGAATTTTACATGATACTATCATTCAAAAATCTTGCGCGGAGGTAACAGAAACATATACATACACATTGGAGATACGAGTATGAGTGTTCCAACATTATTGAAATATCGCATCCTGCAACTGACGGAGATATCAATCGAAAAGGATACGTCCCTTTACTCTAAAAAATATCACAAACAAGTGTGCTACGGAGTACTGATAACCGAACAGTGCATAACAATTGTGGAAAACACTAAAACTACGCTTACAGTTCTTTTAAGAAATTTATTCGTCCGAAGTCGGTATTTTATGTTACGTGAGGCACAAAATCACGTAAATTGAAACAAAACATCAATATTAACGTCTTTTAACAATCTGTACGAACAACGTTTCACAGAGCTAGAAAGAATGGATCGATATTCGAATTCTGGCATGTCTAGTTGGAACAGACAACTTCAATTTTGTCAGTGCCTTCAAAGAAGAGTTTAACATTTTGTTCAGGCATGTCATTGTGGTCATGGCTTTTCAAGAGATTGAAGAAGACGCATAATACACAATTACGTGAACAGTAGAAACATTTCTGGCATATGCGAGCACGCCAGTTAGAGGCGAAAATACACTGACGAAAATACACTGTCTTGTGACAGCCAGAGCGAGAGCACCAGCAGCAGCGAGTACTGTTTGTATAAAGCGTTTATTTTGCATTTTGTTTACGACCTTCCACTAAGGAAGGGATTCTATTTGTGTTTATCTGCTCTGCATAGTAACTAACAGTTCTTGATAAAACTTTACGTAGTTTTCGTGTTAGATTTCTTAGTGTTTTCTTGATCGTTTAGAACAGAAAGCGCCCTAAAACCGTCTTTTGTTTGTTTCGCGGCCGTTAGCCACTAGTCACTTGAATCAGCAGTTGTCTTGTGACAGCCAGAGCGAGAGCACCAGCAGCAGCGAGTACTGTTTGTATAAAGCGTTTTTGTACTTATTTGCTGCGCTTAGCTTTTAAATAGTTTTTCTGGGAAAACCTTGCGTAGTTTTCGCGTCTCGTATTTCAGTGAGTGTTTCTTGATTATCAGAGTAGCTCATCAGAAGATTATCTTGGGAATTTGTCACCGTATAGAGTAGGGTAAACATAGTCATGTGTAGGGACTGTGGTTGTTGTGAGCGGACGCAAGGAGAATTGGCCACTCTTCGGGGGCAGGTGGAGGCTTTGTCTGTTAGGCT